>NC_079293.1:52517575-52820606 GCF_023638135.1 Falco biarmicus | reverse complement strand
GCACTGGGATTGCTTCCCTCTGGGGATGCAGGCCAAAGGTATCCAACTTGGAGACAGAGAAGTCTGTCAGTACAAAACAGCCAGTGAGCGGCCAAGCCATCAAGGAGTCAAAACCGGGGTGCTTACAGTGCGGCTGGTCCTCAGCAACACAAGCACTTATGCTTTGCCAGGCATCTAAACAAGATCATTTATTAACTGCACATTTTAAGCTTGGGTATCTGAATCACAATACAGGCAGAATTCGGGAGTTTAAGTGCTCTTCTGGATCTTGGTTTAGGCATGCAAGTGGAACAGACTCACAGCTACATCATGGCTACTCAAGGACTACATGAAGCATTTTAGTTCAGACTTTCAATGGCGAAAGTAAATAGCAAATTAAATCCACACAATGTACCAATAAGGTGAGGTAATGATAAATATCTTTCCACATAGAGTATATTACAGAATACGGCATGCTTTGTGATAAGCGGAGAAATGTCTGAACAGAAGCACATTTATATATAAAGCTGTAAATCTTTGCCTACAGCAGATAGTTCTCATGCAAGCACAGATGCAAGTTATAGCCACTTCTGTTGCCTTATCTCACTTCCCAAACCTCATTCCTAAGCTATAAAAAAATAAAAGTAGTGTTTTTTTCAGTTTTGCTTCTTTGCAAACAGTCAGATTCCAGCCTAACTAAATACAAACAGCCACTGATACCAGTTTTCACTGAAACAGTAAGAGAGGTATAAGAGCATCAAACATTTTAAAGATTCCTAAGACAGCTCTTTTTCATGCACCATTGAGGCAAACAGCCTTGTAACATAAAGCATGTGGAATGGCATACCTGGTTTAGTTCCAGCGCTGCTTTGTCCTGAAGTGGCTTTCTTGTCTTGTATTTTAGAACCTTCAGCTGCTAAAATAAGGAAGAAAAGGAAAGCGATTAATCATATTACTAAACAAAAGTTCAACCACTCTATTATAATAAAACTTGAACACAGCTGAATTACCTTTAAAACCAGACTGTTTTGAAATACCACTTTAATATCATTCTACACCATTTTGCATAGAAGAAACCCCGAAGGTTACACAGAAAATATTGAAGCCACAACACAAGTTCGGCTTTCACATTGAGACAAGAGCCACAAGAAGACACCATTTTAACAATGTTGTTTTTAATAAGGTGTATGATTTTTTCCCATGCTATGCTAATGCTATACAGGCAGCTAATTTTATCTCTTCCTTCTCAGTGATGCTTTAGAAACCACTACTTGCAGAAAACAACAGCTTTTTTTTTTTTTTTTTTTGCTTTTGAAAACTTAATTTCCCTTGGAAGAAGCAGAATTAATCACACTGATAAAAGCAAGTTAGTGAGAATAGCAGAATGAAACTGTAGAGTGACTTTGAAGACACATTCAAATATGTGGCAATGTTTGGATGCATTGAGGAAACTGTGTTGCTAAAGGTGACTTGCAGATCCTATGTTTCTGAAGGTATGGTACAAGATACTGGTAAAAGCTTCATAGACTTTTCACAAATTACTAACACACCATTATGCAGAATTATGAAGAGAGGACGAATTATGATCTGAATGATCAGAGGAGATATTCACATTATTTTCCATAGATTTTTGATCAGGCCTTATCTGTCTTAAGAAGGGATAATTCTGAGACTCTGAATGTCCTTCCAACAACCACTTATAAAGAAGACCCAAAAGACTCATTATACTTCAATTCACAAGCACGTCCTTGGCTCAGCACCTATTTATAATTCAAAGCAAACCAGGAGATCAGAAGCCATGACTTTCTCAGCTTATACTCATCTTCACGTTCAGCAGCTCCACTATAGGAGTGTTTGAGTCCAGAACACAGCAATCTGGGAAGAGTCTAAAGACTGACTATAAGAATTTTAAGAACCATTCCACACAAAGCTTGAAAGTATTTGCAAGCAAGGATAACAAGACAGTTGTATCAATAAAGCTTAGGGGAAGAAAAAAGCCCCCAAACCCAATTAATTTAAATTAAAATATCACTAGAAATGGAAGCTGGAAAAAACTGATTACTCCAGCTTTAAAAGCTACACAGGCTTTACTGTTTTAGATCCACTTTAGAAAATATAATTTTAAAGATTTTTTTTTTCCAGAAGGCTCCAAGCAATTTCCTATACTCGTCAGCTTCAGCAATACACCTCAGGCCTTAGTGCCTCAGTGAGTTCATTCCTTTCATGGCCTGACAAAATCCTTGTTTCCCTTTTACCTCCTTCCACATGCATGTTTCAGGATGAACGTAGAGGATGAAAGGTAGCAGGAGAAACCTATGTGACACTTGCTGCACCTTTTTGCTGGGGGGAAGCAGGTGAGGGAAATAGAAAAATAACTTACCAAATTTTAGTGTTCAAGAGCAATGTCTTGCTGAGAGAAACATTCAAAAATCACATCTCATAAAAAAAAAGTGTGAAATTTTAAATAATTGCCAAAAAAAAGACACTCCCCTCCCTGACAACTGTACTAAGTCTCTTGTGATTGATAGAAGTAACTGCTGTTGAACTTACCAAATATTAATTCCAAATCACAATGATAATTGTCACACCTTAAAGGCAGCCCAACAAAAGGTTTCAGTATTTTCCCATTTTAAAGGCCTCATACAAAGGATTAGTTTGACCTATAGGCAGATGGTCTGATTTTTGGCAAGATAATCTGAGCAACACTGAACACTTGCACCTTCAGGCTTTGTAGAAACTACGGTTATTAAAACCCATGCTTTTCCTCAGTATTCCAAATGAGTGGTACTTAGCCTGAAAAAAAGTGTTTTATTCAGAGGAAGTGCATTTAAACTCTTCATAGCTTACAAACTCTTTATACCTTACTACTACATTAACTCTGAGAGGGAGGTAAAACAGACTTATTTCCTGTCTGAATCAGCTATTTAGAACATTCTCTGAAAAAGTCCTGCTGTAATGCATGGGGAACCTAACAATGATTCCCATCAGCCTGGTCTAGGGCATCACAGAGAAGGGGAAACTGTTATAAAATAGTAAAAATATTGTTTCTGAGCATCAATGAGAGCACTGACGTTCTAACAGCTTCAGCATAAGTTTCTTTGCATCTCTCACACAATGTATGCACATTATTTTCTTCAAGCATTGTGCCATGGGATTATGCAATACTCTGTTAACTTCAAAACAGTGATTTAAATGCCATCCAGATAGACTTGTAATGAAGTCTAAGTACACAGAGTAGTATCTTTTTCCATATTTCCTCTTGTCTGACATTTCCTTGGAATATTTTGTGACACAGCTTGAGTACACATTCATGGGACCACTCATATGACAAGTGATGAAGAAAAGAACAGATGGCACAACCACAAATTCTAATAATGCTAGATATCAAATAAGAATTGGCACAAGTATTTAGTAACTAGTGTAGGTGTGTTCCCACATAAAATACCTCTTGCTCTAAGATGCAAACAGATTAAATCAGACAACATCTAAAATCCAAACCTAAATATTGAGAACTGTGGTTCCAGCAAGACTCAATAACCTAAGACATGCCAGGAGAGACATAGTTCAACTACCTAATACTTGCTCTGCTGCTTATTTTGAACCACTATCTTTGCATGGAGAGAATAAAAGTTGCATAAATAAATGTTAGAAATAAGAGGATTTTTTTCTGTGAATTATTCTGGAAACTTAAAAGGCTGAAGACAAACTGTGTAATAGTGTAGATATGCTGGGGAAGACAATCACAGAATGCAAGCTGTTGAGGTTGGAAGGGATCTCTGGAAACGATCTAGTTCATCCGCTCTGCTCAAAGTGGGGTTGCCTTGAGCAGGCCACACCCAGTTGCGTTTTGAAGTACCTCTAAGGATGGAGACTCCACAACTGCTCTGAGCAACCTGTGCCAGTCTTTGACCACTCTTCACAGTGGACGCGTTTCTCGTGTCTGAACAGTATTTTCTGCATTGCAGTTTTGTGCCCATCATCTCCTGTCCTGTCATTGCATGCCATGAAGGCTCTGTCTTATTTCACCTCATCAGGTATTTTCTGGTATGTGGTTCTGATGCAGTTGTTGTTTTGTTGGTTTCTTTTTTTTAACTTCTAGTGTTTCTGATGAACTGAAATGCTAAGTGATTTGGCCAGAGAGCCACTCAAGAATCAACACTGGTCATCCATCCCAGCTAAAGGAGAGATCATATGGGTAAACCCTCCACCCTGAGCTTCCACTGGTGGAAAAAGCTGTAAAAAGCTGCATCACTCCACCTTCACTTTTCCAAGACCAGTTTCAGTGAACAGTCTTCCAATAGTCATCCACAAATAAACTCTCCAAACCAGGATGCTCTCATCAGTTATTAAACCTTCCTCTAGCCTTCCTCGCCAGGTGAAATGTTATCTAACATCCACCCTCTTCAGTAACACTTTCGGATATGAAACTGAGATGAAAAGTTTTGTCTAAGTGGGGCCTGCAAAGGCTTAAAAATATGTGAATTTACCTACCTATCCAGTGCATGAAAGGGTTGACAGAACCAAAACCTTGTTTTCTTTCTCAACACATCAATGCAACACTGTATTATTGTGGCTGGAAACACCCCCACCACCCCTTTTTTAGAGGTAGAAGTATATATTTAAAATTTAAAAGTAATTTTAAAATTGAGCTGGATTATCCATCCATCTTACTTCCACCATTCCTTTTAAGTGCTCAGTGCCTGGGTAACAACTGATGGTGACAGAGCATTAGCCTGGTGTAAGGATTGCTCTGAACTTACTAATTTTGTTGACTAAAACAATATCCCTACTACTACATAACCACAACTTCATGTTCAACTTTATCTAACATGTCATCAAAGCCACGGATGTAAACACCCGCAGCAGGTCACTACAGGTTAATGAAACTTCAATTTGCCATGAGATGAGCTTTGACAAAGAGGCTTCAAATTTTTTGAATAATCTCCTCCAGTTTCCAGAAATACAGGGAAGACAGTGTTGTTCTCTACAGCTAGCTGAGAGGAGGCTGTAGGCAGGTGGGGCTGGGTCTCTTCTCCCTTCTCTCAGATAACTAGCAACAGGACAAGAAGAAACGGCCTGAAGTGGAGCCAGGGGAGGCTTGGATTGGATATTAGGAAACTTTTCTTCACTGAAAGGTTGGTCAAGCATTGGACCAGGCTGCCCAGGAGGTGGGGGAATCACCAACCCTGGAGATGTTTAAAAAGTGCGTGGAAGCAGCACTTAGGGACATGGTTTAGTGGTGGACTTGGCAGACCTGGCTTAATGGTTAGACTTTACGATCTCAAAGGTCTTTTCCAACCTAAATGATTCTATGATTTTCTCTTTAAAAGTTGCAAAGCTGAGGAAAGGTCTCATTGGAAACCTTGAAAAAGAAGGAAACCCATATACTTTTAGTGCTTCTTTACCTGCCAGGTAAGCTCTGGTCAAAGGAGACTGGCCTGAGAAACTAAGCAAGACAGCACATCCAAGGGGAAAAACCTGATTGAGAAGTAAAGCCCCTGGGAGGGTGCACTGAAAAACAGGAGGAATGCTTGCTGAGACTCTGGAAAAAGCAGAGAATGCCAAGAAACACTGAGCTGGGACGTGTCACATGTTTTTTAAAAAGCCTGTCAAAATGAGCAAATGCTGTGCAGATTACAAGCATTTGTTTTTCAGGCCATGACAAATCAAGCGCATGTTTGCACAACAGGAACCAGCTATCCCTAGTGAGGTGAAGGGCAAACCAGAGCCCCTACATCAAGGCTGAAGATCTGGAAAGAAGATGCTTAAGCTCTGCACAGTTGAAGCAGGAGATCTGCCACAGGACAGAGGTAGCTGTACTACCGGCTCTCCACTTCCTCAACAGATTAAACACAGTGGAAAAGGGCACTTGGGGTCCCACAAGCAAGAGATGGTGCTCAGACTTGTGTGAGGGTCAGGGTGTGCACAGCAGCCCACACAGAACTGCACCATAGCAAGCATCTGAAAAGTGGAACTGTATGAGGGCTGCACAGCCGTGGAGAAGAGCACAAGCACAGGTAAGCCCGAGGCATGCAGACAGCTACGCATGCCTGACAGTTCAGATACTCCTCTGGGTAAAGAATGCTCCGAGCAGCCAGGAGGAGATACCACATTCCAGTTCCTTGCTCTTATTCCACAAGGGAGAGACAGAAGTACTGAAAAACAGCTAGGAGAAAAAAGAAATCACTAAAACCCAGAAGGGACTAAAGGGAAAAGAAAAAATTCTAGCTATTCTGTCCCTGTCACTTGTCAGCTAATCCCCCCCACCCTGTTTTACTGAACAGCAGTTTAACTGTCAAAGTGCCAGGGGTGCGTGTTGGGAGATAGAGAAGGCATCAGAAGCAACTACTGTAACCAAGTAATGCCTCAGTCAAAAAGTGTTGCCAATATGCAGCAGAGGCAAGTCAGCATTAAACTGGGAAATTTAGAAGTTAACCGAGAACTGCTATATTATTTACTCCTTAACATTCAATTCTGCTACCTCCAATTACTCCCTTATGAATGTTGCTCCAAAAAAACCAAACAAAACCCACTCTTTAGTTTACATGCTTATTTTATACAGCATTTTATGTCCAATACACACAGTGTAAAAACACATAGTTTGAATTAGTCAGAATTAAGCAGAGAACAGAGCCTCCTAAGCTGTATAAGCAAGAATGAAGAAGTGAGGCTACTGTGGGCAGTTTTATCCAGCCACCAGGAATAGCAGCTAGTTACCAGCTCAATCAAATGAGAGGTATTGCTGTGCTGGGTTGAGTGGATTGATAGTGCAGATACAGGTCTGAGCTGACAAAGTTCATTAGCTTAAATGCAGAACTACATTAAGACCAAATTCCTGACTTGGAATAAAAATATCAACAACTGGTTGTTCTATTCTAACAAATTCATGTGAGCCACAATACAGGGAAAACAAATTTCAACGTGAATAAAAGCTTTCCCACTGCTTGTGACTTCTGCCTCTTCCTACATCCACAGCTTATAAGACTTTGGTAACATGTACACATGCAAAAGCTACTCTCTGTATTTACAGCAAAATATATCTTGCAAGTCTTTAGCATTTCTTACTCTTTGTATTATCAATAATGTCCATATAAATACTTAGACAAACAATATAGTGAAGCAATATTTTAGTGCTGCTTATCACTCTAGAGTTAAGTACTGCGTTCATTCCATACTTATCTTTTACTTGTATTTTTAAATTGGAAGCTTGGGAACAAAGGATAGTGGTCTCTCGAGAGCTAAATAGGTCTGAAAGTCCTATGGCTGGCCAAAAATTACCAAGTTGCATGCAGCTCAGCCGATAGATAAAAAGGTAAAAACCAAGCAGCTGAATACCTAATATTAAAATCTTAACAGTCAGAGCAAAGTTATGATCTGCTCTCCTCTTCAGAAATGTGGGAAGCAGTAAGTCTTAAAAAAGTATACAAGAAAAACACCACATGGTCACTTGTTAAAATACTACCGTTTTCACAAAATCCACTTGTCAATAACAACTCTGAAACTACCCCTCATGAAAAGCCTGGGGAGAAGCGGCTTGGCAATCTGTTCCAACACAGCTGGAGACGATCTTTTCTGGTACTTCTGCACTGTAGTGGAAGTTGGAGTGACCTTGGACAGACCAACTTCCTTACACTGCTGCTTCTACCAGCTGTGCCTGAGCTGAACACTGAGTCAAGGCTACTCCTTGCTTCCATTTATTCCCTTTGTAAGCACACTCTGAAGGCCTAATGCTGTTCAGGACCCGATGTGCTTTTTCAGAAGATTATTATAAATCTGTGCTTTGAGTGTACCAAAATTACACTGCAATCAGTGCTAGTTTTGCTTTTGTAAGCTCTCATGCAAGCATATGTAGCAGTTATCAAAGTCAAGTCTTTCAAAACAAGATAGCAAGAAAATTTTTACTTTCAGCTAATACATGCTACAATACAACCCTGCTGAGGAGCATGGAGATGGATCAAGCAGTGACCCAAATACAAAAGCTTGAACACAAAACCAAACCATCTCCTTTTCCATCACTGAAATCCATTTGTACATACTGCTCAGAACAGCTGTGTCCAAGATGTTTACTCTGACACTTGCGCCATGCAGGAGCTAAGCATCAGCATTTTATTCATGTAAAACATCTCCTCCTTTTCTCCTCTTCTGCAACAACTCTAAACTTCCCTTCTGTGCAGGATGGTGGCTTGTGTGTTGCTGCTGGCCTCCCAAGAGCAAGTAGCCTGCCAGCAGTCAGCTCCTAACCACAGGCCACTCCGAAGCAAAATTCGTAACTTAAAAATCTTGCTGCAGACCCCTTCCTATGTAGTGATGTGCTGTCCTGGTAGCCAGCAGATGCTCCCCAAGCCGTTGCTGAGGACAGGAGCAAAACAGCACAGTAAGAAACCTGGGCTCTCAGTCACTGTCAACGAAGAGCTTCCAGGTGTCTCCAGAAAGGCTCAGAGACTGGTTCAGATGGGAGGCTCAGAGCAAGCTCAGAAATCAAGTTATTTTATTTTTTTTTTAGCTCAGCAGGATAGGAAAACAAAAGTATCTGGGGATGGGAAGACTGCAGGGAGGGACAAGGAGAGAATCGGAGGATTCTGACAGGAAAGGAGGCCTGCGTGACATCAACATGCATTTGGCAGAAGCTTGGTCACAAAAGATGTAGCTTTTCAGGGAAGGGGGGAGCCAAGATGGTGCACCGGCTTTCTTTCAAGGTTAATTCTTTTGAGGAAGAGCATGCAGATAGGAACAGAACTGAAGCATCGGGATGGAAAGTCTGTGCTCTGCACACTTACTGTCAAGCTCCCTCCATTCCACCCAAAAAACTCCAAGCCCTCTTAAAAGCCCTGGTGTAGATGGTTCAGGAAGAGACACTGGAAAGATTTCCCTAACCGAGCTACACTTCAGTAGAAAAATAGAAACACTTCCAAACCAACATCCTCAGGCCTCTTAATTTAAATGCTTCAGAAAACCGTTAGCAGAATGGGTATGGTTATACCATTAAAGCTCCAATCAAAATCTTTTTGTAACAAAACATTCTAATTAGCAACACTGATAAAACTATTTTTATGAAGATTTACAAGGTTCTGCCCATTACTATAGCAGTGAGACAGTAAGAACTGTGATGTGTGTGAATTCTCTAAAAGGCTTATGTTTAATGTACTCCAGTGATTAAAACTAAGCCCTAGACTTCCGATTTCAAAGAATAAAGAGATGTGCCTAATTTTGGTTGGATGTCAACACTTAGATCCTCTTGTTAAGGAAGCAGGCTGAAGGAACTGTTGAGGGAACTAGGGTGACGCAAAAAGTACTTGCAGACTATAGACCTGTTTGCTGGTTTTAGTACAGGCAATATAAATGTTCCGAATTTCACATATAAACTTTCTGAAATGTCTATCATTAGCAAATGGAAAATGCCTATTCTTTTAAAGTCTAAACAGCAGTACTTCCAGACTACATTTGCAAGACAGAGGTTTGAGTCAAAGAGTGACAGAGTATCTGTATTTCATTTCTACTCACTGAAACAGCAAAGCAAAGTTCATGCCTTATTTAAACACACCTATGAATTAATCTTGCACTAAAATATTTTCGATTCTTACAAGTTTGGCATTGAAGTACATCTTTTCATATTTCCAACACTGTGAAACTTAAAGGGTCTGGTTTGCAAATATAAATAAATTAAAAGACACCAAGTTGCAGTGACCATCCCAGTTCTTTTTGCTCTGCCACATATCACAGAAGTCTACCATCAGAGTTGTCATACAAAGCGCTGCTACTCATGTTCTTCACCTCTGGTGTCCTGGCTGAGCTAAGTAGAAGTGAAAACTCATCAGCCTTAGTGTTTACTACTCACGGAATAGTGTAAGAGTTGCCACTGTTTTCATCATATTGTAGACTAGGAAGGTAAACAGATGTTTTAAAACTGTCACAGCTAATTCAGCACTAAATTGTAAAACGCTAAAAACAGAAACGTAAATAGATGTCTTTGGAAACAATCCACAGACATAAAACTAGATGATTCAAATAATGACAGAGAAAGGGACTATTTTTTTTTTTTTTTTAACTAAAATTATGTAACTGCTCTATTGGGAAATCCATATTTAGAAAAGATTACTTTTGGCTGAGTATGCTGGCTTTAAAAAGCATTGCATCCTAAAATATTAAATAACATAGGAGAACATACCAAACTGAGTGCCTTCGTAGGGAGAGCCCTTATACTGCTTCGAGTCCCTTAAAGATGATAGAAGAAACTCAATAACTGTAACAGCATTTACAAGAAATCTGATACTCACATTATTTCCTCTGGATAACTATTGCATCATCTTACTGCAATATAAAACAATGATATTAACATAAAAGGGCCACTGAAAGGTCCTTGTTATCTGCCGAAAAAGCCTGTGCTGTGAAGCTGGCTTCGCAGCTGACCAGAAGGCTGGCAAGCTTAGCCAGATACAGATGAGACGTAGGAATGGAAGCTTTTTAATTACACATCACCAAAATAAAAGCTGAAATGCCACTACCTGAGGGCATGCAGGGCAACCTCAGTTCCAGACACCAGGCATTCTGTGCTGTGCAGCCTGTCTTAGGCCACGTGCTCTTCAAACACCAAGACAAGGCAATATGTAACCTGCAGTGATTTATTTTTGACCCTTTTGCTCAAGGGAAAAACACATTCAGCCAAGGTGCAAGTACCAGCTGCCTCTCCTCAGATTTCTGAACTGCTGAAGACAGCATTTGCTACCACAGTGCCAGACAGATCTCCACATCCAGGATCTGTGTCAGTGTACTCTTGTAGTAGTTGTACATGCAAGGTCACATCAGAGATTATGAAATGGAGCACCTGTACATTTTTCTAGCTGAAAAACTTTTCTGGACCTCAACTAGAGAGCTTGCTGCAAACTATGAGATAATTCCTATGAGTATTTCCAAATCATGATGAAGCTTACACCTACTGCTGAAAACTGAAGAACTATAATCATATAATCACAGAATCACTTAGGTTGGAAAAGACCTTTAATATCATCATCACTAACAGTTAAGCCAGATCTGCCAAGTCCACCACTAAACCATGTCCCTAAGTGCCGCTTCTACACACTTTTTAAACACCTCCTGGGCAGCCTGTTCCAATGCTTGACCACCCTTTCAGTGAAGAAAAGTTTCCTAATATCCAATCCAAACCTCTCCTGGCACAACTTCAGGCTGTTTCTTCTTGTCCTGTTGCTAGTTATCTGGGAGAAAGGAGAAGAGACCCAGCCCCACCTGCCTACAGCCTCCTCTCAGCTAGTTGTAGAGAACACCACGGTCTCCCCTGAGCCTCCTCCTCTCCAGGCTAAACAGCCCCAGTTCCCTCAGCCGCTCCTCATAAGCCTTGTGCTCCAGACCCTTCACCAGCCTCATTGCCCTTCTCTGGACACGCTGCAGCACCTCAGTGTCTGTCTTGCAGTGAGGGGCCCAAAACTGGACACAGGATTCAAGGTGTGGCCTCACCAGTGCCAAGTACAGGAGGGGCGATCCCTTCCCTTGTCCTGCTGGCCACACTGCTTCAGATACAAGCCAGGATGCTGTTGGCCTTCTTGGCCACCTGGGCACACTGCTGGCTCATGTTCAGCCGGCTGTCGACCAGCATCCCCAGCTCCTTTCCCACGAGGCACCTTTCCCATTGCTCTCCCCCCAAGCCTGTAGCTTGGGATTGTTGTGACCCAAGTGCAGGGCCTGGCACTTCTTGTTGAATGCCGTCCAGTTGGTCTTGTCCCATCAGTCCAGCCTGTCCAGATCCCTCTGCAGAGCCTTCTGACCCTCAAGCAGATCAACGCTCCTCTCAGCCTGGTGTCACCTGCAAACTTACTGAGGGTGCACTCGATCCCCTTGTCCAGACTGTCAATAAAGATATGAAAGAGGACTGAGCCCTGGGGAACACCACTTGTGACGGGCCACCAGCTGGATGTAACACCATTCACCACCACTCTTTGGGCTCAGCCATCCAGCCAGTTTTTCACCCAGCAAAGAAAACGCCCATCCAAGCTGTGAGTAGCCTCACAGCCTCACAGGAGAATGCTCTGGCAGGCAGTGTCAAAGAGTTTATTGGGGTCCAGGTAGACAACATCCACAGGCTTTCCTTCATCCACTAGGTGGATCGTGTTGTCATAGAAGGAGATCAGGTCCGTCAAGTTGGACCTGCCTTTCATAAACCCATGCTGGCTGGGGCTGATCCCCCAATTGTCCTGCAGATGTCACGTGTTGTCACTTAAGATGATCTGCTCCATAACCTTCCCCGGCACCAAGGTCAGGCTGACAAGCCTGTCGTTCCCAGATCTGCCTTCCTGCCCCTGTGCTTGACAGGCTCTTCTACCAGCTCTCTCAGTACCCTCGGGTGGATCCCATCTGGCCCCACAGACTTGTGCACATCTAAGTGGAGCTGCAGGCCATTGACTGTTTCCTCCTGGGCTGAGGGGATTTCACTCTGCTCCGCCTCAACCCTGTTCCAGCTCAGGGGACTGAGTACCCTGAGAGTAACTGGTCTTGCTATTAATGCTTTCTTTGCCTCAGTCTTTAAGTACCTCAGCCTTTTCCTTGTCCTTTGTGGCAGTGTTCCCCACCGCATCTAGTAAAGGATGGAGATTATCCTTGGCTTTGCTTTTGTTTCTAATGTATTTTAAAAACATTTTTTGTTATCTTTTATGGTAGTGGCCAGCTTGAGTTCTAGCTGGGCTTTTGCCTTTCTAATTTTCTCCCTGCATTTAGGCACAGACTAACCTGCTTTCAGTATCACACTGATCCCAAGGTCAGATTGCTTGAGCTGGGGAGAGCAATTTGAGTATTTATTATTTGATATCCTTGTTCAGAGGGCACAATGATCAAAGTGTTCGAGTCCTAGAAAAACACAGATATCAACTGCATTACAGCAAAGTGAATATGGGGATAGAAAGAAGGGGGAAATGGATACTTTGCTATACATTGCTCTATTAAGCAATTTGATCTTGAGATCTAAACGTTTTTTAAAACAATGCAATCTCTTTGGTCTCACTCAGCTTTGCAACAAGAGAAGGTAATGATTTCTCCCCGCAAAAGTAAAAAGTAAAATAAAATAAAACATTCTTTTGATGCAATATATATTTTTAACAAATGTATAGGTCACAAAATAATACCTACTGGTTTATTTAGAAGACACCTACCAGCGCACAGACTGAACCAGTCTTTCTTCTTGCCAGCCCACTGACATACGAAAGCCATCACATCCCTACTGAACTTGGTGCATATCCATGCTTTCAACTCCTCCCAAATTTGCTCAGGCTGCACTAGTCTGACCAGACTTAACACCATGTGCACTGAGATTCACAGCTACCATCCCAATGACTTCACATTTAAGACACAGAGCAGGTAACGGCGGTACTTCTGCCATGGCAACATACTGATCATTCAAAAGCAAGGTACAACTGGTTTTCTGTCTCCCAGTAATTAATCCCTTTCTACAGTAACAGAGTGATCCTGTTGCCATATGGGGACATCACCACACACACATACCATATTCAGGTACAGGCTGTGTAGGCTCTGTGTAAGAATAAAAACTTATCTTCACTAACATCTCAGTCTGCTGAGCTTTGCTCAACAGGCAAGGTTTAGATCATGGAAGCAAGGTGAGGTTTGGAACTGCTTTTTTTTTTCTATAAGAAGCAAATTCAGATAGGTGCTGTCTTTCTGGACATTATACAGGACAGACAGATTTCACCAGCTTATTTTTATACTTTAATGATCGCCCTCTGCTGTGTGTGTAACTGCAGGCACACTCTGAATACTAGTGCACTTCTAGCATTTCCCACACACACAAAGGTCTGCAAGTGTTTTAAAAAGGCACAAAACACTGCAAAAATGAAGTTATATGAGCTTTATAAGCAGAAGAAGGAAGGAAGTTCAAAGATAGGACTATTCCCTTTCAAAGCCTTCTTTCTAGTTAGGTTACTCTGCACTGTCACCTTACACAACTATGCAAGTGAGACCTACAACACCAACAACTCTCCCACCGCATTACTTTTAGAACACATTCATCAGGTTCCTCACCTTCTGGGTACCTCCAAGCACCTTCTTCCCACAGAGCTTCTACCAGCAGTACAGCAGCTCTCACCAGATTCCAAGTTACTACCCTGCCACATGAAGGGCAACTCCCTCTATCACTTCCCACCCCTCTTAAAGACACCTACAATAAAGCTTAAGAGATTTCGATTATCCAAGATTTCCCTTCCTTTGCTTTCAATTACTTTAAACTCAGAATTTCTCTATCTGCCAAACTAAGTGGACTCCTGGTCTTCATCTCATAATTGCTTTAAACCAACCTCAGTCTCATCCTTCTGCTTCTATGAAGAAAATTGGGTTGCAAGAGAAACTCTATTGAATTACCTTGTTTGGAAGAGAATAAATAGGGGCCCATTGCAAGAAGACAAACAGGATAGTTTCAACCTAGCCTATGGATTTAGCAGCTATTTTCATCTTACAATCAGAAATTCATTTGCAAAAACAGACAAGTGACTTCTGGTTGACAGTATTTTACTCCCAAAGAGGCTGCTTTGCACAGGCTCTTTGGTCTTTAGTGAGATCTTATCAAATATTTTACCAAAGAATCAGTAGAAGACACAAAAAGGGAGTATGTAGGGGGGGGAAAAGAAGTGGTTTTTAACACTTCTTTAGTATTATTTAACACTAACAGTCTAAGGCATTTAGTGCTCCATGCAAAGGAGCATGGGGTAATATTTACTATAGAAGCTGCAGAGATTTCTGCAAAATGCAGCTTCTTAAATAACGAAGTGCCACGACCTTGTTTACTATGGAAAAACTTCATTGCCATGGGGATTTCATGTCCTGACTCAGCACCCCAAGCCAACTCAGGTACTGAAAGTAGGAGAGCCTTGTTGACACTAGACTCCAACACAGGAGCTCGTCTTAGCTAAGTCAAGTTAAGCATTACACTGAGATAGCTATACTGCTCCTGGTACCTAAATTTTTTCACACACCACCATATTTGGCCACTAGGATTTATGCTTAGGACATCTGCTGGGATTTCTGTTCCAGACAGAGGTAAATTCTAGACCACCTACAAGTTAGTGGGACCAATGCAAGTAACATAGGTAACCACTTTACCGCTGCAGAGTTTTCTGGCCAAAGCTCTGCAGCTCGCAAATTTTGCAGAGATGTTCAGTCCCCCTTCCAGCCTTAGAAAAATAAAATACGAATAATGCCTGCCAGTCACTATAGCAACAACCACCTCTCAACTAAAGACAGCAGGAAGATTCACAGAAGCCAGGCTTTGTTTATACAACCTACTCTGTGCAGACAATTATTTCTGAAACAGTTAAAACTACAAAGACTGCATGCTGTTATTTAGCAGTTAAGTTCCTGGATGCACACATTCAAGCCATTACTCTAATCAAGAGTACATTTGCCTGAGGAAAACAGGCAGTTTTCTGCTAGCCTGCCTCTACCTCGCTAGAAGGGATGCTGTGACTACTTAGAGCAAGTGCAACACTCCATTTTCTAATTCTTCTCCTATTCTCTACATAGAAGATATATAATATTACTGTAAGCTAAATAAAACAAGCATTTAATGTGGTGCAAAAGGCATATACTCAGAAACAGTGAAGCAAAAAGAAATGTTTCCTACTATTACTGGGCAGGGAACAAAGCTGAAACACCGACTTAAGAAAATGAATTTCTGTTGCATGACTTATCCTTAATCACTTCAATCACTGTCAAAAATAAGAACTGTGCCAGGGCTACACTGTCATATTTAAGGAGGCACAAGAGAAGTACAGCTACTACCAGCCAAGAGCTCGACTAAATTCTCAAGACACCATTTACTGGAAACCTTGTCTTTCAAAGTCAACATCATAGGAAACTGGAAAATTATATTTTCAGTTCAGGGACCAGTTCTTTACTGATATCCAGCTGCCAGGAAACAGGACTTAGTGCAGAATAAGGTATTGCTTGGCAGCAGACTAATAGCTAATTACAATACTGCATACACAGAAATGAGGCTGCACAAACAACCTGAACTATTTCTGAGCTCCATGACTTTGAAAAAAACATATAAATGAATGTCTGTTTATAAAGGCAAAGATATATTCAAACAGGAAGGTACTCAAAATCTTTAAATCACACTAATATTTACTTTTAATGTCTTTTTAATATGAACACATCAAATGGTTACTGAAGCTCTTTGGCCTTTGTGTTTTAAGAATAATTAATCACTTCAGATACGCTAGCAAGACCAAAGTATTTTTTTTTCCCAGGTTCTTTCTGGGATCTTAGGCCGAGTGTCACACCGCTAAGAAGCGGAGCTTGGCTTTATAAGCTGCCGCTCCCCCATGCGCATAAGCTTTGTAAAAAAGCAAAACTTGTTTCTCTGTAGAATCTCCACGGGCAGCCAGTTCCTCTTCAGACACAGCCACAAACTACTTTATTGGCAGCACAAACATATGCCCTAAGTTCAGTACTAGGGCAGCTCTTTATACATCATAAAAATATAAATCATTCCAAGTCCTTGCAGGTTTTCTTTTAGTTCCTTAAGCACTGATGTCATGGCTTTCCAAGTACTTGCTTGTTTAGGTGTCTTGGTGACTGCACTGCCTGACTGCCGTAATTTGCAGCTCTTAGCCTTGTGAGACATAAATTTCGCTTTATTTTCACACTCCAGTCTTCTGGGAAACCTTTTGTCTCTGACTGACTAGCTTTTATTTTAAGCTCATTCCATGATTTCAAAACCAGTCTGAGAGGATCCAGACATATTCAGGTTTTAACAACGCCTGCAAATTAAGTATTCTAGAGGAATATGTAAGAATGGGTTGCTACAGAAATCAAAACTAACATTTCTTAGTCTACTTTCTTAACAGGAGCAACGTAAGTTTTACCTTACCTCATTCCCATTGCTTTTACTCTTATATACATAGGCAGTCTGTCTATCCACCAAATCAGAACAGGTGTTAAATCAAAGTATTATTGCCATTGTATTTCATACCTTAGTTAACTGGGAAAACCCACGACAGTGCTGGGTGAATTGTCTAACAGACAGAACAAAGAACAGGATAAGTGTTGAACTGTTGCTTTGTTCTTCAGATCTGATTTTTCATTGTTTTATAAGGATGACATGGCAGAATATGTGATGTAAAACATATAAGCACCACATCATGTGGTAATCAAAAGAAATCTATTTAACACCAAGTTTTAAGTATTCAAGAAAAAAAACAAACCCAGAAGTTATTTTAAACCGAAACCCTCAAGTGTTCAGTATTTTGCAATAAATGCCTCTCATTCTTGATATTAAGAATTTCACAAATCTTTGTGTTCAGACCAGTGTTTCTAGTAACTAAACTACAAACTTTCTTTCAAATCCCAGAAGGTTTTTAGACACAGACCTAGAAAAAAGTTGCAGTGAAGTTTCCATTCAGCGTATCTTCACAACTCTAGGTATGCAATAGTGCTGAGATAGATCAAAGCCTGACTTCATTCACAGTTGTTTAACCTTACTGATAAGAGGACTATTAACTTCCAAGAGCACAATCACATGCTTAATTATTTGATAGTATGTACATGCATAGGCTTTATTAAACCAAGGTGCATGGACAAATTGCACTCTGAGATTTCCTAACTTTTCAGTGCCTGAACTTGGAACTTAGAAGTTAACAAGAAGCTTGCATTATGAACAGACACCTATCAGTCACTTAAAAATTAAAAACTTAAACCATAAAGAATAGGTAAATTTACATGCCGCCACCACACTACCCCCCAATTATCAAACCAGTTCAGGAAATCTCAATGCTGTATTCTCTGGGATAAAGAAACTGATTTGGCAGACTCACCACCCTGCCACTAGATGGGGAGGACAACATTTTTTACCTGTATTTTCCACTTCTTTCCACCAGCTGCACTCCTGCTCCCCCCTTTCCGTATCGAACTTCATCCTTTGTTCCTTCCCTAGTCTTACATCCCCCTCCACACCTCCTCTGGCACTGCCTCAACCTCCTTCTCTTTTTTCTGAAGCCGCTACCCTGCCACTCTCTTCTGCCTTTCTACTTTTCATCCTTGTAGTTTTCATGGCTAGCATCGTTCCAACCCAAACACCTCCTCCTCCTCCCCACTTCTCTCTAGTGGCATCAGCTCGCTTTGCCTGCACACCCAGCAGCAGGTACCTGGGCAGCACGGGAGGACATCAAGCCTCTGTGCTCATAGTCGGTGCGCCTGGTGCCGAAACAGCCTGCAGAGACTGGAAGCAGCCAGGAAAGGAAAGTCCAACTCAGCCCCAGGAGCTCCAGGGAGGAGCGTGCTCACTTGTTCCATGGGGATGGTGAATCATGCGAACACTGATGAGCCCAAAGCATTTAAGAGGAAAGGCTGCTGCCTCAGTTCAGTCAAAAAGCCTAGACAGAAATATAGCGCTCAAATACTGAATGCATCCCTATCAGGCATGAGCTGTGACTTTTTATGTGGCTAATTTGGATGGCTTTTCACAGGGACAGGAGGGGGCATAGCTCTAAAACCAAATTTATACTGCTCCCAGTTTCAAATATTCCCTTTAAAGCATGGTGGCCTTAAGCCATCCCTACGAGACCTATATTAAGGTTTTTTTCAAGAAGCAAAAGTCCTCATTGCTTTCCCGTGTCTCATTCTTCAACAATTGCTCCATTTGCTGAAGATGAACAAAATGAATAAAGGAGGGAGAGAACCTGACAAAAGAGAAACAGAGGCCAAACCATTTAAATCTAGTAAAGTTAAGGAGACTGAAACAAGTCTCTTTTAATGGGAAATGTTACACAACCTTAATTACTTGCCATCTGCCTTGTAAAATTCAAATCAAGCATGAGAAGGATAAAATTCTCACTTGGGGTCATTTTATTATGCAAAACATCTTGGTTTTACAACAACGTCACTGCAATGCTGCATGGAATTACAGCTCTTCAATTCACAGTGGCTCCTACTTTATTGTGGATGAGGGAAACAAAGAATTTAGACCTCTAAGCCACATAATTCATTGCAGCAGCCTAACCATGACAGACTGGTACCAACAAAAATTAAAAAAATACCACTTTCTCTGATAGCAGAACTAAATATTTAATTTCATTAAGGCTGTTTGACTTCACGCCCAGAAACAAAAAGAACATGTTAACAGTATTTTACGTAGTAGTTGGGTCCCTGCATTTAAAGATAAATGTTTTACAAGGATTGCTAGACTAAACTATAGTGTACCACGTATGCCTCTAGAACTTTTTACAGAGCATGTTCTTGGTGCTGACTCTTTCGTTTGGTCAAGCAAAAAGAGAGATACACAAGGCTGTCAACTAAGAGTTTGTTGCAAGTCACTTAACTATGTCACCACAATACTTTAAATCCCAATCTATTGTTCTGTAATGTACATTAAATATTCCACTTCAGCACAGAAAAAAAGCAGTGTCATATAAATATATATGTATTTCAGAAATGGTGGGAAAAACAAAAAACAGAGAAAAGGCATAAGCAACATAACACTGAAATCATAGTATCTGCCTCCACAGAACAATGCATTGTTTGCCACGATTCAGTCATATTTCTGAAAGCCCAGGCAGCCTGCACCGATGCTTGGCAGCCAGTGGTAACAGGTCCAGTAAACTCACAGAGCGACCAGGCTTCCCCTCTTTGACCTTAATAGGGGAGGTGGGGATGGAAAAGTGCTCCAAACTGCTTCACCTTCAGCCAAGTCACTCAAGCATTGTCCTCCAGCTCTTCCCTTTGCTCACAGAGATGGCAGTTGAGAGACTGGTTGCCAGGGCCATTAAGCAGTCTTGAGTGCAAGCACTGAACGGAGCTGGCTCCATACCAACAGTACAACAGTCCTCACAAATTACCTTCAGTATCCCCACACAGGCAATTTCCTGGGTTGACTAAATACTATGAAGTTTTTGCTTATGTATGAGACAAACCAGGCTTGGTTACACAAAACTTGGGGCCACGTAGTTAGGTTACTGCTGGCAACAGGCCGGACACCAACTGCTTCCTGAGCTCCCTGTGTTGCACTCATTGAAATTATTTTTAAGGATGCAAATGGCCTTACCTACAAGACTATTCTTTGAGCCTTGCCCTTTTGATTGCCATTCCACAAGGAGATAGACTCATCAAGCCTGCTTCAATCCTTCATAAAAGTATTTTTCATCACAAAGAACTATAATACAGATTCAAAATTACCAGCTCTCTGAGATTAAACACTAACATACTTCCAGTAGGATCTCAGACAAGGCTTTGTAATTAACGGAGTCTCACCAATTACAAACAGCTCCACACCAGGGTATCATTCTGCCAGTCTTCCACAGTGAACCAATGCTAGAATAATTTGCTACGCCGAGTTCCACTTGATATCAGAGCATTACTTCCTCACAACTGTGTTCCATAAATCTACTTACACAGTCCCTGTCTTCCTGTTGAACCAGACGACCACCAGATTGTAGCTGCTCATATCCTGTACCCACCTACCTTTCAATCAAACTTCTGTTTCTGTATGCTTACCTGTTGCATTATTCAACCAAACTTGGACATTTGTGCTGCAAGTAAAAAGTTATTTCTTCCAGAGCAGACAACATACATTGCCACTTTATGTCAGGACATCCCTTCTTGGTAAGATCATGTCTCATCCATTTCACCTATGAGAGCACAGGATTTTCCACAAGTCAAAGAGTCAGTAGCTCACCACTAGTGAGGTTCCCTGCTACAAAAAGATTAAAGTTCTATGGAGTGTGACTAAAATAACATAATGCATATCCACCTTGCTGGTTTGTCTTCATTCACACAGTGGATGCTTTAAAGTCAATCACTTTGAAACAGTCACACAGGGTGCTGCTGTGCAAGAGAGATCGCCTTGCTCCACAGCACCTTGATTAACACAGACAGACAAATCCAGAACATCATTGTCCATGCTCTGAACAATTAGGATTCCTATTACAGCTACACAATAGAGGACACAATAACAAGATGCACTCTGTTTCTGTCTGAAACTCTTTAAAACATTAGTTCCAAAAACTGGAGCGCTAGCTAGCTTACTTTCATTACTGCTTACCTACTGCTGTGCCAGCTTTGCAATTAAAAACCCAAACACCAAAACAAACTTGTCGGCACTTTTTACTTCCAACAAGCATTTCTCTTGCTTTTAATACAACATCGATGCCAAAAGCTGATGCAACTAGAGACAAACACTGCAAAACCAAGGTTTGCAAGCCAGCAGTTTCAAGGTGCCCTCATCCTTTACATCACCTACCAGTTCTCATCTGCAGGTAGCAGGTCCAACAGAGCAGTTCATTGATCACCTGCATCAAGAATTGTTCAGGAATATATTGAACTTGTCTAGTTTCTAGCACCCAGCTACATTGCCCTTCCACAAAGTGGTTAAGAGATACCCGTGAGTACTACAGCCTGTGACTCTGAGGCTCTTTCCAGCTGCCTAAAGGCAGCAGCATCAGCTCCCCCTTCTTAACCAGGCCTCCAGCAGACTGACTACAGCATCATTTGTGCTCCATACCCAAAAGATTTCTACTGGCTTGTCACCTACCCAAGGCAAAGCTCCAATCATTCAAGCTATGCCTTTATATAGAGCACGACCCCTCCTCTTTACCTGTCCACCCTAGTTTTTCTCTTTTCCCCCAGTAAATTTAGGCCTGAAATGCCTCTCAGGGCTATGCATGGCCTGACAACAAGCCTGGGGGTGGGTTCCTTCACGTGCTGGGTGTTTACTCTGAGGTCTATTCTCAGCTTCACTGGCATCATCGTGACAGGTGAGTGGGAAAACTGGTATACTTCCCTTCCTAAGCTACTCCAAAACCAAGCTAATTGAAAGGATCAGGTACAGTTTTATTTCAGGGCCTAGAAAGCAGAAAGGTAGATTATGGAAAGAAAAATAAATAAAGCAACAAACATGCAAGGTCTGACTTCTTGGTCTAATGCCACTGTAAAGCTACATTAGAAACAGGCTTGTGATCTTCAGTGAGGTTTCAGGAAACTGGTGATAGAGAAACTGGTTGTAGCTGTCACAGTAAGACACAGTAGAGGCCTTCCTTGCTAAATTATAATTCTTTCCAGTGGTCTCACATAATATAGACTATTTTGGACTGGAATTACGCTGCCTGTAAAGAATATGAGGTATCCTTACCACCACAGCTTTCCAGCAGACCACTTTTTAAATTATTTATCATGAGAAACACAATCCTTTGACAGCTGTTGAACATTCACACAGCTTTAAGAACTGTCAGATCTTTGGACACAGAGATCTTTGCTTGGCACTTCTACACTGCCTTGAACAACAGCACCTGATTCCAGTTAAGGCCACATCAGTGCCACCAGGCTAAGCCAGAACAGAAAGGGCTGAATTAGCTTCTGGTTTTGAAGTTCCAAAAGTCACTAACAAAAACAAACTCTAAACCCATGCATTTTCAAACTACAAGTCATTAATAGTAATTAATGTCAGAGTGAACTGATACTCATATCTGCATATTTAGCAGTAGGTAGTCCTAGCTGTCATCTCTTCCTAACCTCCTGCAAATTAAGAGCAGTCTAAATTTAGCTGTAACAGTTACACCGCCTGCTATTGCTACATCTAGATTAGGAAGCAACTATAAATAGGTAATATTAAACTTAATTAATTTGAGATTGTAGGGAGAATATAGATTAATTTATACTCCATATAAAAATTTGTTTTGTCTACAATTTAATTTATTTTGATGACATTAACAGTCTTACAAGCCAGTGAGATCTGTTTTGAGGTAGGATTTAATTTTGAGACCTTTTTTTCTTGAATAAAGGTCTCCCTTGTTTCTGTTGATAAATAATGTGAAATAATAACACAAAATAAGGCAGTCCAGCTTTTTTCATGGCTTACCAAATATTAGTAAGATTTTCATTTTGGTAGAAGACTATACCTATGCAATTAGACTTTGCTAAATTTACGCAATTTGTTTCCACTTGCAGGATGTGCACCAGTTCATTCTTCTCCCCATACTTGTGCTCAGTTTATTCCGGAATAAAGTAATATATTTTTAAGAGCAAAAGAATATCATACCACCTCAATAGAACAGAAGTTCTTGTAAAGAGGGCAGACCATTTGTCTATTCCCTATTTGGAAGAAATTCAGGTAGTATGCCAAGTTACACATGCCAGTGAATATGATTATTTGAGAGGATAACTTTGGTAACATCATAAAAATAAAAAACATTCTAGGGGTTTACATTATCTTCCCCTTGGAAGAATTATTGTTATATTTAGATGACATGAATTTGTCTGTGCTAGAACAATAATCTTGAATAGATGTTCCAAGGAAATCTCTTAAAGACATGCTAGTGAGTCATCTGGTCAGGAGCTAATGAACACCATGACTGGCTTTGGAAACCTTTGTTCTTCCTCAGCATCTAATCTGGGATTAGATACTGTAATGATTAAGAGACTGTAAGCAACCTGGGAGAAGGACACTGTACTCCAAGTAGTCCATGCTACTGTGAGTCAGGCTATACAACATATTCAGTAAGAAGCTAAATAGCTTATATATTTACGTATGTTACAAACTTCTCTGCATAGCAGCAGCCATCAAAGCTCCTACCCTGCAAGCACTTGCTCCTATACAAAAGCTTAGAACCGTGGCCCTTGAAGCCGAGAGAATTATAGTAGCTGAATGAAAAAAAAAAAATGCCTCTTCAATTGCAATAATATCATCCAGAAAGTCTTGAATATGCCCCAAATTCACTAGTGTCTAAGTGCTATTATAGAACCAATTACTAATTTTCCCCAGAAAAACTTTTAAAATAAGTCTTATGAGCTTTGTTTTCCTAAGCACGTGAAAAAATAAACTAGTGACATGTACATTTTTCATATTTATTCATAAAACTACTTTCAAAAGTATCCTGTACTGTTTTTAACAGATACTTTGCATGCCTGATGAGATCTGAAGCTCACTGCATTCCACGGATCATTAACTATTAACAATTCCTACCACAAAACATTCTGAATACAAAGAAGTGTCCAAGATATTCCATTCCACCCCCTACCTCAGGATGCCCCTAATCCTACCATGAAGAGTGACACATGACATCCCCTTCCCCTACAGCTGCAGCAGCCAGAGGTGGCTTAGGCTGTTCCTGCTAAGAGGTGGCCAACCAGCCATTGCATTTAATTCAACACCACCAAAAGGCAATGCACCACCAAAACTCACTGTATCACAGCAGGCAGCCCAGGCTGTTATGTTCCATCCTACCCTTAAAAGCAAATGGTTGAAAATATTTGCATTTATATTCCCCTTCCTCCTTTTGTCTAAGCTGTGCAAGTGACCTGAAGTAATAAGCGTGGGCTGATTAATTACTGTATGTGTTCCCTTCCGCAGAGCCAAAAGGTCAGTTGGGGTAAAAGCAAAGGGTGACATGACGTACGATATTAAACACTCCTGTTTTTAAGCAGCCACCTTGTTCAATGAACCACACACAAACCAAGCTCTTTTGACTACATGCGCTCAGCCTTAAATAAACCAGCTGAGAAACAGTTACTGAACTACTAACTCCAAAGATGGAGAAAAAGCCTTATGTGGGCCTCCCTCCCCAAGGCTAAGTGCTTAACGGCGTATTAAAAATGTAGACATTTTAGCACAGATTTCTAAGGATTTCTCTACGTTTACATAACAGTTGGCAGCTCTCATCTGTGTTTGCAGGTTTTTGTTTTGGTTGATTTTTTTCCTAGTCTTCATAAAAATATCTACAACAGTGCACTTGGCTTTACAATTTTGTTTGGGGAGAAGAGATGCCCAACTGCATCTTCTTGTATTAATTGCCTCAGACTCAGTACACTGCAGGGTACGGGCCAGAGATTTAACAAGTAGCAGCAACTATTCCAACGTGGTTTACTCTGAGATTACATTTTAGAAATACGATTTCAATGCTTTCTATGACAAGATTTTTTTTACATTATTACTGTGTTTGTTTAGTGTCAAAGCATAGGCAAACCTACAGTGTATGTTTTCCAGAAGCACTTCACCTTATGCCAGTTGTGGACCAGCTTGAGTATGAAACCTGGTGAGAACAGGGTAAGGCAAGACTGAGTTAAATCAGAAAATTTAAAAATGTAAACCAAACAAGAAATATTCCATTCTCCTACTCAAAAGTGTGATACTCCTTTTTTCCGTAAGGTAGAGAAAAATTTACCAGCAGAGTCCCCAAAGCTAGTACTGAATCCATCCCTAGTTTTGCCATCAATAATATCATAGTCTGTCTTTCCACAAAACTAACTAAAGTGAGTAAGAGACCTTTTCATCTAGCAAGATGATTACACAAATGAGTTTTTCCAGGTTTATAATTATCAAATTCTTAAATCACTTATTTCAGAGGCTGCAACAAGAGAAGGCATGCAGGTAGGCAGAGCTGTGTAGATTAAGCAATGTAAATGTTAATTAAGAGAGCTGGAGAAGGGAAAGGAATTCATGAATCTCTGCATTAGCTTGTGGAGCCTTGGGCCCAGTCACTACCTAGTAGTAAGGGAAAGCCCTTCTGAAAGAAAAATAAGTAGAAAGCAGAGTTCAGGCTTGGGAAGGGGAAAAGGAGAGGGTCAAATTTCTTGTTGCAGTATATAACCTCTATTTCCCTGTCTTCTTTTTATTTTACAGACACTTCTATTATTGCAAATATAGATATTTCACCATGACTAGACAGAATAGGAAATTTTTTTTTTTCCAGGACAGAGGAACAGGCTTCATAAATCACAGGTACACCACCTGCTCCAGGCTGACAAGCTGAATGAGGTCACACTAGCACACAGAAGGCTTTACATCATGCACAAGTTTGCAAGCCCCTGGGAGTCTGGTGGCACCACTTCATTAAGCAAAAAGAGCTAGCTAACACTGGCTGCAAGGCTTGCGAGACCAGGTCTCACCTGGCCACTGTGTGAAAGCTGCAGAAAGTACCACTAGCATGGGCCTAATACTCATTGACCACTTGGAGAGTCACAGCCTTGTTTACAGGTCGTGTTTAGGTATACCATTTTGGTCTGCTGTAGTCCTATGGAATATCATCTTTACTTCCATGTATACATTCAGGCTATTAAAGTCTGCAGGATTAAGAGCTACATTTTGCATTTCATACAGCTGAGGGAAAGACTTGGTTGTAATTTAATTAGACAAAGTTGCTAGACTATGCCCTCCAAATTTGTCTTCCTAAGACTACCTCTGCCTTTGTATAAGTATATATTAAAGCAGCAGAGATACTGTATTTATCACAGCACAAAAATGTAGCACACTTTAGCACAAATACACTGCATTTTCTTCAACTAAAAGCACACAAATAATCTGTGGCTGCAACAGGACAAAGTTATTTTGCAATAACCTAGTTTCTAAACTACTCATCTGGCAGGCCCAGCAGCAATACTTCTTTTTCAGGACATTCCTAATGGATGTAACACATTCAAACCTCCTACTCCCTGTCCCAATATCCCTCTTAATGCGCTCTTTGCTTGCTCTGCAGTTCGACGCAGTAGTCTAGCTGAAGCAGCATTAAGAAATTGAGAATAGAGGCATGTCACCAAGCTGAAAAGCTCCCTCAATAAAGTGAGTAGAGTGGGGTGAAAAATCTGTGTCACATCACCAGCTTTTTAAAGATTAAATCTAGCATGTGCCAACATGCCTAACAGCAACCTGTCACTGAAGTCCTGAGAAACTCAGCTTCTTGACTGACTGCTTTTAGAACAGCTCTCACCTCCTACATGCCCTCTTAAGAATTGCCCAGAATTATCCTAAATTTTATCAGGAAGCAAAAACACTCCCAGAATACTAAGACATATTTTCATATGTATATGGTCGTGCTAAGAAGACCCCAAAGTTTACTGTGTCATCAATAAGCTAGTTATTTATATGCTTGCTCTTTTCCAAGTGCTACTTGCAGGTATTAGACCAATAAACTAAGAACACTAAAGTAGGCTTTGCAATAAGAGCCTTAGAAACACCAGATACTGTGAGCTACCAGCTTGCAGGATTTTTTTCAGTTTTCAGTGAAGAATCTCTCTGACATCTCTTGAAAATCTTCTATATTCTATAAAAAATTTGTCCTTCAACTTGCTAGGAAGGACCTACATTGAGTTACGGTAACTAGGGAAGCATAAGGAAGTTTGAAATAGGCATCTCAAGACACCACATTAAATTTTTATGTCCAAAAAACGGGTTTTACCACCCCACAGTTCAGGTCCTTTTTTTACCTGCCACCAAGTTACTTAAGATTTCTCTGTCTGTCAATACTCACATAATTTCAGCCCCTTGAGCACAGCAGTAATGGAGTGAAGGCAGGCACAAATGCTTAAGTACTCCTGCGGAGAAATGACGGCACAGAACAACAGTTGCGCACGTGCATCCTCAGACCAGTAGGGCAGCACCCACTGAGGCACCCACCGGGCAGTGCTCTGCTGCTGAACACAATTCTTCAGTCACTGCTGAACACGATACATTCCCTTGAAATGTACGTATTTTATAAATAGAAAAGTCAGAACAGGTTTTTGTATTTGCTAAGTTTAAATACCTTTTGGTGCAATTCAGATGTTAATCTGAGGAAAGACCGTTAACTTCTGCATCTAGGTGGCTCAATTTAATCTCTGGTTAACTGCTGGAATGCACGGGGAAAAAATATAGCTACTAAGTGACTTAACTGTAAAAACTTAAACGTCTGTCAAGACTTTAATCTTCCACTCATTTACCTCCTTTTATGATCAAAAAAGTGCAGAAAGCAAGCACACTGAAAGGCATGCATTTCTTCCATTAATCACCAGCTATATTAAATTATTTCCAGTTATCTGGACAGGAACACCAATGCTTTATCACCATCTCTAGAGACACTACTGCAGTTCTATAGATAGAAAAGCCAACTGTCCTGCTAAAAAAAAAAAAACCAAAAACCACACAAAAAACCAAGCATGCTTTAGGTCTAGGTAAGACTAATACATACCAACATCCTCCTCACCCCAAACCTGTCCCTCAAAGTGTTCCTGGATTATCACTACACAGAGTTAAAACAAAAACTTCAGTTTTAATCCTGTCTTCAGTTAGGCTGTTCAAGTATTTACAGGATTTGAAGTTAAAGAATCAAGCTTCCTGTCTTTCTTTCCTCACAGAAGAAAAGTTTGGGAACAGTTAGTTAGTTAACATCAACTTCCACATTCCAATACAGTATAGCCTGGAAAAAGATATGATACAACACATAAACTAAAAGAAATAAAACTAACAGACAACTCAACATCCAGAGGGACTCCACAGTTCCCTGCAGCCCTTTTTTTTAAAGCAACAACAGCAAAACCCTTGGAAATAGGTTTTCACGTCCAACTTCAGTGATGCATCCCTGTGTCATGACATTGGTTTCAGCACCAGGTAAAAGCCTAGATCCTAGCGTGGGATTTTAACTCACTGTAGCCATCTGTTTCAAGAGGATTATATGGATTTTTTTAAAGTGATAGACACATTAAAAATAGCAGTTATTTCAAATGCCTTTTCAGCTACCCTGTGTTAAAAATATCACCTAAGCTTGAAAGTCAAAGCTACACGACCCTGTAAATTTGCCATGCTTATTGATGTCCTCTGAAACCTTAAAAAACCCAAAAACAGTGTTGTAAAAAGTACAAGTAGAAGCCGTTTGTTGACATCTCCACATTTGTTTTTCATAACTAAAGGAAGCATGTATACTCACTAGCTAAGTCTCATCCATCCTCAGGCTTTCAATGAATAGCATAATTATAATATGGTACAACTTAAAGCACTGTACTTTCTTTTTTTTTTTGACAACTTAATGGTGAAGTTTTCCAAAGAACACTTGTTACTAAATCTGAAAGTCTCATTTTGCTTCATGCATTTACTACATGCTTTCAAAGAACAAACTGCCTACTCATTTTGTGCAGGTGAGTGTCTTTTTCCAAGATTTTTGTTGCTGGGCAACATATTTCAAATCTTCTACTGCTTAGAAAAAGAACACAGTAATTTTGGTTCTTTTGCTTCAGATACCTGAAACCGATCTGCTTTCTGCCCGAGCTGGGACTTGCTCCGCATACATGAGAAAAATTTCCTACCATCCCATCTCCATTGCTGCAGAACAAGCAGCAATTCAGTGACTACTCTGTCCGTATTCTTATGTATGGATTATATTTGATATTTTGACCAGGGAATCTCTGCACCTTTTTGCAAGCGGGGGTAGGGGAGGGGGGTAGGGGGGGGGTAGGGCAGGGAACAGAGAGAGACCAAAGGAAAGAAGCATTATCATTCCTTTTTGATCAAATAGGTTATTCAATTATTGGAGATGTATGATGGGCTTCTCATCCTAGTAACGTCATACCTCCCTAAAGACAAGCAGGAAAGAGGTGAAGTTATACTATGACTATACTATACATGACCCTTAGTTTTGCAGTCATGACAAACAGCCAAACTTTCTATTTCATAGGCATTGCACCTTCAGTTGCCCTTATTTGATGCCATCTTTCTGTTAATACAGATCTGCTTTGCAACTAGGCCAGGGGAGTGAGGAAGACAAGTACTTAAGAGATGCATATAGGAATGTGCCTGTGAATGTAAAGCTACTCCAAGCCTCCTCCCCCTCCCCTTGCATCATTTTACACAGCCTTCCCCTCTGCTTTTGTTTCCCATTAATATTTGTTGGTCACTGTACACAAGTTTTAGAAACTGTAGCAGCTCTGATATTGTAACACTGTTTACAAGTACATGACAGCACAGTCTGAAAAAACTCACTTTGGAGCATTTTATCATTATGAATACTGAAGAACTGGATACCAGCTGTGTATTTTTCTTTTATACTAAAATAGCCTCAAAATATAGGAATTTCCCATTTAATTTGGTAATTCTATCATTATGTTTATTTTTGAAAATAAACAATTAAGTTATATCAAAATAAGTTATAACAGCTTAAAGGTTCGCTTTGTTTTCTATCAACTCATTCAGTCAAGGCCTTATAACAAAGTGCAGTCTCTGTTCACATCCTCCAATGTTTTTCTTACTATATTATAGTTCCATTTCTACTTTGCAACATTATCTGATAGCTGCAGAATTCCACTGCTTTTGCAACCAATAGTAATATTTCAGATTAATTCAGTTCCCAAAGGTTTTGGCAATGATACAACAGATTAAAGCAACAGCCTTTCATATCTGAAGTTCCCAATTATGTTTGAAATTAAAGTGAGGTAGGTGGTCTCACCTTACATCCACTGCTTGTTACCCTCACAATTACTCCACAGCTCAGCACCCCCTTCCTCCCAAATCCCCCCCAAATCCTCCACTCCCAAGAGAAAAAGCCTGCAATCTAAGCTCAAGAATAAAAAAAAAGGAGAAATTCTTGTAACCATCAGGGAAAACAGTTAAGTGCGCACATACATTAGTAAACCATTAGATAGTGCTAGCAATCCTTTATTTCCAGAAGCACTAAGTTTCACTTACCCCACTTAACCAATACATTTGAAAAACTTCATAACTTCACAGCATGATTTGCAGGTTAGAGAACCTTCCACTCAATTCACTTTCAGAACAATCCCAGTATGACAGCCATAATTTAAAATACTGAAAGCCACAGACACCAAATCAGGCAACATTTACTAGGATCTCTAATTTTGCAATGAATGCACATGCAGCCTGTGCTGGGGCTGTGCTCTCTGGAATTGGACCATATGATGGGCAAGCACTTAGCGATCCCTGCTGTATGCCAGGGCAGGCACCACAACATAAGGCAACATCTGGAGGTGCTGACCCCTCAGTCTGCAGGATGTATATTGGCTTCCACCCTTTCAGGTTAGCTCTGGACTCCAACATTGTCAAAAAAACCCCAAACCAAAACTGATGCAGCTGGCATCTGGAATGCAAAAGATGAGGAAAAGCCACATTTCTGTACAGGGACTCTGAGCTGTTGACACCAGAAGGGGAAATAAGGGTCAGGTGAGGGTGTTGCACAAAGAAAGCACAATAGCATCAAGCTACCACAAAATACCGGGCTACTTCCAGGTATATAGCAAGTCATAGCAAAGGAAAAAAGCAATTAATTTATTACTTCAGATGGTTCAAAGCAAACAAAAAGGACACTCACATGGCATAACCCGAAGTTTACAGAGTAAACACAGCAGGCAACTACTTAAGAGGAAAACCAGACACACCAAATGACAAATTGAGACAGTAAAAAAGCACCTTCATCAGAAAGGTTTTGGGTTTGGTTTTTTAATATTTTTTTCTGAGTTTATTCACCAGGAAATGAACTAAGTGGAAATAGAAGGGAAAATACGAAATAATGTTCTTGTTTTCATATTCAAACTCAAATTTCATATACAAACTCAAATAACTAAAGAGATCTCTATAAAAAGCTCCATTAGTTCCCTGTTTGGGCAATAACTCCTCACACAGAACTTCCACATCACTGAACATCTTTCTCCAGTTGTCTGGCCTGGGGCAGATAAAGGAAAGGAAAAAGTTGCTGCTACTATTAGAATTGGGATGTTGCATTGTAGCTGTTGTAGCCACTGCAGTCCCCTAGCTTATGTAAGATATTCCATTACAGACAAACAGGCTTCTCTGCATATTACCATCTTCAGTTTTCATTATTCTCACAAATTTGAAGTTCAAACTAATTAGACTGAGTGATGGTGCAAGGAAGTAGATAACTACACTATGTATATCAAGAGTATGGCTACTTACAACCAAGAAATCAAATAAGTAATCTGGTGTTTTGGAAAACAATCAGCAGTGAATTACTTGGGTATTAACATCAGATACTGAAGAAAGATAAAACCTTCAATTTGATAATGTATTTTACAAAAAAAAAATCAAATCAAAACATCAGTGTACTCACAGATTACTCTTTTTCAACCCCCTGTATCACGTTAGACTCCTTAGAATTAATTAAAAAGTTAAAGTACAAAGGAAAAACACTACCTGTATCCCACAGCTAGAGATAATAGTGTTTTCCATCTGCAAATTTTAATTGGGAAGCCATTTAAAAGGATTGTTTCTGGAAATATGAAGAGCAAGGTGCTTACCTATTTCATCCATTATATTCAGTACTGTACACTTATTGCACTGCAGAGGCCTACTGTGAATCCATAGCATAATCCATATCAACCCGTATGCATGACTTCAGTCTCTCATCCTACACTTAAAAAAATCAGGCCAGCAACTATGCAAACCCAGAGTAGAAGGGAGGAGGTATCACAGAAGGAAAAGGTGCAGCTTCAGAAAATGTCAAAAATGTATGCCATCAAAATATCCTTTTGAAGTCAAATCTGACCCGCTCTAACCATTTCTGGCCCAACATCTGATCAAAATGGAGTTTGTCACATCCACAGCATCATGAGATTATAGCCAAGGACAGGGAGGGGGGAGAAGTCTGCTGAGCACTTCCCCGTGCTCTGCGTCAATAGATTTGGGCTTAGCCTCTGTTAAGCAGCTCAAGCCACCGGTTATTGGTGCTGGCAGCTGTCTACCACACTGCCCCACTTCCTATTTCAAAACACGCCGCCTGGGAGAGAGGCCTTGGTCAGTCAGCTCCAACCCGTCTCCCAATAAAATGCAGAAGTAGGACAGCAGATCCTCCATGTTTGCCTTGGACAGACCTTCAATAGTTTAAAATACACACACACACCTCCCTTTTCAAATAGGTTAGTGCAAAGATCAGTTACAGCAATACTAAAAAACCCAACATGCATTTCAAGGTAAAAACTTAAATTGAGATAGGACCTTGGTTTTAGTGAAGGATTTTTGCAAAGGTACATAAGCACATTGTTTTCTTAGGTATTGCCAAAATTTTAGCATTGGGTGTACTACACAGGATTTTAGCATTTCTTGGACATGAGGTAATTCTTGACATGTTTCTATTGGCTTGGTAACAAATGAGCCTTTTCAACAAGCACAGTACAGTTGTTAATGTCAACACTTTGCCCAATATTATGGCAAATCAGTTATTAGCAGCTTAACAGCTACTGCTATATTACTTCCCCTATCCTCAAAAGAAATGGTAGTAGTGCATTCCAGATTTTAAGAAATACCTGTGCTACAGTGTCACATTTTCTATGTCGTGTTTTACTTTGCACTGTAAGATATAAAACACATCTATCACTGTAAGATATAAACCACATCTATTTATATGACCAAACATCATTCTCCTGAAATTCCCTCTTTATAAGTTTTGTTACAAAATAACAAAAATCAGGTTTGTCACACCAACAGAATCACACCATCATTAGACCTTAAATTTCAATGCCAACAGCTTATAAACGCTCTAGTTCAACATTAACTATTTGTTAAGCCATAACAACTATTGTACTCGTGTGGCACAAGGGCATCTCCTACCCATTCCACATGCTGGCCTATCTACATGAGCTTAAAACGGCCCACAGAAGTCACAGCTCTGTCCTGTCACCACTGTCAAACCTGGGCTGCAACACGAAAAGCAGCTTTGTGGCTATTATATAGCCAGGGAGCCTGGGAGAGTGGGATTGAGCATCTGATATTGCCAGAGCCTTCCCAGATAACTGTAGCAATAATAACCCCAGGAGCACTAACTCCGCTTAGCCTTTCACAACTTGGATCTGTATATTTAGATGAAAACACTTCTATACTCCACTCTTTTCAGCATGTCACTTACTCAAATTATTGGTTCTCATGCAAACATTCTCCTTCAGCCCCACAACTGGTACAATTCCACCCAGATTTTTGCTGGGGGACCTGGCGACCCTGTGTAGAAACTGTAACTAAAGCTCTAGAGCTCTTCCTTAAAACTGTGAGCCTCAAGCAACTAGGTTTTATTGAATATTAGGGAGTTATATTGCTAAACACTGTGTAGTTTGAGTTGTAAACTCAAAACAGAGTGTAAGCATTAATTATCTTTGATTATGAATACTGAAGATTAATCATCATTGATGTTATCATCCTCATTCAGATGATGAGGTAACTTGTTCTGCAAGTGGTCCCCTTGAGGTACAGCACATAAAGTAAGGAAAACACAAAATCGAAACCAAGCTCAATCAGAATACGTCCAAAACCACACCATTGATACCGACTGTAAAATAGAATTAAAAACATAAGGAAAGAACAGGTTAAACTACACGCACACACACAGAGGTTCTAAAAATGAAAAGCAGTGTTTGTGTATTCTGACACATTCACATTGCAGTTCAGAGCATGCAGCCTCAGGAGGTAAAAGCTATTCTATCACTGACACATAGGGTAAATTAACTTGCTAATTCACTTTCTAATGCATAGTCCACTGAGCATAGAAATACATAAAAAAGGAAAATAAGAACTCACATTGTCAAGCACATTAGATTTGTATGGGTTGTAACATTATACAGAGCTTTTAAAAAATACTTATAAATACAAATACTTTTTTTTTAAGCAAACCACATCATTCACCCTTAAATCAGTCACATGCACAGCACTGAGCATATGCCATCCTTCTCTAGCACTGCCAGACAAAAGCTACATGGCCAAAAATAGCCACACAGTGTGCTAGAGCTGTGTAGAATGCCCTAGATACATTTAGGCCATGAAGATTGAGCAGCTCTGCTGCAGGGAAGGGTTAGACACTAACCTTCATAATAGGCCAGGGCTGAAAAGAGGAAGACTAATTTCCATTAATTTTTAATAAATATTATTTAGATAGATTATCTGGATAATATGAGCTGGATGTTAATAAACATTATTTAGACAGCACCATCTGAAAGCTATTTCCATGCACAGCTGGAATGCATGTGTATATACACAAACATAACAGGAAAAGGGTGCATTAAAATATTTGGCACAGGCTTTCTATAAAAAGGTCAGGTAAAGAAAAAGTCGGTTAAAAAAAAAATTATACAAAGCTGACTTTACAAGAGTACAGTCCCAAACTTTGATAGATGTTTCCCCTATTTGATTTCTCAATTGTTTTTTAAATGGTGTTTCTTCCTACTCTCCTCTTTCTACAGAGATTAGGAAAAGCTAACAGCTGATGTCTTTCTAGATTAGGTAAAATACTGCAAGTCTAGATCAGGTGAAATACTGCAAGCTGGAAGAGCAAAAAAGTGAAGATCAGTGTTTCAAGGCATCAAAGACTGATCACAGCTCAGTGTGCCAGACAGAACCCCCTCAAATCCCTTGTCAAATTTCAGGCCAATTTACAGCTATCTTTCTCCACCATCCCAGCACTCAATTCAGCATGTTAGAAGGCAGCGTCTTGAGCCAAAGGAGACAAATGTTACAGCACTGCAATAACAAACAAGAAATGCATTTATGCATGATAAAGTAGGTAGCTGTACCTAATATAAGGTGTTAAATGAATTAACAAGCTAGTGGCATCTGAGACTCATCTTCGTAAACTTCAACTGTTTCCTTTCAACCGACATTTGATGCACTGTCACAATGACAAGTGTATGTTTCTCAGTAAAATACTGAGTGTGACCAGACCTAACACATTTTAATCTCTGCAGCGGACAGGCAAGTGGTCTGTCTTTCTAATGCTACCCTCCAGGTTACCTCTGAGGAAGAAAGGTCAGTCTGAGTGAAGAGATCATTGCCTGTATCAACTGACCGAGACAAAATGGATTTCCCCAGATTATCAGAGGATTGCCCTACACTGGCAGGCAAAGCTTCACCTTTAGCCATATGAGCAGTAGAAAAACAAGAGCTATCTCCACCCATGCCCTGCACCCCTAACTGGCTTGACTCTGCAGATGGGACTTATTACATTGCCTGTGAGCCACCTGGCATTAAAAAAAAAATAAAAAAAAAAATTAAAAAAATCACACATACTACCAGCTTGTTCTTACCACTCAAGACTACACCCTTCTTTTTTTCCCCAAAATCAATGTGATGGGGAACAGAAGGGGTGGAGACTTCTCTATCTAAGACAGTCTTGGAGTCCCACAGGTTAAAAGTTCAGTCATCAACCTTTAAAGTGTAAACATTAACCTACATCATCACAGTTATTATGAGTAACATGATAGCGGTACAGTATTTAATGAGCCAGCTGCTGCTATAACTTGATGCTTAACTTTCTAGACCTATTTCTATGAAGGTTCAGCACAGAAAACACTGAACAGAAACTGAAATTATTCAAGGGACAGGCAAGACTTGGTACTCCTGTCATTCTGCATTTCTGACAAGGCTATCCTATGCCTAGAGGCTAACATATGTAAAAGCAGCAAGCTGTTTCTGCTCTAACCTATCTTCACAAAGAGGGAAAGGGCTTGGGAAAAACTGCAAGTGCCAGAAAACCAAAGAACCTCTAAAAAATTCAAGGATATACTCTGCTGCCTATCCTAACAAGTAAAACTTAAGCAAGTTGGCAGTTAATATTATTAAAATTGCTTGAAAAGAGTATAATCCAGTCAGTGTTGTCAAACAGCAGTAGAGAAACTGTTTTGGGGGAGATTTCATCGTTTGTTATATTCCATGGACTACTTCTGCTTCATTGTGGCTTTCATTACATTCACCACTGTCAGGGAATATGACCTTAAATTGAAATATTAAAAGAGAAATCCACTGCTACAACATTTTTTCCAAGTCTTAAGAAAGACTTTTACTCCACCTCCTTTTAAAGGAGTATAAAAGGATCTACAAACAAAACCTTAGAAGCATTGTAAATGTAGGAAACAGTCCATGTGAAGTTTTAATCACATACCAGTCCACTGGTACTAAATCAGAATATTTACATATATATATATAGTATAAATCAGTATTTACATATATATATATAAATCAGTATATATACATATATATATAGCTACTATATATAGCTTAGTAATTAGGAACTTGGTCACCCAGCCTCTGAGTCTATAACACTCATATTTGTGAGCACCGTATAAACGTGTGGAATTAAGTGCAAATAGAACTGTCACTCTTTCCTTTGTGTCTATAAATGTCTCCATAATAAATTAGCCCATCAGTTATTTTATCATACATGTACAGATTTATTCATTTTCCCCCCATTCTTTACATGTTAAAACATAAATGGATGTTTTTCATTGCATTGTTTTTGGTAACCAGGAGGCAATTCCATTTAAGGGACTGAAAACACATGCTTCCACTGTAGATTCAATGTCCTCATGAAATTATTTTAGTACATTAACGGAAAAAGCTCTTGAAAATCTGAACAAGTAGTCATTTCCTTTCCCCCCCCACCTATAACAGTAATAACACAACCTACACTTTTTTCTGTAGAAGTCAATATTCACTGTGGCATGAGAATAAGCAAAGTCAGGGGTCCTTGACTGTACTGTTCACTTTGCTCCTGGTGTACTGTGTGAGCTCTGTCCTTTCTTTACACTATTCCCTAAAAAAAAAAAAAAAAAAAAAAAAATTTCTTTTGTGTTTCTTAACTAGGTAAAGCAAAGAAAAAGTGGCCTTGTTAATAGTTTGGGTTTGTTGGTGTTTTGTTTTGTTTGTGGGGTTTTGGAGGTTTTTTGTTGGTCATTTTTTTAATGCTTTGGTAAAAGTCTCCCTTCCCTGTATCATGCAGACCTGCAATTGCACACACAATGTCCTCACACTCCGGAGCCCAAGAGCAAGGCAGTGTATAAACACCAAAGGGAATGATTGGATAACAGCATTGGCACTGTGAGAGCAGATCACATGTTAAAAAACACTGCCCAAACTCCAAAGAGCATTTGCTGAAAACAGCTGAGTGTGATGGCTTAAGACCAAGAGAAACAATTTAAGGATCCTTTCTGCCCTGTTTGAAAGTTTAATCACTTCCATGGCCGTCCTGGAACAACCTGCATAAGCGAAGCACTGCCAGAGGAGGAGAGCGGCAGGGTAACTGGCTGGCAGCTGATGGATTCCGGTAGCGCTCCACAGTTCCCATTCCAGGAAGAGCAACAAACAATGCATCTCTGACTCCTCATAAGCCATTTGCCAAGAACAAGGCCTGTACATGACTCAGGTAGTCTGAGAAGTTTCATTAGATGTTGAAGAAAGCACTCTCTGCCCAACAACGCGATCCAAATGTGCAGAATAATTTTGTTTGTTTGTTTTAAAGCCCATAATTACAAATTTGGTTGCATAATTTTAAAGAAGGAACTTTCTTCAACTGCGCTGTTATGAGCCTTAGGATGCCAGTTTGGTTTCAAGCATTTCTACAGTAAAGTTTATATAACTCGACACACTGGATTTCTGTTAGGCCTATATCCACAGAATACTTTTTTTTAAAAAAAAAACAGATATTTTGATTAATAATATGATTATGAGGGAATTCATTTCAGAGTTTTGCTACCCTCCTGCCCAGTGTGCCATAGGAGGAGTGAACTTAACAGTTATTCTACACGTTTACGTACCTAAGCAATGGTGTCTGAAATGCTCTTCAGCAGGCGGCTGCCAGGAGTCACAGCTTCCACTGCTGACCAAAACCAGGCAAGTTTCAGTTACAACGAGTTAGCATTAAGCAGCAGTGTGTGAAGGCTTCATTAGTAACAATGAAAACAGAGGCAGAATCCAGAAGCTTGAAGTGCTATAATTTGCAGTTAAGTAGTGTTAAAAAAAAGTAATAAATTATTACCGTCATATTGGAGTTCCTACAAATGCAGGCTACAGCAGTTAAAGTTGGTTTCACTAGGGAGTTATTGCTGGAAAGACACAGGAACTTCAGCTAACTGTTCAGGGGTAGGCTGTTTTCCTTAGGAAATGGAGACATTATCCAACAATGTTTTAGTGTAGTGTCACAAACGTGTAACTGCTGTGTAGTATCCATGGTATGCACGTAGCCTTCTGAAACACTATCTATTCACTTTTGCTATAAAGCACACCTGTATCTAGATGTGACTACACACCTACACAGCTTTTCTGCAAGAACTGTCAGACACTGCACCTCGCAGGCTGGTGCACCTTTCCTCTAAGCTATTCCCCGTTCTCCTAGCAAACAAAATGCTGTGGAAAGAACAGTCTCTTCTGCATTTAGCTAAGCCGTATATTTGGCAGCTCTTTGAGGAAACAGCTCTGAACTGAGGAATTTAGTGAACAGATTAAAACACAGAGCCACACTATCAAACACAGCAATTACTGAGCAGTGAATAGAGCCTAAACAACCATGCGGCAGTTAAGTATTTGATTCAGAAGCGAGAGTAGGTAGCCTCATTACTCCCCAAACTGTTATTTTAAGCAGTTCATAAGCTGCAGCCAAAGCCTAGTCTTAAAGCAGCAGCCTCATTAGCACAAGTTAAAGTACCTCCCACAAAGAAAAGGAAAAAAACCACCAAAAAACACCACAAAAAAACCAAACCAACCCAAAAAAGCCTCCCAAGCTAGCCAACAACTTTTGGGACTAATTCACTATTAAATAATGCCGACTTCAGAGACTACATATGAAAGAACTGAGTGTGCCACAACTTTTTTTGTGATACTATCTCTAAGGCACAAGCTAACTGCATCAGTACAGTGCTTCTAGCTTTTGTGTTTCAAAGTGCTGACTTTATATGTACTGGATGGCTTTCACAATCCACCACTTTAACACTTCTCTCTCCCCAGCTCATGATGCATTGTTTGCAATAAAATAAATGCAGTAGAGTCAAATCCAGTGCCAGGTCCCCACAGCTTAAGCAGTGCAGTAAATTGATAGTAAAGCTGCAAAACAATATAGACATTTACTGCCAATAGTGTAAGAACAAACCTAAGGAATCTGGACCTAGTCCAGCATGGTGTCTCTCCAGTTCTCATAAATGCAGCTTTAATCTTTGGGAAACTCTGAAGTGCAAGAAAAGTTAAAAGAGCTAGCGGCACACAAATACACACTAGTCCAAGTAAACAGTACAATCTTCTGGGAAGCCCAGGCAAGTAACTGTTTCAACAAAGAAACATGAAGTGGAAAAAAGCAAGATTTCAGGAATAAAAAACACTACTAAAGGTAGAAATAACTCTTCATAATGCCTTTCTTCCCTGTGCCTGACACTCTTAACCTATCTTTCCGTTAAATCCTATGAAGCCCTGTTGTCTGATGAGTAGCAGGCTGGGTACCTCAGGACTGAAGCCCTTTGTTTTTCCATACAAGCAATACCAGGCTGTGCAGGAGCACACGTTTCAGCCCTGACTGAGGGAAGGGATGATTCAAGCCATTTGACAAGTCTCTGCTCCAAACCCCCTTTCTCCAAGTTGCCTAATACCACAGTAATTCCCCACTTTCCAAGAAAGGATTTTAGAATCATTCCAATGCAAAATTATAAAACTTTTTATAGTTCTATTATTTTGACATATGACTGAATGTGACAGCAGGATGTACAGACTCATCATTAATTCAGACGATAAACTGATCTGGGATTCAAAGGCTGATGAGAAACTTGCACACATTTCTTCAAGGCAGCTTCCGGTACTACAGCTATACTTGTCCTTGGAAGCTTTCTCATTCCTTGAAATGGATACTATATATTTATTTCTTTCAAGCAAAAATTAGACTGCTAATTGCTTACTTGCAAAATGCAGTCCAGTTCAATAAAGCCAGAGAGATCCAGAGCAGAGCAGTAAGTGCTTTCAGTCTATTACCAAGAGAAAAAAGTAAGTGCTCTAAGCCTGAAAACAGGAGGTCAAATTCACTACTTCTTCAATTTACATAGCTTCAGCAGAATTACAACAGGGACAAAGTTGGCCCAGACTTTCCAATGTTTTTGCAGAAGTCTTATCATGCATATTCTTGCCAAACAGACCTTTTTAAACATAGCCACCCCACACACACACCCCCGGCACCTCTTCTTATGACAGACTTAGCTTTGCACTACCCATAAGTAGGAGAGGATTACAGTTGTGCAAAACATTTGCAGCTCTGAAAAGCATAAACCATTATGTTGCAACTATTCCATGGAATATTTCAAATATTTCAAGGTCAGGAAGCCTTGGTTTTTTACTTACACACTTTTTAAATACTCAGTTTCATCTCCTGTTTAGAGAGGGCTTTATTAAAAGACCTTTGGAAGGGGTTTTAAAGACTATGGGGAAGGAGCGCACCTGAAGTCTAGCTTTTCAGTGCTTGTAAACTGACGTACTCGAGTCCTTTAATAGGGGGACTCCAACTGAATACATGGGACATCTTACTTGTGACAGCAGACTACAAAATTCAGCGTTCATCTCTTTGTAGAGTTAATTACAGCAGGCAGCAGTCTAGCAGGGCTTTTCCCGCTCTCTTAGAAAGTACTTAACAGAGCAAGAACAGGCTCTAGAATCAGTCTGCAAGCTTTCTGTTTCATTCTGCCAAAGCCTGTGATGCAACCTATATTGTAACCTTTTCCCACACTCCAGCTAGAATTAATAATCTGCCTACATCTGTATTTGTTTAAAGACAATGGCCCTTTATTGGGGAAAAAAACCCCACAACACAAAACACCCCCATCTCCCCCATAGGTAATTGTTCCTACTTAGTTTACCTGGGGGTGGGGGAATGCCTTAGAGAGCAGAGAAGTATTGCTTTCTCAAATAATCAGATTTCAAGTACTGGAATATTTGCCAATGATGCCTTGCAATACACACCTATGTTTGTATGTGGGTGAAGGGTAGTACCCTACTTGCTTAAGGGCAGATGCAGGGACAATAGCTTCTCTTCATATTAAAAAGTATAACTTTCACCCTAAGCACTTCACCACAGCACTGGTTTCTACTTTGCCGCAGAAGCTTGGATTAGGAACACTGGCGCAGTAGCAATCCTTGCTTTCAGAAAGCTTTGGGGATCAGCTGACGTTAAGATATCCCCCAAGAGGTACCCTCAGACAGTGGGAACACTTACACAAACACTACTGATGAAAAAAGTTTAGCTCCTATCATCACCAAAATCACAAACCACACGGTAGTATGTTACAATGCCTCACCTGGGTGGGACAGGGAAAGGAAATACTTTAAAATCTGTGATCTGTTATTTGTGATTTCCTAGGCTGACTGAGCAGCACTGTATCTACAACATTTACCAAAATAAATTCTAATTGCTTAGAAGACTGTAATAACTGACGTATCTACAACTCATCAAGGCCATGAATAGGCAATCCAATGCCGCAGTGGCAGCAGACCTGCTCAGCAGATCACTCCAGCAGGCAATATCCACTGCCATCTGCTTGGCCACCAGCACCTCAGAGCACACAGCTTTTGGCTCCACCAGCATGTGAAGGGCAGAGCTCAGTGGACCACAATGAACATGTTATGCAAGTGGCCCGTTACAGCAACCCTACTCTGCAAACATTAGTGCCTGAGCAGCTCTGACCAGCTACAACCCACGCTAGCCCTGCCCAACCAGGTCACCTAGTACAGCATGGGGTAAACGGCAGAAAAGGCACCGCTGCCCATTGACATAAGCCTCAACACTCCACTTACTCAGCAGAGCTGTATTCAACACAAATTAACTTCTCTTTCAGCAGAAAGCCCAGCTAACCTTGAAGGCGCACAGGACACAAACACCCCCCTTATTTTCCTCATTATATTTTTTCCCCGCTTAAAAAACAAAGCATAAAAAATAATCCAGCACTGTACTACTTTACAGCAGCACAAACCAAAGGTATTTGGAAGGTGGCTTCAGTATTTAGAATTGCACAGCAGTGTGTTATGTAACAGGAAAACCAGCTCTCATTGGATTTCCCCATTTAAAGATCCAAGAGCACAACAGAGAGCAAGAGTTTAAGCACATGCAGACACTGATTTCACAACATCTTTTAATACCTGCAAATAGCAGAGTCTTCTCAAAAAGTTCACAGGCAAAACATTTTGTTCTCATTTTGTAAGAAAGAATTTTGTCACATACATGTATCACAAATATATATGTATGTTATACTACATATGAAACCCTTTTGGAGTATATAATTCATGCTGGTTTAATTTAAAGAACATTCAAGCAAAGGTTAATCAAACAAGTGACAAAAGAAAGGGAGAGAACACTGTGCAGAGAGTGGGAAGTAGGTGCACTGTTGCTCAGTCACAAGTAATTAGAGCCTCACTGGCTGGCTGTTTTTCCACAGAGTAATATTCAATAATCCCTACAAAGCCTGAAATATTTCAGTCAGATGGGAAAGCTCTCATTATAATCACTATTGTCAGGATGTCCTGCAAAAACAAGTTTCCCCTCCCCAGAGAGGGACACAGAGATTGTTCCTGTAAATATTACAAGACATGATATTTATCACCAGTTATTTTCTAAGTCACAAGTATTTTCATGTGAAAGGGCACTCTTTGCAACACGTCTCGGAAGGACTGTTAATCAATAACTGGTTTTCCAATAACCAGTCTCAAAAGACAGTTGCTTTAAAACTAAAACACAAGCCTTCCTCAAGTGAAAAACAAGCCTCCATATTTATATTGCTGTGTCTTCTCTTGACTTTCGCTCACTCCCAGCCTCCTATCTGTGTGTCCTTTCACACTACTTCAGTCCACCAAAGCAAGCAGATCAGGCTGGATTTGCTATGGCAGAGAATTGGTTGAGAATGAGGAAGGACAAAGGCTTTCAAAGTAAGTAAATGCCCCCCACGCTGACACACATTATAAGATTTTGAATTTTTCTCCTTGGTTACAAAACCTTTTATTTTGAATTACAGCTGTTGTACCCTGCTTGCTCCACAGAACATGTCATTTATTAGTATGCAGTAACTCTACCAACCCATTTCAATTATTCTACAACATCATTTTAAGGAATACCTCAGCTCTCTTTAAGGACTGATAAAACACATTACCAACACTAAAAATACAAAAGTAAACCTTCTCATCAGGTTGCTCCCCACCTTGTTTCTTTCTAAAGTTGTGTTAGCTTACATTGTTTCAAGAGCAGGTGTCTGCTTACACGACTGGTGGCAACCATAGAACAGTTTGGGTTGGGAGGGTCCTTAAAGATCATCTAGTTCCAACCCCCCGCCATGGGCAGGGACACCTTCCACTAGACCAGGCTGCCCAAAGCCCCATCCAGCCTGGCCTTGGGCACTTCCAGGGATGGGGCATTGACAACTTCTCTGGGCAACCTGTTCCAGTATCTAACCAACCTCACAGTGAAGAATTTCTTTCTAATATCTAATCTAAATCTACCCTCTTTCAGTTTAAAACCCATTACCTCTTGTCCTATTGCTACAGGCTCTACTAAAAAGTCTGTCCCCACCCTTCTTATAAGCCCCCTTTAGGCACTGCCAGGCTGCTATAAGGTCTCCCTGGAGCCTTCTCTTCTCCAGGCTAAAGCACCCCAACTCTCTCAGCCTGTCTTCATAGAAGAGGGGCTCCAGCCCTCTATCATCTTCATGATCATCTTCAGCCTCATGATCATCTTCATGGCCATCCTCTGAACTTGCTCCAGCACTTCCCTGTCCTTCTTATGTTGGGGGCTCCAGAGTTATACTCCAGGTGGGGTCACACAAGAATGAAGTAGAGGGGGAGAATCACCTCCCTCCACCTGCTGGCCACACTTCTTTTGATGCAGCCCAGGATTTGCTTGGCTTTCTGGGATGCAACCACATACTGTCAGGCTATGTTGAGCTTTTCATCCACCGGTATCCTGAAGTCCTTCTCCTCAGGGCTCCTTTCAATCCATTCTCTGCTCCGCCTGTGTTGATACTGTACCAAACCACACTCCTAGGAGCCACGACAAGTGCAAGCAAGAGTGAATGGTAACAAACAGAGGAGGGTAACTTCTACCACTAACACAGAGCCCCTCCTTAAAGCTTTTGGTAACTTAACATTATGGCCTTATAAGCCTGAACAGATATTTCCCCTACTTAAAAAAAAACACCCAATAACCCACAAACAAAAGAGGTCAAAGACATCTTAAAGTACCTCTGCCCGAGAACACCACTGAAAACTGGTCTGTAGACTTCCACATTTCATCAGCAAAACCTTCTTGCCTTGATTTATAGCCAAAAAAAAAGCTACAGCCTCACCATCTGGGACTACATGTGGTAAGAGCTTGCTACTGGCAATTATCCATATATTTTTGAAAAGAAATCCTAGGACAAGTTTTCTTAAACTCCATAATCAAAGCCTGGAGTATAATACAAAGGAAAAGACCAAACAACAGCACTTTCTCAAAATTTAAGCGAAATCTTCACTGAGTGTTAAAGGGAACTGCTAGTAGCAGCAAAACACACTGAATTCCTGTCTACAGCCAGGCAATATCAGGGTCTGTTTGCAGAATTAAGATGAGCATAAATCAATAAGTCACCTCTGCGAACCTTGGGGTCAGGAGCCTATTCAGAACTCCCAACACACTGCAATCATGGAGATGCTGTCTTCATTTCTTGGGAGAGGAAGATCAAATCATCATACTGTCACCTTAAATATTTCAGCCTTGGAATGTCGCTCATCATGCAGATGCCACAAACAAGTGAAATCTGTAAGGACGGTGATTAAACAGAAGTCTAACAGAAAAAGGACGTATCCATAAGTATCACCATGGTGTGAGCATCAGTCTTCTCTATACTACTTTCCTATGCTCTGCATCAGTTATTGACTACAAAGATTTATATTAAACATACTGCAGTGAAAAGCAAAGCTACTCTGCATCCAGTCTTCAGTGACACTGAGCATCTGAGATGTCGTTTACAGTAGCAATCCAGGTAACTCACACGGACAGCGAGGCTCACAGTGACTCCCTGAATGCAAACTATCTGACAGCTGTGTTTCTTAAACTTGAGAATAACCTGGTGAAGAAAAATCCTGGCACAAAAATAAATAAATACACTCTGAAGTATTTCAGAAAAGACAGATTGGAAGTGTAAGAACATACCAAAACGCTGATAACCCAGGCACAATGACAAGCACAAGCTGCTTGGTCTGCAGCCTGGGTTTATTGCCAATACCTCATTCAGCAGCTGGTGGTTGCTGTCCTTTTCTGGTTTACAGATGGCGACTGCCATCTGCTTTTTCTTTACCCTCATATTTTGCAGTAACTGCAGACTGCAACTAAACACAGCACTTTAACATAGCTAGATGGCTGGAGAAGGTTGTGGGCTTTTTTGTTTGGATGGGTTTTTTTAAACACAAACTACTTTTTCTTCCTTTGTTGCAGGGAATAAGAGTGAGGTAAACATGTTTTGATTTTTCTAGTGAAAGGGTACACACACAAAATGTGAAAGTAACATTGACTAGAGTTTGCGTGGATTGCATGTCCAAGATGGGGAGCACATTCCTCAATGAAACAGCTGTTAAAAATAAGAAGGAATGGCAGGCATGAAGGTTCAGCAGTTTGTTTTCCGCCATACTGCCACTGCTGCTCTCAGAGAGGTGAGTGCACTCACAAGTGCAAACTCCACTGACATGACACCTCTGTGTCTTCAAAAACAGCTCAGACACATTTGATGTCATTCATGGTGTCTTAGTATACAAGCTGAAATTTAGTACTGTAACTTTCAGCAGTGCATTAGTCAGCATGCAGGCAATGAGGAAACAAACTCTGAAAAAGGAAAAAAACAAAGCTAGAATTGGCTGCATAAAAGGATGACTTCTCATGTCAAGGGCGGGTAACTGGATAAACCTGCATTTCCAAAACAGCCTTCTGAAAAGCTCTCTGAAGCAGAATTGAGAAACAAGATAGCTTTGTACACTAAGATACAACAGTGTGCATCAAGTTCAGTCAGCATTTCTATAATAAACCTTGCCTGTGCAGGAATTTAAAATAAAGCTGAAAGATCTGGAATTCAAGAATGGAAAAACCTAGCCACTTCGGCACACTTAACAGTATGTCTTACAACGTTACGAGATTTTAGGTCCAGGATCTTTCACTGGACTTTCAACTAGTCAGATTGTCTCTGCCCAGACATCAGCACTATGATCATATTCCCATCAATTAAATTAGAGTTCAGGCATCCTGCAGAAATATTTTTGAAAACATACGTTACTTCCTCACTCCTTTTCCTCATTGTCTCCCAGCACACAGACAATAAAAATTCTTCTTAATGTTTTCTGTGACATCCATTATCCTCAGAACCTTCAGGAGGCATCCCCATTCCTCACAAGGAAAGAAAGCACATTTCTAGTACAGCATAGCATGCCATAGGAGGTGGCTATGGCACTAGGCTGCAGCAAGGCTCTTCTGAAGATATAACTCCACCAGTTGGAGTATTTCCTAGCTGCAGGGGTGTGCAGTGGCACCATCCTCTTTCCACAACCCTTCAATGCAAAACAAAAAAAAAAAATCAGCAGTAGATCACAGAAAAGATCTGTGAGCAATTGTGCCTGGCATGTCAGATTGTGGAAGGATGGTTGTTTCTACATTTGCTTCAGATGTAAGAGGAAGACGCAGAAGAAAGCTGGCTGTGAAAAAAAAAATAATAAATCAACATCCATGTAAAGGACTAGGCCAATTAGTAGGCATGGCTGGAGGTTCAGACTGTCATGGTATTAAACAACAGAAACGAAGACTGAAAAGCGGGTGGCCAGCAACCAAACTACAAATTCCATATGTAAGTACGAGTCCCTTCTGGGACTTCCAGTACCTTGAGTGTTTCTCCTGGGTTGATGAGGTTTTGGGGTAACTCAGCTCCTAAGAAAACTGAGTCTTTGCCTCCTCTTCCAAGCTGATTTTAAATCCAGCCTCCAATACACTCTACTGAAAACCACTGGCTGAGATTAAGGAACAATTGTAAATCCACAACTATGACTTCTAACAGGAAACCCCTGCTTTCCCTGAAGCCAGCTGCATAGACACTAGTACCAGAAAAGGAAGAGTGCTTCAGCTAACTAAATTTTTATTCCTAAGTGAAGGGCATCAACTGGAAGATTTCTATGATTTGGAATCTCTGCTACTTCCCACATTTTGCTTTCCACCAGTCTCAGCAGATAGCTGTGCTTAATTTACTGTAACTCTTGATTCCAAACCCAGTTTCCTCTTGTTGACGTCTGCACAGGTAAACTCCATAAATTTGACATGAACTCAAACGTATAGAAGCATAGCTAATCCCTGACAAAAATTGTGTTTCCTCTACAGAGCTAAAGAGCAAAACTAGGCTTCAACAGATATGAAACAACAAGAAGATAATCTATTTGACCAGCATTAATAAAAGGGAACAAAAACTCCAACGGACTTTTAATCCGGCAAACAATTACGCAGAAAGAATTTGTACCATCATCCCATTGAAGCTACAGAAAGTATTATTCTTGTTCAAAATAATTCAACACACACACACAGGGCAGCTACAGGCGTGTGTCAGTATTGACAGAGCAGTTCAGCTTTCCACTAGCACAGCCTGCCACAAACACCTTGTCTCCACCTTTAGTACAGGGACACACATTCTACTTCCTAGAGAAACCTGCATCCAGGTTAAGCTGCAGTGACCTGCCTACTGAACTGTTTATTCCAGCCATTATCAGCAAGTTAATAATTTAAAAGAGAAAGTGTAGCTAACATTCAAGTGCTTCTCTGAAACTGCTAGCATAAAAGGAACATCTATACATACAGATCACTGAGATGGAGCTTGGGACAATTCGCCTGTTCAGTGGCTGTCATAGGCAAACCTATAAATCAATGAAATGGGAGGTTTGTGTAGAATTTGGTAAATGTGATTCCACTCCACTGAAAGAGAAAAATATTTTGCCTCAAGCAGCAAGATGTGAAAGCCCAGGTTTTACAGTACTCCCTAATTTCGTTTCTGATGCTTCATCTGTATTTTTATTTGTTTATTAAACAGTGCCCATACCCTCCCTCACCTTCATTATACAGATCTGACCCACAGACATTAGCATCTACTCATACCATGCTTCAACTCAATGCAGGTGAGACTCCTATGTATGAGTTTCAAGTAGTACTTGGCTAAAAACAAAAACAGCGCACTGTGAGATGTGCCTTTAGTGAATGAAGGTAGTTCATTAGAACAGAGAAAATTGCATCAATCATTGTGGCGTTTGTTGTCCTGGGACATTACTGTTGTGGCCTGAGGTTGGTTAGACTGGGTTAAATAGTTCCTTAACATGGCTTAAAAAAAACCCCAACAACCAAATACCCAAAACCAACAACACACACACAAATAACTTCTGAAGAGAATTCTGATAATACAAAACTATTTTGAGATGCTTTCACTTAGAACTCTTAATACTCAAATACCAGAAAAACAAGTTATCCAGTTGAAAAGTAGAGATTGAATTTAAAGTAGCAGGGGGCCGGGGGGGCACAAAAAGTACCCTGTGGGTAGCTGAGTAAGCAACGAATGTACACATGTGAGTTTGTGCAGGAAGAAAAATTATGTACTCCCACCGATTCAGCTGAGCCCAGCAATGAGTAGAGTTCCATCATCACTTACTTGCGCATGGCCAGAAGCAACACTAAGCCAGTACTCACTAATTTCTCTGGAGTTCAATATGACAAGCGAAAGGTTTTCTCTTAAAAATAAAGCCAGACTTCTATGTACCTGGATACAAAGGCAACTTTGAAGGAGTAAACGGACAGAGCAGTTTCTGAGCAAGCTTGCAAACAGCAGCAAGAGGGTCAAGACTCTTGACAATACTACAATCACAAAAACATCAGGGGATCTGACTGCAACATATTTCTTTAAAAAAATGCATGCTTAGCTATTCTCTGGTTTTTTCAGTGCAAAATAAAAACCATAGTACTACCCAGGCATGTGTAATATGGTACAGATAGGTCAATTTCTCCTTGCTATCATGTTATTCCAATGGCAAGTTACTGTATAAGCCCCATGAAAGGGTATTATTTGCATATTTTCAGAAAAAAAAAAAAAAGAAGAATGCAGCAAGACCTCAGAGAACTTCAAGATCCTTGGACAGATCTACCACTTTCCAGGTTCCTCTCTCTCTCCCAGAAGAAATAACCGTAAACCTACATTCCCCTTTTACACATATTTTCCTCACAGTTGGAATTGTATTCCAAATTCAAGGTTTTTAAAGCCACTACTTTTATAGTGGTAACAATGAATAATAACCACTGCTTGCTATCAATCTTTCATGAGTGGTGTTTCTTATTATATAAATCTTTCTTGAGAGTTGTCTAAATTAAATTGAACTCCCATCTTTTTGCAACTTCAACAAGCATTCTGTCCTGCAAGTACAGTAACCAAATACTGCACCCTGTTCTCACATGAACAGCTCTGATGAATACCATGTTATCATTTACATCTCGGTTGAAATAACCCTGTTTACTTACAAAAGTTACTTTGTAAAATTCAATCTTTCCCTGATTAGGATTATCCTCAATTCACACGCCAAGTTAACCTGAATTCCTCTTAACAGCTATCCTTCACACTATCGATGTGGTACTGTTTTGAACTTCTGCCATCCACGTAATGTCAAGTATGCTCCCTGAGCACATGAACAGATCATGGGCTGTTTCCCCCCTACAAAAACAGTTGACAAAATACATGAATAAAATCCTCCAGAATCAGCAGTGGAAGCCTCTTCTCACAGAGCTGATCAACAAGTGTAAGATGACTCTTACCCAGCATAGATAAGCTCTCAGTAATCCCAGCACACACTTTGATAAACAGACTGTGTTACAACAAAGCCAAGTCCTCAGACCTGGGACTTTCACTCTGAAAGCCAGAGGGACTGAACAAATCAGATTTGCTCTACTGGTCTGAAGACATATTCCCTGATTCCAGTACAATCTCTTTGCTTTACTGCAAATAAATTACTTTATGTGAGGATATCTCTGTCTTTATTACAAATAAGTTATTTTATGGTACCCAGCACCTACAAGTATGAATGGTGAAATACTACAAAGGAGACAGCTTTTTAGTTGCTTCCTGAAAAAAAAAATCCCCAAACATAAGTTCCTCTTGCATCCTCAGCAGCTGCAAATTAGATAATGAATACAGAGGTTTTTTAAGGACGTACCTCCCAGATACTTGGAGAATTATTCTAAAATAAATTTCCAGGAAAATCACAGATATTTTTGGACCCATCTTCTTCTGACCATGGCTAGCAGAAAGAAGGAGGAAGTTCAGAGAAACATTAGCATAACTCACTGGAAGGTGCAGGATGACAAACCACATGTCCAGGTTCTCCGTCCAGCCCCCTTACGCAACCAGTATTGTAATGAGAATTGGTACCTTTCCTTCCTTCCACCCACTCCTTCCCCCAACTTTGCCTCAAATGCAGATGGGCAAGATAAGGCTACCAACTGTCATGAAAACCTCCAAGACCTGATTTTGCTGAGCCAGTTCACCAGCATTTAACCATTCTGCCCAAAACAAACTGGAGGTCAGCCTATTGACTAGCGTCAAGAGGCCCCATTGAGAGAACCACCATCCCAGGCAGTTTTGCTGGTTTAAAGCGTGGTGGAAGCCAGAGACCAAGATGTCATTCTGCATCCAGCCTGAGGCACAGACTCCACAGCGTGGGATAAGATTACACTTCCACACCCCATGCAGTACCTGTTTTGTAAGTATACAGTTTCAGTTTCCAGGACTATCAGTTTAATGCCCTTGAAGATGCCAAATTCCCTTTTCTTTTGGGTATCTTAAGTTTGTGTTTGGGTGTAGACACACAGCAACAAAAGAACAACTGAATTAAAATTTAGCCAATCGGAGTTTAACAAGGAATATATATTTCCCTAATGCATGCAGAACATTGAGACTAAGAACATAAACAATCATGTTAGAAATCTCCCACATCTCTCTGGATGAACAAATCTTACCACTGAAATGAGCATAACAGAAAACATTGCCATCCATGCACCAGCAGCAAAATCTCCTGGTAATGACAGACGTTGCTGCCATGTGCCAAAGGACTGGAAAAAGCCCTTCTCTTATTTTCAGGATGACAAAGAATCAGTGTTACTGTTCAGAGACCTAAAGCATGTATGTCTAGCTTTGCATTAGCAGCAATACTCATGGAGCAGATTAGACGTACGTTCCTTGACCAGTTTTAAATAAGCAGGCAGGTGAGGGATTCCATTGTTAGGTTAGTTAAGACTTCTTTTCATTAATTTGCCATAAATATCATAAGGTGGCTATTTCAGTTATTAATTATTCAATTCATTATCCAGAAGTATGACAATTGCTTTTCTATGCTCTTCAAATGTTAATTTTAGAAACACAACATTATAAACAGGCTGAGAAGGTATTCCCCTCCCATCTCCCCAAGTGGAAGGAGAGGGGGCATCACTTAAAAATGTCATAAAATTGAGTAAGAGTTATTAAGACTACATCCAAGGTGCACAAAATCAACAGGGCAGAGGAGGGAAATACTAAGGTGACTGGAATTGCCTGTGCCTGCATTCGAAGAATGGCTGAGGCCAAAGGTCACACACACAGGATGGATACCTTTTGTTAAATACTAATCTACCTGGACATATCTTCGATTAACATAAAGAACCACATTCACTCACTATCTTCAGTAACAGAAACCGTATTTGTTTTACAACACAAGCTTCAAGGGAATATTCAAGCGGCTAAGTGTATGATTCTGTGCCTATTTCATCTGGTTTCTTTATGGATACAGTTGCAGAACTGCTGGAAAGCTGGTGACTTAAAACAATTCAAGTGTAAAATAAGCTTCTGCTGACCCCTACAAGTTGTATTTGAAGAGTGCACAATGTAGCAAAATTCTTGTATTTTATAACGGGAGAGGACAACAGAGGCAGTCAATAAAAGTTTAAAAAGGCAATTCAAAGTAATTTTTATTTGCACTGTTCTACTACAGAACAGCTGGACCTCAAGACCCTGCAATAGCGGGTACTATACAGACACGTAACAAAACTGCAGGCCTTGTCCCAAAGACAAGAGGAGGAAAGGAAGTTGAAATATTAGGTGAAAAAGCAGGGAATACTTCCTTTCCTTTGATGTGAACTTTGTCAGGAGCATGTGGCTACAAAGATTACTGCAGGCTTTTAATAACTGCAGATTAAAAAATCCTTAACATTTTCATTTAATTATTTGTTTACACTGGAAGAGCAAACTCACTGACTACCAGACTTGTCGGATTACAATACAGACAGCCAAAGACAAGAAAAGAAATGGCTGTTATCAATTTACAGAAAATCTCACAGATGTTAGCCACTTTATGATCCACATAAATATTTGTTTCCCAGATGACAAAAAACCCAACAACCTCTTATACACACTCTAATCAAGTCTGAGTATTCTTATAAGACCTCAATTAGCAAAATAACAATTATATTAAAACTTGTAATGATATCAAAATATCCTTAATGGAGGAATGAGCTGCTTTATTACTCTGGAGTATCAAATCCATTAAAGGCCTCCTGGGTTTTGAACTGCTGTACAAACACAGGTCCAGCATGATTACAGAAACTGCAGATGAAGACAGGTAGCCCACCTCCCTTGAAGATGACACTGACTTAGTATGTGCTAGAGAGGGAAAAAGAAAAAAAGAAACTTCTCAGCAGCTGCAGGTGCTTGCTGAGCAAATAGGACAGGTAAAGAACTAAGACAAAGCAAACACTGAAGTGGCAACAGAGCAACAGACTCTTAAGACTCAAGGAAGCCACACGTGGGTCCATCACACATCTTGCTTCCTCTCAGAGCTGCACTGGAGTGACCTTTCTTGATAACGGGGAAGGGAGAACACCACCCTGAATACATGCATTCTCCATGATCAGGCATTCCAGCTCAAACTCACCTAACCACTAACAATGCATGCAAATGTACAGAGGGTAAGTAACTACACGTATCAGTGTGCAAATGGGGTTCTAGAGACAGTGTGAGCCATTTCAAGTATTTATTAAAGGAAAAACAAGTGAGTGTGCTTCCAAAATAACTGGTACAGCATCCTACATTGTTTTTCACTAGGTATGTTTAAAACCAGATGCACTTCTAAGTTTGCTGTCTGTGCTTCTGTGCACATTTGTGCACTGACATTTCACAGCAACAACAGAAAAAAGGAATAATCAAAAATGGAATCTCAGTTATAACAAAAGAGTCAAAGGATAAGCACATCTGTATAACTACTGCAAGTAGAACACACTAGCTAAGTCAACAAGAACTTTTACCCTGGGAAACTATCAGTGCCATTGAACAAAACCAGGAAAATTATTAATTCTTAGCTTTGTGGACTGTTGACTTTGGACGTCATCCAGTGGGTGATAAAGGAAAGTAATATGCTTCTTAAAACATTAAAAACTCAACCTCACACTAAAGTTTGTACCCCATTTTATATGGGCAATTTCAAATATACAGAAGAGCAGGTAACTATGTACACAAGACCCTAACACATCAGGCATGTTTAACAGTGACAAGCAATATAAATTTTAGCACAACACTCAAATCTGTCAGGTTCTTTGCCACTTCAAGAAAGAAGAAAAAAAGTACAAGCTGCAAACTCAAAAAAATCTTGCGTTCTGAATTTGTTTCTAACAGCTACCAAGCTACCTTTCTCCTTCAAGAAAAAACAGGTAGCTGTAAATGAATCAGTGCTAATAAATATGCATAGCATAAATTTGCTATTTAAATGCTTGCTAGCCTCTCCTGTTACATGGTAGAATGGTAACATCTGAAACTTGAAAGGTGTCTTGAGGCTACAAACTAACATTTGTTTTGTAAACAAACAAAAAAAATCTGTTACAATCTTTATCACCCCAAATAAGACCAAAAATAGACTACAAACTAACATTCGTTTTGTAAACAAACAAAAAAAAATCTGTTACAATCTTTATCACCCCAAATAAGACCAAAAAAAGACTACAAACTAACATTCGTTTTGTAAACAAACAAAAAAACCTGTTACAATCTTTATCACCCCAAATAAGACCAAAAAAAGACTACAAACTAACATTCGTTTTGTAAATAAACAAAAAAACCTGTTACAATCTTTATACCCTCAAATAAGACCACAAAAAGGAGTGCTCACATCACTCGATCACAAGAAAGGGTAAACATTCTAATGATCAAACTTAATATTCCAGTCACAATTGTAAGATGCAGGATCCCTGCCGGACCAGCAGAATTTAAACACTATGATCCATGTGGAAAACATCAATGACACGATATAAGATAGCAGTGACTACACAGGCTTGACAGATCTCTGTTATAAATCAATGGCCAACAGCATCCCTCCATCATCACCACCACTCACCTATGTTAAACACCATAAATATTTTTCTTTAGCAATTACAATTTCTTGGTTTAGGGGTTTTTTTGTCAGAAAAAGTCAGCATATTTGAACAATATGTATTTTTCTATACTCTGCCAAAGGCACTCTGCCCCTTATGCACACAAATAGAAGTATAGCTAATTTTACATTGTCTTTGGCAAGGCTGTCTTCTATAACAAGGCGGTATTGCATTCTGTATTCTCCAAGCTTACAATCACCTTTAACAAAAAAAAACAACCAACCAAACAAAAAAAACCCCAGGTATTTATCCAGACTGTGCACAGAAATCAAAGAAAACACACAGAAATTCTCTGATATATTTCTGATGCAGAACCCTTATCCCTAACCAGAAAAAGAGGGGTTTATAACTAAAAAGTATTTTTTTCTTCATATCCAAAGCAGATGATTGCATAACAATCCAGGGGATTTAAATACAGGCACCTATCATGCACAGTGCATTTGTGGGTGCCAATATGCATTGCCAGACTGCACCACTCACTCACAGTCTCTACAGCCCACAGAAGAGCTAATAAAACGTTATGCCTGCTGTGCAGCATATTCCACACACAGCCCTGATCGCACTGCAGAACCGTGACATACCTTTCAGTCTTTTGGAATTCCCGTTCTTTTGCTGCTCATCCTCTTCATTGATGGTAAATAAACCCAGCGGATTTGGCCTGGCACTTTTCCTCAGTCTCTCTTGTCGAAGGGCAGTAGTTGAACCAGGCATGTTGCTGTTGCTTCTTGCTTATTAAAAAAAAAAAAAAGTAAGAAACTCCAGTCCCTGCTTAGCTGCAACACTGCCTGTTCATTTGAGCACTTGTAATAGATCCCCTATGGATAAGCAGTATGCAAACAGCTGACAAATACCAACATCCAGTCGGCAGCGACAGGCTTGCAGTCTTTCCCTACCTTCAAGAAAAGCCCTAATTAAAGGTACATTGTTTTGGATGCTGCCCGTCACTGTCTTAACCTGTTCAATCAGATCCCAGCCCACAGCTCCAGGTTTCTTGCTGCAGCACCTTTTTCCCTGCAATCCTCTTCCAGCTACAGCACACTAAAATATTCAGCACGCAACACAAGAGGAGAAAATATGATACGCCACTGTTAACAGTTGCCCTGACAACACTGACACATCCTAATCAAAAGGGGTCTATGAGCGTTGTCTCCTCAGCTGCAGCGAGCCGGCCTTGGGAGCGATGTCTCCTGCACGCGTGCGGGGAGCTGGGAGCACCTCGGCAGCAGGGGCTGCTCCCTCCTCCTGGCAGGGCAGTGGGAGGATAAAGCTGCGCTTGCACAAGCAGATGAGCACCGAGTGAAAAGAAGCCTGGAAGGCTCCAGGCACGAACCTGCGTTTTGCCAGCTGCTCTGTTTATTCATGTTTAGAAATTTTAGCCTAATCTAAAACAATGAGTATGAGTCTTCTTCCATAGATGCATGTGTTGGGTGTCTCCCCCTCCACACACCCCTTAACTTAATCACCTTCCTATGCAGTGCATACTTTTTGCATTAGGAATGCATACGCCCACAATTACAGACAGGTGTTGGAGCATTCTTCTCCATGTGTGAAAACTCAAAAATCAGGATTTTTGGCTTGCCCAGACAGCACAGAACAACAAAAGGACTTTTGGAGTGAATATTCTGTATCACACCATTAGTTTATACAGCATCAAACATTAACATACAGTTTGCAAAATGGACAAAATACAGCCTGGGTGGTTTTAACTAGTCGGATTCCCTTTATATGCTGGCATTCTGGATTTTCTTTAGCAGTTTATGACAGAGCACTTGCTCACAAATTTTGCAATCTGCATGTTCCATCCTTCACAGCTCCAAATGCCACTATGCAACATACCAGAGAGAGAGAGAGACCTTAATCTTCATTCACTTCCACCTCTCTAATTCAATGTGTACTCATCATTTCATGGTGAGCTAGTTAAGAAAAGCTGCAAGCTGGAACACTCTATAGTGTTAAAGTTACAGGATTTTCCTCCACTAGAGATTTATTTTTTTTAAGACAATCTCAATGTAACCTCAGCAGCCACCACAAGATGGCACATAAGTTAATTGACAAGTCTGCAGGTGGCTCATATTGAAAATACAAGATTATACAGACCTATATGATCACTTCAACAGCACGAGTAACAGTACTGAAGAAGAAGGGTGAGAATTTATGACAGTCAACATGGTATGTATCACTGTAACCTGGGATGCTCTTCACAGAGGAGTCCTGGATCATGCTCAGCTGGCAGGACAGCTCTGTTCTCACACATCTCAGGCTCACCAGCCAGGAGCCCAGTGGATGGAGAAGAAAACAGCACCAGCTGAAGGCTCAGCTGGACCGTTCTTCCTCCTCCAGCACAGACACAAAACACCCACGCCATACAGAAGTTTCCTGCAGGGCTACCAGTTCTGAACCAAGCCCCCAGCCCACCTCTGGTACCTATTTCCTCCTGGCTACATCCTGCCACTTGGCTACACCTTGGACTCTCTGGGCGTACACGGAAGCTATGCATGATGACATTTGTCTACAGTTAAAGACACTTTGTACTAAAGGGTGTGGCAAAAAAAAAAAAAAAAAGTAAGAAGTTCTAACACAAGCTGTTCTTTAGCTTAGAAGTTTGCTTTCTGGGGTTTATATAGGCTACTACCTTGTCCTGCAAGAGAAAAAGCTCCTTTCCTCAAATCCATCCACTTAATGCCTACCACAAATACTACATAACAGTACGCACATAGCCACAAAAAGAGGACAGTAGTTAGTACTACAAATACTATTCATACATGCCCAAGAATGTTGCCAACAGAGCAAAAGTAACAGAAAACACTTACATGGCAGCTTAGTTAAACAACACTCCTCCCCCATCACCGTTTAAGTCACCAAGAAAGGATTCCTGCCTTTTTAAACATTATGTTCAATCAACCAATCACCCTTGATTGCAAAACTACTTAAATAGGCATTTTAAAATATATAAGAAGTAGCTAGCACAAAAATACACCTGAGTGGAGGGGCTTCCAGGTTTACATGTATGATAACTGTTTCAGCGTCAGCGTTTCCCTATTATCTGAAGAGTCATGGAGAACAGCTACAAGACTGAGAATGTCTTCCTTGGTCCTTGCAAGATCTCCTGCACCCGTAAGAGTGACTTGCTCTGAGTACAAAACGTAGTAATGACTAAGCCTGATGTTTCAGGAGCTGGCGAAGATGGATTTGGTCTATGACACACAGGCAACTAAGGCGTTGAGTATTTCTTGCCGCTGACTTACTAACGCAGAGGTGAATTCCGACAGAGAAAAAGGACCAACAGCACATTCAGCTTATGCAGCATGGTTTTATTTTGAGGCCTCTGTGGTTAGAAACTATACCAGCCCATAATATGTTTCCAAATGCCTAATAAAATGGCACTCCAGCCACCTGCAACTTGTTACAAATAAAAGACACCTATTACAACAGAAGATACCACATAACTTCAGGTACTCGGGTTTTTGTAAAAATGCCTCCCTAATAACACCATTAAATACGCATTAAAATGTACCAACGCTGCATAAAACCAGACCATACCGATAAATCCCCTCCCTCCCTCTGCTGGTTTAGGGCAGAAAAATAAATTCCTGAGGTATTCCTAACAGGAAAGCTTTGCTTATTTCAGCCTTGTCCTAGCTGTGTGTCTCAGCTATATGAAAACTGGGATGAAAGCAACATTCCCTTGAAGGAACAAAGTGGTGGATAATTTTAGTAGCAAGGCTGTTAAATTCTTAAAAAAAAAAAAAAAAAAAAAACACCAAAAAAACCAAAAACCAAACAACAAAAAAAAACCAACAAAAAAGAAAAAAAAACCCAAACACAACAAACCATTTGGTTACATAGCCCCTGTCACTAATTCCCCCCCCTCCTCCCCCCCAACCATTAGTCATACTGTGTACCAATACAATCACAGCTGGGCTCTTACTGATGGGGTGAGACTCTCTCGAGATGGAATGAGGGCAACCGTGTATCTTGCGGGGATCGGTTTTTCCTTTTTACAACACTTTCAAACTCGTTATCAGTTAAACCACTAAGCTTAAAGATACCATCTTTCATCCACTAGATTCCATAGGTACAATCACCTGTACAATACATTATCTGAAATGCAAGTCTTAAACATCAATTTGAAGAAAGTCTATTAGGATAATATTATATAATTATATTGTAATCTGGGAAATGTAAATATTTATAACAACACGCTAATTGATATTTCTGCTTTAACATCAGGTATTAAGGCTTGATATGTCTATCCATGAACTGAAAAGCAAGTCGAACCCAGTCACCATGATACCTATGCACAGTCTACTATAGGCAATCTGATAATTTCCAACAGCTGAAGTTTAGATTTGCTATCTTCTTTCATTCACAGAACTGTTTCAGTTCCTGTAAACTATCCAAACACTACATGAAGCTCATTACTGAGATTGAGTATAACGAGTTGCACATGATTAAGTTCATGTTCTACAGCCACAGCCTTGTGAAGCACTCTGCCAGTCGGAGCTTACTGAAGTGAACCTTTTTGCTCTTTCACAGTGGGGAAGGAAGAAAAAAGGCAGTATTCAACACAAGTTAGCTAACTAACAGAAAGGAAATACCTTACGAAGACAAGACAATTCGTACGTTTCACAGGAGTTGGCAGGCTGTGGTAACTAGGACTTTATGATTTCAAGAAAATAACACACGATGTAATACTGACTGGAAGCCATCTTGTATCGTTGGCCGTGTTATCTTACATTACCAAAAATTAAGGCAACTGAATGCAGGATCATATAGTATTGCAAAAGAAGCAAAAGAAATTTATAGACTAATTGACTATAAAAAGCCCTGCAAACAGAAGCACTCATAAGACTGCTGACTAACAATATACAGCTTTTTCCTCCCACTCCGTGAAACACACATTGTGTGTTCATCAAGCTACATTTTACACAGATTTCATGTCTTTCTCCTACCATTTTCTTAGGAAAAGAGCTGTTAAAATACTGTTTTAAAACAACACGATACCTAAAGAGCAAGCAACCAAGAAGTCAGGATTTGATGGGGGAACCTCTCCAGCCACACACACACCAAAAAAAACCCCCAAACACCACCTTCCCACCCACCCCCAAAACTCTAAAAAGAAAACATAAAAATAAAAAAAAAAATCCCAACCCCTCAAAGCTTCATGGTCTTACAAGCTCTCAGTCTTAACACACACAAAAGTATACCATCTGCCATTATATGAAACCCAGATATGACCATCAATAGATTAGACCACTAGTTATCCTCCAGCCTTCAAACATTCCTCATTGTCAGCCAGAATGATTGGGGGGGGGGGGGGGGGGGGGGGAAAAAAAAAAAGAGTTCAAGGCACAGACGCATCAAGCCAATTTCAGAAGCCAGGACAGTCTGCTCACCAGTGCTCTTCTTTCCAACCTTAAGCTCTCCGAAGCCTAAGGTAAGTTATAACTTCTAGCCTCAGTTTCTCAAGTTATAAAATGTAATAAAACCTTCAGAATTCTTTTTGAAGAACTCACTTATTCTTTTGTCTTTTAAAATACTTTGTATGACCCTACTGTTACAAGAGCTACTCAGCAACTATTCAACTACTGAAACAATAGAGGAAAGAAATGTTTGGACTGTGAAAACCACAAGCTAAACTGAGAAGCCATGTGTGCTTTAATGCTTTTACAGCATTATCCACAATCCTTTTCTCATCCTGTTCTTCAGGTTTATCCAAAACTGCTAACAGATGAAGACCATTTTCTTGTAGGGTACCAAAAAAAACCCGAACACCACCACTACCACCACCACAAAAACAAACAAACAAAAAAAACCAAAACCAAACCAACCAAACAAAAAAAAACCCCACCTACCCAACCAACTAAAAAAAAATTACAAATTTGAGACAGCTCTGGGTTACAGTATTTATAAAGCAAAATAAATATTGTGCTACTTCTGCTACTTGGATACTGAAGCCTTTTAACATATAAGGAATGTTTCCCCTCAACTTAAGTACATGTTATATCAAGAATCAGACCAAGTCAATATATTATTTTAACGTATGCTCCTTTCTAGGTTGCCAATATTTCATTGTTATTTCTGATTTTCTTAGTACTGAGAGGTTCAGGACAAGGTAGGCATCTTACATAGTAGTAACAAGAAAGGATATGGCATTTTGCATTTATAGACATGTTTTCCCAGCATGAAACAATAAGGTTCCATATGTTTGTTTCTTGGGAAGAAAGATCAGGAAAATCAAGGTACAGTTAAAAGCTCACATCCTGTTTTGCAAAAAAAAAAAAAAAAAAACCACAAAAAAAAACCAAAAACAAACCACCAAAAAAAAAAACCCCACAAAAAAAATGTCAATGTACCTACCCATCAAAACACACAATCATATTTCATATGGACATTTTCAACATTAATCATCTATGTCAAAAGCTTTTTTTTAAGAACTCATTTAAAAATACATCATACAGACAACATTAGATCATAGAATCTCTCAAATTGGAAGGGACCAATAAGGATCATCAAGTCTAACTCCCTACTCCTCGCAGGACAATGTGGGAATATATGGACACTAACTAAACTCCAGACTCCATTTCTCCCTAATGTCCTTCAGGAGACTCATCTCTTTGCATTTCCTCTCTACTTCGCTAGGTTTTAAATCAGGCCAACAGAACAGAGAAAGTAGAGCTTTTTTTCCCCCTCCCTCCTCATGTGAGAAGACAGCTATTTACTCAGCATCAAAGGAATGGAAACCTTCTTTTCAATGCCATGTAAATCTAGGACAGAGCAAAATAGCCTTAAAAAGACAGACAGGATTCCCCCCCATCCCCCTGTTTCTAGGGGGAAAAAAAAAAAAGTTAAGTAGCAAATAGCAAAACCAGCCACTATATCAGAAAAGATACTTTCTTCCATTAAGCCAACCACTGTCTTTAACATCATGCACACCTACTTTTTCCCATAGCTGTTCTTGTATTCTCCCTTCTACCTCTTATTGTAAAAAAAACCAAACCACTAAATAAAATAAAATAAAAAAAACCACAACAGAGAATAACCTTGCCTTTACAGAGATTTCTAAGTTTCTCTTCAAAGATATCTCTGAGGTCTCACTTGTATATAAATGATAATGAAGGACCGGAAGATTATTTTTACAGCAGTACATTAATTTTTTTAACATCATCAGTATTTAGTGTATAAACATCAACTATAATCACTGATTTCTTCTTCCCAGCTTCCTGGAAGGAAAAAGGCCCCTTGCATTAATCAGTAAGACTGAGTATAAAATGCTAGAGAATAAGAAGGGGGACCTTCATCTTTTTGACTAATGAGAATCCTGCTGTCAAGAGTATAGATGCGCTCTGAATAGCTTTAAATAAGCAATGAGTCAACTCGCTTGTAAAACTTGAAGCCATAAAACCACAGTAGTTTCATGAACTTATTCTTCATTTAGCCATTGAATTAGATGCTTCAAAATTCAAGGAAGAGCAGAACCATTCAGCCTTTCTAAGCAAACATCCACTTACATACGTGCCGGGGAAACAAAGGGGAATAGCAGTGCACTATTAAGATTCTTCAGAAAGCAAAAGTAGAAAGGCAGGTACAGCTTTTTTCACTTCTGCCTCCTGGAGTTTGAGCAAACATACCTTTATTCTGGTTTCTAACCTCACTATCGCCCTTTCCAATATATTGAATTCAGAATTATTATCCATATCTGCCTGAGATACAATGAATTTTAAATAAGCTAGGTCTGGAAAGGAAAAGCAGACAGCATGTCTTTATTTTCCTATGGACTATCCTAACTCCTTTGGCTCCTCAGCTTACCCATCTGTTTACAGGTCCCATCACGTGTGCTGCAAAGACTATGCATATTCTAGCTATTACTTTGATCAAAAAGTAAGACAACATATTCTTCAGCCACAGAACCATAGGTGCCCAGAGCAGCCACCACAATCCTCTTGCATGATGTGAGAGACCTGGTTCTCCAGTCCCCACCCTGTCCCTTCCCACAGCAGTTCTGGTGCATCACAAGCAGCTGTGCCAGCAGCCGCTCTGCCTGCAAGACCCTGCAGCAGGAGGCAACTCCACCAGGAAGCGCCCCTGCACAGGTGCTCAGGGATAGGAGGCTTCGCTTGGACATCACCTCTTCCCACTCTGGGCTGTCCCTCTAACATGCGCAGTGCCGCACACTGGACCAAGGGGTGTTAAGAGCTCCTCAGAAGTGACCAGATAGAAGGTAAGTGTTCACCATTTTCCCTTCTGTCAAGTAAAACTGAACCTGTGTGTGTTTCCACACATAGGAAAAACAAGGAGAAGGCTGGGAGCCCTGCCCTGTTCTGACTCAAACTCACTCATCACAGCAAAAGACACGTGAACACGCAGGCAAGAGTCTCATCATCCACAAACACTTTGAACACATACACACCAATAAAACAATCAAATACAAGATGTACATTAACAAGTCTTGTTACTTTTTTTTAATTAAATGGATTTGCATAGCATGACTGATTATAAAAATTGCACAATGCATACCATGATGAATAAAAGCATATTAGATCATTCTTGGCCCACACTTTTTATTTATATATAGCAGAATTATATTGGATCAGGCCCTATAGTAGAACATACCATGTAACTTCAGCCAGTGGTCAGCTAAACAAGGAAAGGCAGCAAGGAATGCAGACTTCACAGGACAGTAGAAAACAGGAATTCAGTAGAAGACAGAAGTCATGAATGCCAATTACCTTACTAGTTAACAGCCTGGGCAGTGTTGCCACTACTTCTGTCTGTAAAAAGAGCTTATTTTTTAAATACCTAGTTTGTATACACATCAAGAGAACCAAAGGCTTGTAAAGCACTCAAAATTAGAGCACTTATGTATGTACTAAGCTTTTTGGTAGAAATGTGAACATCAAAGAGAAGGCACTAAGCTTTTTCACATAAACGGGAACATCCTTGAAAGAAAAGGCAATATGCCAAGACCAAATTAAAATTTTCTCCATTGTTGTATTACTGGCAGTATCTGATGGATGGAATCCTGTCAGCAACTTCATGCTCCATTAATTACCAGTGCTCTCCTGACATCTCTACTTTCTAACACGTTTCTTAGGTGACCAGGAAGTCTGGACTTTCGGGTTCCATCAACTTTAAGGGAAAACACGTTACAGTATCAGACACAGCCATGAGAAATATCTGGAGACCTCAGTACTTTATTTGTCCCCTCCATAATCTAGTCTTACAGTGACTACCAGCCTGGAGCATAAATCATATCATCACTTACATCTCTGAAGAATCTCAAAGTTAACAGCAGTCAGGGTTGCTAACTCCATCCGCTTGAACAGCGAGGCAACCTACCTCTCATATGTCATCTTAACAGACAACTTCGGGTTATTTTCCTTGAACTCTGACAGATCTCTTGGGATACATATTTTCAAGATTTTTCTCCAAAGCCACAAAGGGTATAAATATACCTTCTACTTATTTTAATGAAAGCAAAGATTGATTTTAATGAAAGCAAATACAGCATGACCAGAATCAATACTCACGAACAGCTGCAGAATTAAATCTGTACCAGTTTAACAAATGCATCATCTTCTCAGAGTCTTTTTCACCTTAAACATGTATAATATCCGTGTAGCCTATTCTGCCACAGTTCCTAGCAAGACACTGCATTTGTTTAACAGAAGTAACATACAGGGGATCTCCTTCCTGGAGGAAAAGTAGGTGTGCAAGCATAGCCACCACTACATCAGCAGCATGCTGTGGCTTGTATTGTGGGTCTAGACGTATGCCCACCTTTTCAAGTGGAAAAGAAAATATGCTGTTGCAAAATTATACAGTATTTACATAATCGAGGCAATTATTGCACCGATCATATTTAATTACCTTTAATACCACAAACAACTTTCAGCTGTAAAGTATTAAAATTGTTTCTGTGATAGTAATAAACCAGCCATCATACAAATAAAATGTTAGCCATCTCAGATTACTGTAAATTTACAATTTTTAAAATTTTTACAGCACATACAAAAGAACATCCAGTTTCAAGATGAAGCCCAAGTAAAAAAACAATGCATACTACTTTAGCTAGATTAGTAGAAGCTCTCAAAGTAGCACTTAAGCCAGCTGCTCCAGCATCATTTAACAGGCCTGATTTTTCATGAACCCCATTTCGTTTGGGTTTTTTTATTGTTGGGGGTTGGTGTGTATGTCTTTTTTTTTTTTTTTTTTTTTGTGGTACTGGCTTTGTGTTTGTTGTGGTGTCCATAGTCCTGTGTTGCTCACCTCATACCCCCCCCCCCCGCCTCCCCCCTTTTTTTCTTTTCTTCCCATACTAGCTGTGCTGGGAGTAGGTGGGTGGAGAAAGACGGTCTGACTCAAATTACACAATATGCATATAAAAAAGCTTGTTCAAATTTTTCCACTGTGTGCAGTCCTTGCACAAACATTACTGACCAATGAAAGACACCAAGAGACAGCACTTTAGCAGCTTTCTAAAGCCACATGATGGCTTCTATAAGGATTTTTAGATTTAGAAGTGTGGATAAGAGGGTTAATTTAGTTGTGTCATTTCATTCTACAATTTACTGATAAATCAGAGTCTATACGCATTCAGAGCTAAAGTACTGACTCAGGAAATTATTAATTAGGACCAATTAAGTTATTGTAAGATCTGGTACAGAATTTCAAAGTTTGAATAGGTTTTCATCAGAGGGGTAGCAATAGAAGAATTACAGATTCTCAATTTATATATTAAAAGATATATCCACAAGGGGGCTAACGTTTAAATAATTATAGATGGAAATTAGAGTACTCTAGCAACATACACACCTGCAATACTCCTAGCATCTGAACACACATACTACCGTGGCAATGTAACGTTTTGCTTCAAATCACCTTCACCTTCAGGACGCCACACACTCTGATCCTCACGGTTTGCAGTTCCGAGTCAGAGCAAAGCGCAACCACCGCAGCGTGGGTACCGCTGGGGGCCCCAGCGAGGGGTCTGTGTCCCGGGGCCCACCCTGCCACTCTGCGTCCACACGGGATCATGGTGCCCCGTGCCCAGCAGCTGCCCGTGCAGGGAATGGGAATGGGAACTGCCTGTGCCAGGCAGAGATAAAACCCGTCAGTCAAAATACCACGTCAATCCTCTCCAGCAGAATATGTTATCGCTGTGGGGAACTGGATAACGTTTTAAGCCCCCACCTACTGTATGCCTTCTGTACCTTTCTGTTTTCCCCTGTAATTTATCTATTTGTAAACCAAAACCAACCGAATCCAATAAGCTAAAACTTGATTTATTCTCAGATGGAGAAATACCAGGATAAACAAGCAATAGATGAAGAGTCTCATCAGCTGCTACAGTGGGAACACTTCAGCATTTGGCATTAACAAGCTACCTGGCACTGATATCACCATCTAAAGCACAGGCATGCTGTGCTGCAAAAAGAACAGAATAATACTAAACTCCCTTACAAGAGAACACTAACTAGAAGAGTATGCAAAATCATGGCATTAAAGTTATTTTGCAACAGACCAAGCACATTGCTCTCTCTCGCCTCCCAGCACCTAAGCAAATTATTACCTGTGCACAGAGTGTATGTGGGGAAGTCTCATAGGCAGAGGCATGCCTGTGTTTATGGGTGGGCAGCCATAAAATGAGGTGCCTTAGAAGAGTCTCTGTCTGGTGTTCCCCACAAAAGGGCCCCTCCTCTCAGGAATCACTGAAAAGCTTGTTAGCACTGTAAGATGCTCAAGTAGCTACGATTAAAAAATTCTAACTGTCTAAGTTAGTGTACTCACTTAGCACTGTACTCGTTTTGCCATCTATGCATTTATGAATGGCAGAGTAAAAAAAAGCCCTCATCCCAGTAATTAAGCCATTCACCTGAAGAAGCCTAGTGTGCAGCAGACCATCTGCCCAACAATCAAGGGATCTACTTGTAATACCATGCTGCAGTCCTCCTGGTGCTGTTAAAGCTTTCCCCAGGATCAGCTCTGAAGGTCTGTATATCTAGCCACAGGAGGCGAAAAAAACCAAACCAAACAAAAACCAAATACACACCACAACACACACAGAGCTATTTAACTGTTGTGTTTTGGTTTTTAAGCACGAGCTGTAAGTCAACCAGTAGGCAATTTCACCAAACCAGGATGGGAGGTTGACCTTCCTGAGGAGCCGGATCCAGACACGGGTGTTCTGCTTGTGGCCATCCGCAGGGCCCTCCCTGGGCACACACATCTGCTTGCTCACAGACAGGCCAAACAGCTGCAGAGCAGCTCCCTGACAGGCTATGAGGGTGTTCCTGTTTGTGAACGCCTGGAAAGCAGTGCTGTGATAACTTGTGCACCTTGAAGAACCTCAACAGACAACAAACGGTTTCACAGAAGTTTAACTCCGACGTTTCACACATGGGGAAGTTTGGAATGAACTTTGACAGAACAAAGCAATTTAAACTCAAAATATTCAACAACTCATGCAAGCAGATCCACCTCCTGTCTACAAATACGTGCTAGTGAGTAGAAAGTTCAAAACAGTACCATGAAATGAAACTACAAGGCAAACTCAGAATAAATTTAGGCATGTAAGTCCTTATAAAACTATACATATGTAAAATACCTGTCACCTGGCAGCTCATCTCCAGTTTTGGTAAATGATTAGAAGAAAGACTGATAATAGATTAAAAAAAATAATATAAATCACATCAACAATGTAAGGTAGAGAACTTGAAGAGAGTTTGTTAAATGTGGCTTTAAAAACACATTGACAGCCAGCTCTTCCTGTGACAAGTGAAGTTAGTGTGGTTGCAAACTCTGAAACACATAGGATAACAGATGCACATCCTTTCTGAAGCTGAACTTTAGAGTCATGGCTGGGAATGATTTGCAGAAAGGATTTCTGAGCAAAAGCACTACACTTCTACCTTTATTAAAGACAGACAGCATTTGGATGGGTCTGCCCACAGTTGTTGTTTGTGATTGTATGCCACGTTATATAAAATATGTATTAAAAACATCATACTGCGGAAACACAATTACTTAACCAACAGCCATATGTTGTTCTGATTAAAAACCTCAGTCTGTGATTCAGAGATAAACTTGGACGTATGTTAGAGAATTGAAGGACCAGCAAAGGGCAAACGGAACTGTACCGTGGAAGGAGGCCAAAGAAGAGGAGAGGACTCAAAGCTGGAGTCAGACTTCAAGCCCAGCAAGCAGCACCCCCAGTGAACACGCCAGAACGGCAGCCCCTCCGCTGCCTGCAAAAGCAAACAGCATCCGCGCCTGCAACCGCGACACAGCGCTCGAACCGCTTGCGTAAGCCGGAATCTCCTCCCTGCACCCTTCTCGCCCGCGGGTCAAAATAAAAGCGTTTTAAAACGCTCTTGCAGCGCTCAGCCTTCCTTAGAGGAGACGCAAAGTCACCTCCCTCCTTTCCCTGCAGGAATTACGGGCTCGGAGGAGCCGGCCGCTCGCACGGGCGCAGCGCTCCCGCTGGGCCCGGCCTCGCCGCAGCGGCGCAGCCACCAGGTGCCCGGCGCCACCCAGACATCCCTGCGCCCCGGCCCGGGCCCGCCTCGGCCCCGTCAGCTCCGTGCGGCGGGCGCTGCCCTTCACTGCAGGAGCTCGCCGCTACCTCCAGCCCCGCTCCAACCCGCCGCCCCGCAAACCCCGCGCTGCCGCGCCGCTCCCAGCGGCCGGGCCCCTTCCCCGCCGGGCACCCCCGCGGCTCCGCACCGCCGAGCCAGCCCCGCCACACACCCAGCCCCAGCAGCAACGGGCTCGGAGCAAAGCCCGTCCCGCCGCCGCCGCTCCGCGGGGCCGAGGCAGGGTCTCGCCGTCACGGCGGGGCGAGGGCCGGACACGCCGCCCCCACCGGCACGGCACGGCTGTGCCCGCCGGGCCGCAGCGCCCCTGCGTGGGGCCGCCCCTCGGCTGGGTCTGCGCCGGGTCTGCGGGCGGCGGGTGACACCGAGGGAGGGGAGCAAAGCCCCCCTCGCCGGCCGCCGCACGGCCGGCCCCGCACCTGTTGCGAGGGGAGGCCGCCGCCGGGCCCCGCGGCGCTCCTCCTCCTCACGGCCGCCCGCAGCCGCCGGTCCGGCCAGGCCCGGCCCGACCCGCGCCGCCCGCCGGCAGCGCCTCACCTGCGGGGTGCCGGCACCCGCCGCTCCGGCCCGCGGCCTCCGCCATGTCTCCTCGCCGAGCGCGGCTGCTCCGCCCCGCGGATCCGCGGCCGCGGGCAGGTGAGAGCGCCACGTCCCCCTCCCCGCCGGCGGGATGTGCCCGGGGCAGGTGAGGGCGGGCCCGGCGCCCGCGGGCGGTAGCGGCCCCTGACGGGCACCTGGCCCCGGCGGCTGGGAGGCGGCGGCCGCCCCGCCTCACACAGGTGCGGGGCCTTCTCCGCAGAGCTGCCGGCGCCGAGGCAGGCAACGGGCTCTGGGACGGTTCCCGATTCCCGCCGGTGTCTGGACGGTCTGTGGGAGGAGCGGTGCACCGCAGCCTTCGGGAAAGAACTGTACTGCTGTAGTCTCATTATTAAGGCACATGCTTCTGAACAGCCGGGGCCGTACCCTTACCTGCCTACAACGCCCGGCTTCCAGAAAACGGCTTTGTGAAGAGGTGTCAATGTGTCGGTCTTTTCTGTAGAGGTCATGATCTTATTACCTTTCCTGTGAGTTCACCTAAACTTGCCCTAAGCTACTTTCCAAGGTCATAAGAGCGTTCCTCTTCAGTGTTCTATGACTAAATTAAAAAATCATTTCATTTTGTATCTGCTTGCAGGTAGTACCAACCATCAGAACTACAGCTGAAGGAGGGTGAATGCATCAGGGAACTGATGGCACTCAGCTATGTCATGCACGCAGGCAAGCAACGGAGAGGTGCAGCTCCCTCAGTCTGGTGCATTAGACAAAGCAAATTTCCACCACCGTGCAGAGCGTCCTTCTTTCACAAATGACTAAGTTCAGGGCATGAGGCCTTCTAGGAGAAGGGAAGATGAATGTTTTGTGACATCAGGAGCCATTTATGCTCTAAAATAGAAGGAGCTGCAGCTTGGGTGACAAGCATTCCTTGTGGCTGGTTTGTGGGCAGGACAGTGTTTGTGATACAAGAACAGGCTGGGCTCTATGCTGAAAGGTGCAAGATACTCCAAGATTGGCACTGCCTTGGTCAAGTTTTAACTTCTGCATTCTGCATGACTCCTAATGGAAGTGGAAAGGTGTATCTCAGTCAGCCTGAGCCTTGGATTACAACAGCACTAGTCAGGGACCAAGAGGCTATCCAAGTCAAAGGGAGTGGTAGGCCCTATAGTCAAAAGGTTACCCTCAGCAAAATCCTGCACTAAAACATAACATGTCCTTGCAACATAATCTCAGATCCCCCTGTGGTGGTCCACATAGGTATCCACCAGCAGATAGAAGCTGGGAGCCAGGCTGAGGGGCCCAGGCTGACCTGTCTGACGCACTTTGACCCAAAACATTTCTTCTTGTTTTGTCCGATGATACAAAAAGTAATGCGCCTGGCACAATCTAGATGAAGTAGCCTGAGGTGGAGATATCACATAAACTTTTATGAACAGATCTAGTACATAGATGGATAAGCTGTGCTGTTTAGGGAACAACATTCAAACCAGTTCATGATCTCTCAAGTAGCGCAAGTGTACGTGGCCCAGCCTAGGCATGCATCAGATGTGATGTAGTCTTACAGTGGAGAATACAGAACTGATTGCTGAGTGGCTCTGCAGGAACCACCTTGGGTCTGATGAAGCCAGCAGTGAACTGCAGGAATTAATTCCCAGCTGATGCGAGGCTAGGTCTTGTCGAGACATCAAACTGATCCCTTTCTCTTACACATAACTGGCATTACCAAGCTCCTTGAGTCACAGAGAAGAGGCTGCATGCTTTTGAAGTATCCACACACAAATAAAGCAATGCAATTACACTGTGGTCTATTCATGCTGCATGAAATTAGAGGTTTTCAAACTGTCGTCATAGACTGATACAGGATCATGTTCCACACAAAAAATCAAACTAGGGGAGTTTGTTGTCCTAGGGTCACTTTTTCCACAGGTAAAGTTTTTTAGTTGCTTTGGCTTTTGCAAGTCAACCTCCACAAACTACCTTGAATTTGTACTGTTTTCTGCCATAATAGCAGCAGAAATTGTTAAACAGTAGCAATGTTTCTCCTGAAATGTAGCTACGCTTTTGGCACTTATGCCAAAATCTATCTATGCCCAAACATCAGTGGAACAGTCTTCAGAGTAAAAAAAACCTGACTAAAATTATCTCATCTACATTCTTTGTTTAGCCTATTTTTTTGATACATAATTAGGTTTTAGTCAGTAAAAATTACTACATACATGTTAGGACAATGTTTTGTGTTTAGAAAAAAATATTTAATTTTCTTTGAAAATACTTGCTAGACCTGAAAAATTCAGGGCAGAAGCTGTTCACTGATTACCAAGGCTTACAAAGAGAGAAGCAGCTTCTTGTCCAGGCAAGTCTCACTCATAACGAAATTTTTTGCAGCTGCCCCATAAGAATCTGATGATACCCAGTGCTAGAATGCTGGAGTGACAATGAGAATGGATGGACGGATAATATCCACCATCCTTCTTCATTATATGTGAGGAAAGACATATTGTGTAAACAAAAGCAGAAGAAAACAACAGGCCACAATGACTACTCGGTGCACAGAGGAAGGACATTCATTTCTCAAGTCAAGTAGAGCACCCAGAGAAGAACTTACTTTGGCCCTGGATTGTCAGTACAGGAATTAGACTGCAGGAGAACCAAGAAAATACTCAATGCTATGACTATCAAATCACTGTAACTTTAACATGTGCCAGAAAGGTTCCCTTGATACTCAGTATGATTTTTTCCGCCTTTTTTATTCCAATATTTTCCAGTTCTACATCTTTATTTTTTTAAAAGTCAAAAAATATAGGAAAAAGTAAGTCTTAGGTTCTTTTTATTTTCAACTGTGTATGTCAGAGATAGCTTTAGAACAAGCTAACATTACTGTGATTCAGGTGTATGCAACTGGTACAGTTCAGTAGTACATAAACAACTCTAAAACAAATGCACCATAGAACTTAAATTACCAAAATTAAACAATATTAAACTATGTAGGGCAGTAGGTAAAACCAATTACCTTTAGGTCTTGCACACTAAAAGAAAAATATCTAAATATGATTGAAATTATAAAGTTCCACTACATATTATCGAGATATATTACAAAGAAAAAGAAACTTGAGAAGTTGTTGTCACATTTTGGTTTTGTTCCAGTGATGTACAGTCACATGAAATCTTACATCAGTTTTTCATGAAATTAACATCTGGTTACTTTAACTACAATATTTCATGAATTTATAATATTTTTTTTGTGTGTTTGTTTTTAAGTTGAAAAACTTGCATGTAAAAACATTTAAAGTGAAATAACGTTGCAGGTTGTTTACAGATTCCTTATGGATTATAGGAGTAAAAGCAGTAAGGAAGCTGCAGTGTTTTTAACATTGGTAAACAAATACTGGATTAAAGTGCAACAGTCCTTCTGACAGCACACCTGCTCTGTGCTGAAAGGAAATCTTTCCCTCTCTGCAGAGAAGCGAAGAAAAATTTCAGTGTCAGGCGTGTTTCTCTCGAAAGTCAGTGATGGCCTTCCAGAGAGTGCATAGCATTCCTCCTCTGTGAAGAAAAATCATAAAGATGCTCAGGTACAAAGATACTCTCTAGCCTGAAAGCATTCCAATTTAGCTGCTTTCTGATTTTCTTGCTCTGGTTTTGACCAACGAAGTTCAGTGGGAAGGCTGATCAAAGGTGAAATTCAACACGCAATACTCAAATAGAGAACAGAGTCCTTTCCTGATTACAGTACAGGGCAATCTTTCCACTTTTCAGATGCCTGCTTTCTGGAATTCAGACTTCTGGTCCAAAGGACCTGCATAACTCACAGCAGATTTCCAACATTATTAAAGTGTTGAATATGAAAAAATCTTAACACCTACTTTTTCTTTTTTTAAAAAAAAAAACAAAACAGTTTTAAAATTATTTATTTTTAAACTGACTGGACACACACACACAGAGTGTTCGATAATTTCTATTGTTTCTACTTAAACTTGATTCTGCAGTGACTCATACCACCTGGGCATGATTAGGTGAAATCTAGTGTTAATTGCAGTCCATGAGTAGTATTTCCATAATTACATAAAGTTTTGCTATCTCTACCTTTTTAAATAAAAGCAAGGCTCCAACGGGATATCCAGTCTCCAAGTGCAAGGTAAAAGCTTTACTTTAAAATTCTCCCTTTGCTTTTCTTTAATAGAAAAGCTTTTTTGAAAAATAAGCAGTATCAGCTGTCTACCAGGAATGCATCAGTATACAAAGACAGACTGGAAAGTGTTACTTATTTTAACTTAATACTGCACAATCCAAAAAATAGAGACTTAGTTACTTTCTCTTGTAACAAAACACAACTCCTGCTCAGCACCATTCATTTAACTGTGAAGCATTACCTCAGTCGCAAACATTTCAGATCATCTCGTGTAACATAGCACAGAACATCCATTAATGTATAGTCTTCAGCCAAGAACTATAAAAAGAAGTTTAAATGAACGTTTTGTTAGAAATATAGCTTTCTAAGCTTTATATACCATCTGCTCTTAAAAATAGAAGTTTAAATTTAGAAGAAACCTAAAATAGGGCCAATGTGTGGTATACCTAACAAATTAATCCACATTGTTTCTAGAAATACGATGAAACTACTTCATTTCTATACTGTATACTTTACATTGGCATACCAGGCACAATTTGAAAAGTGTAATGCTTTTACAGCTACTCAAAACTTTTGTCAAATGGCATTTCTATTGTTACCACTGATATCTCAGAGTCTTCTGAGACTTCAATGAACACAAATTAAAGCATAATTAATACCCATGAGGAAATGAAAAACGACAGTTAAGACCTACCTTTTCAAAAGTGGCATCTAAATTTGATGTACTAGAATTTTGAGGAACCTTTGATTTGATCTGTAGGAGTAACTACATCCAGGTTTTTCTAAGTCAGCTGAAATTCTGAGATGCTCAACACCTCTAAAATTATATGATTTGCTGCAGAGCAGACCAATCTGCTTCAGGAGATTTCACTTCAGCACAGCTAGCTAAGGGTGAATGTGTATCCTGTATCTAGGGTATAATCAGCAAGAACTGCTGCAATTGTACAGACACTTAAAAATTATGAACCAGAGCAATATTCTCTACTTATCAGGACATTTTATTCCCTTATTGCTGATCAGATATAGGAATTAACAATACTGTATCTTTATTAAGGCCTTAATATGCATGGCTTTTTCCTATCCTCTGAAAACAAATTCATCTCTCAAAATGAGCTCTATCGAAAAGGTTTGGTGTCTTCTTGCATGGAGTCACAAAACAGTACTGCAACTGTGTCCAGAGAGTGAACAGTCATTGCTACCTTGTTTATCGTGGCCTCATCAGCACCTTGAACACTCAGCCAGTTAATGAGATCAGGGTCTTCAGCCCCTGTGCCAGTGGAATGACGATGACAGACAGACAATCCAGGAATATCTAAAACAACCATATTTGAGAAAAGGTTTTCTGTTGCCAAAGCAACCTATTGTCATTTTTGACTGCTGAAGCACTTTCTTCCATGAGTTTTCCCTTCAAGCTTAGAATACCAGTATCTCCATAAATAAAGATAAATGTCAACTCCCAAAGCATAAACTTAATTACAGTTTATATACAGTTATACACCAATTACTTCTACTTGGTTAGGGGTTAAAGTTAGGTTCACAGTTAAAGTAATGTGAACATTGATACAGATACATTTTCTGGTCCTCTTCAGAAAATTACTACTACAAGGCACATACATTTCATAGTAACTGTTTCTACACTAACAATGTTGCATCAATTTAACTAAACTGTTCAGTGAACTGAAACTGGTGCATAGGCAATGCCTTAGACTGAGGATCAGCTGTGCTTTTGGAAAGGAACTCTTCTTTGAACCACATAACATGGAAACATCAAAAAAAATACAGAAAGTGCATAAGCACTTCCACTTCTTCAGGGAAGATATTCATCAAACTCAGCTTCCCTCAGTAAGCTTTAAGTTCTATTTACATCTCACCAATTAGGTCTTTAACTTTCAGTGTAACAACTGGAATAATCTGTAATTTAAAGAACATATAACCTAAACATAGTAGATTACCCTCTTTAGAAATAATATTTATCCTGTAGGATATAAGCCATGTACTCTTCCATGTAATTACAGTCAAATTTATTTAAATCATACCATTCCTTGTACTGTGATTAACAAATTCAGTAATTTGTTTCCACAACATACGTTCTTACTTCAAAGCAAACCCTACCACAGGCAGCGTAACGAAGCATCTTTGCTGAGACTGGCTCAATAAAAAGAACACAAGTTTAGCTGCCACTGTCTTAACCTGCAGCCAGTATGAAAATTTTCATTGAAAATTCTCTCACCTATTGGCTGTGACCTAAGCCGTAGGTTTCTGATCTCTTGATCTTTTTCTTCTATAGCTTGATGTAAGAGGACTTGAAATTCTCTCTCTTTTTGAACCAACTCCTCCAATAACCTGCGAGGTAACAGGAAGGAAGCACACATTTCCTCAGGTAATTTCAGATTTTCAGGAAAGCAAATGCTGTACTACTCTTAAACTGGAAAAATTCTGGAAACCTTCTCAACAGAGACAATGACAGACTTCTTCAGCTTTCATAGGAATATCCTCTCACTATATATTTATTATGACCTGCATCAAGACATAAACATTCACTGGTTCCTAAAGCTATAGCTCTTTAAAAAGGAAAAAACCCAAATACATCAGCTTTCATATACACATCCACCTACTAAACAGGTGGTATGGTACAAAATTTCTGTGAAATTTCTGCAGCCAACATTCTGTTTTAAACAAAACTGTGTAACCAAGAACAAATATCAAAATGTTTCATAAACCAAGGACTAAACTTTGTAAAATAATCCTTTGTAAGGAAAAATGCCAGTTCACATCTTTCCAGCAGACATTTTCAAAACTATGGCAAGGACAGAGCTGTGATGAAAATGTGGTGAAAACTTACGGTTGCATTTCTTAAATGGGGAAAATACGTTTTCATCCACACAAGGGCTGTCCCTTCCTCACACACTAGGTACTTTGTGCCTACCCTCCTATGCTATATGAAGAGTGAGAAAAGAGGAGGCAAAATACCTTGTGTCCTCTACTAAGCAACTACTCTTGAGAATGTCAAGCAGAAATAAATTGGAACCCATGTTTGACTTCCCTCATAACACAAACCCAGAGAGATTCAGTGGTCAGCACCTTTCACAGTGGTCAAAGGAAAATAATTAGAATACAATGGAAAATTAGTATGAGAAACTGCCGCAATTTGTTATTTTAGAAAAGTGTTTTAGTAAAAAGCAGGACTTGTGAACAATATGTATTCAGGAACTTGGTCAGAGAAACTGTACATGGAGAACACACTCATAAACGTACTGCTGACTTGTGAGTCTTAGGAAGTTCTGCCTGGAAAGTATTGCAGCATCTTCATCCCTTTCCTGAAGCCTTTGTCAGCCTGAGAAATACGCAATAACCATTCCATTTCAGTAATATTTTGTTTCCTTTTTTTTGTTTTGTTTTGTTTTATACATTTTATTTATTTATACCAGTTAAGCACTGCGACTTTTTTTCTGGGACACTGAAAGATAGGGACGTTCTGGAATTCAGCTAGAGAATGTGCCACAAAAGCACCTTACCTGTCTTTGCACAGAAGTAAGCCGCATCCTGCATGATTGCTTTGTAAAAACATCTAGCCCTATTTATAGCTTGCATGCAGGCCTACCAGCAGCATAGTTGCATTTGAGTGCTTACGCATCTAAGCTAACAATTCTTAACAAGTCCATGCTGCATGTGAACAGAGCTGCTTTGTGCCTTTACACACACCCCCAGCTCAGTGCAGAAAGATTAATCTCTACTCTGTCCAGACAGGTGTGCAGTCACCTTTCAGTTGACTTATTCCTTCTCTATCCATTCTGGTCGAAAAAGGCTTCAGGACCAATAAAATAATAATCTCTTTTTCTTGATAATTACTTGCTGCTTGTGCCAGTAAAGTTTTAATTAATACTTCAACCACTGTCTATTATTTACCTCAAAATTTCTGTATGAATGACAGGATGTGATTATTTGGCCAAAGACTTTGCATTTGAGAGATTTACAAAAGCAAAGTGCTAGAAAACAGTACCTCTACAAATTCATCACTTCTGATACCACTCCCCATCATAAACTTGGGAAGTCAAGTGAGCCAGTCTCAATTAATTATGTCTTTAGGTGTATCAACAAGGCAATCAAAGTATTTCTCAGTGGTCACAAGCAAAAAAATGAATTGTAACATAAGAACTCAAAAATACTGATGCTTTATTGAAGTGGTACTGCCTAATGAATTACTCTAATTATGGCAAAATTCTTGGACACATTTAAAAGTGAAGTACAATTGATATTTTAATTTAAATTGGAACAGTAACTACAAAGAATGTTCTAGCAGCATAGCAACTGTCTTACTGAAGCCATGTTCTCTTTCTGTCAAGGTCATATGCAAAATTTACTGAGGTCAGGTGCTGCAAAAGCTAAAATATCTACTTTAAAGAGACAAACTGGTGTATTTTAATGAGAAGGAAACAAAATATGAAAATTATTTGGATAAAATAATAAAGACAGATTTGTCTCTGACATTTCTTAAACGACAAAAACGTAAAAAACACTTCTCAGGTTTAAAGTGGAGTATGTATATTTCTGGGAAAAAAATCCAGTATCCAAATGTCTGGCTTATTTCTTCTTTTAAACAACACACCTATTTTGCCCATCTTTCTCTATTAAACAAAATTTATTTAATAAAAAGGTAATGCCTGCTGATAAGCACCGATCCTGCTGTAGTGAATTCTGTGCAAAAAACAAGTCTGAAGCAGTTTCCTTGTGGAGTGTGGCTGTCAATTAGCTCAAGCTCATTCCCCAAGAATAACTATAGAAAAGAACAGCAAGTTCTGTCTTAATGGAAACAAAACATAACACCATTCATCAGCCATACACAGCACATGAAGGAGAGAAAAAGCAGCAGCTTGGCAGCAAGCTCAGGTTTTTTTGGACCTTCCTTGAAAGGGCACCTGAAATCAAGACTGGCCTTAACTTGCATCACCATTGTTTTGAAATAAATAAAACTAATACAAGAGATTGGTCACGGCTAAACAATGACCATCATTTATATTAACAACTTGCAGTACTATTACTGATAGTGCCACTAGTATTCTAGCACATATATTCTAAAAACAAAACACCACATACTGTCACAAGAGGGCTAGTATCTCCTGATGTCTAAACTTACCTGTTTGTCTCTAATTTTAGCCTGCCCAGCTGGACACTCAGTGATCTGTGAGCAGCCTGTGAGTCATGGGATACTGTAGAGCTGAGTGTGCTCACACCTGAGGTAGCTACTGCATCTTCCATGACAATGCAAGGCTGTTGGATGGTTTGATTTTGAGGCCGTTCATCTTGGTCTTCTTCAACTTCTATATCATCTTGATCTGCTGTATCACTTTCAGATGCAAGACTAAAATGTGGCCTCAATTCTATTAGGAACATAAAATATAAGCAGAAGAAAAAACATTGAAGATGTTAAACATTAGTTAAATGTTAAAACAAAAGCAGACCTAAGTGACTATTTAGAGATCATGCTACAACTTTGGTTAAACCAGACCTGAAATTTCTGTAGCAAAAGAACAGATAATATTTTCTAGGGGTTTAAAATCACTCAGACCATAACAGCATCTTAGTTTATGTGGATTATTTTTCAGCCTATTGAATGTTCAAAAGCTTTAAAAACCAAAAATCTGGATGAATAGGCTTCCAGATTTGGCTAGCATTTCACAACAAATTGTGCTGATGTACTATGTGCAGCAGAAGTACTTTCTTTTGCTTAATGCCATTCTCAGTTGTTTATAATTTCTTACACGTCTGACCTGAACTGCTTTATTAAACAAATAAACATTTGGGGTTTTATATCCAGCTTTTTATGTCTTTTATATCCAGCTATTCCAGTTGTTGCTATTCTGGCATATTTAGTATTATCTCATTATAAGAGTATCACGTTTTCTGAAAAACTACTATATCCAAAGATATAGAGAGGAAATAACAAGCAGACCCCTTCTCCTGAAAATGAAATGTAGCACACTTCCTTTCTACTTATCGGAGAGAACACTGCCTATTTTGTAATGACGTTCATCCACAAAACTGGACACAAAGCTGTATGAGGACTCTGGTTTCTGTTATTCCTTGTTTAAACTACCTACCAGATCTTACCAGGTATGCAAGATACATACATAAGCTCTTATACTCCTACACAACCTATCACTGCAACAACATCTGTTTGTTAATTCCAACCATTTAATATAAATCTTCCTTCCTTCCTTCGATTGTGGCTTCTTGCTGCTGAGCACTCCCTTTAGTCTCCTCATCAAAACATTCTTTTTTTCTGAATCACACTTGGGTTTTATACAGTTTTGATTTTTCCACTGAAGAACTAACATGTATGTTTCTCTGCTTTACAAAAGGGACATTTGTTCCTTGATCCATTTCATCTCTTCATTTAAATGCTACATACCTTTTTCAAGGCTGAACATACTGTGCTATGCTTCCTCTAAATTAAAGAAAGCAGAAAGATTATATAGCAGTTACCCAAATATTGCTAGGCAAGTATGTCTGAATTTGCTTTGAACTTCTGCATCATGCTAGTAAGAACAGAAGCTCACTACCAGGCAGCATAACTACACAACATGGGCTTTGCACCACTCCTAAAATATCCCATAACTTTTAGAAGTGCTAAAGCCAGAGATAAATCTTCACATCATCATCATCATCAGACCAGGGCAAAGGGAAGCAATCAAAAGTAGGTTAAGGCAATCAGGGGAAAGGCAAATGATCAGTACCCGAAAGCTACTAGGGCACCGAGGCTTTTGTTAAAGCTTGACCATGTACAATTAACGCTGATACTGAGCAGTATAGGGAAGAAGAGTGTATTAAGAAGGAATTCTAGAGCAATCCTGTTATACAGCAATAAAGTACGTGCCTCTCAAAGGTGTTTGGTATTCTAATCAAAAGACAGATTTTCCTTATGAATTCTAAGTAACACAGAAACCCGATTTATGCCTTGCTGGTCGTGCTGGGGATACGGAAAACACCACAGAGAACAGGAAGAGCTGTAACTTTGGAATTTTCAGATCCCCTTGTTGATAATTTAAGCCTTAACCCGCTGCAGAAAACAGGAACTAAGTATTCTGATTTCAGCCTTAAAGCATGAAATCATACACTTGAAAATTTCACCATTAATTCCAGCGTAGGGAACGAGAGAATCACAAGCTTAGAAGTTAAGAAGCAGAAGAGAAACTAACTCTGGAAATAGGTATAAGTACTAACAGAATGGGCTGCAGTTTCTTCTACACAGACCCATGTATGCCATGCATACTACTTCCACAACAATTCCAAATACAATATTCAAACTGCAGGCACTGCAGATATTTTTTTTCTTTAGACAGCTTCTGACCAGGAGCCAGAGATTTTTTGAGTGCTCTGAAAAGCATATCATTAACCTATGCTTTGCAAAACACCTTCCAAAATCAGCAATGCGCTGGCAAGTGGTCTGTCCTTTGGATTTCAAGGGGCAGCACTGTGCACCTCAAAAAATTAGGCTCCAGAGCACCTTAGCCTACTCCTGCTCACTGTGTTGCAGAGTTGTTTAGGTTACGCATCTTGGAAAGGTGCTTTCCAAAACAACTCGGGCAATACACTGATTAGTTTTTGAGCTGCAAAACAGACTGAACAGGAAAAAGGCCACTGCTGGTTTCAAAATCTTAAGTGAAGTGTCATAATCACAACTCTAAAGCATGTTTAAAGAGATCAGCTAAAAAATATTCGCTGAGTATTAAGAAATGACTCACCTGGGACCAGAATAGTAATTGCAGTCTGCACAGCTTTTCTGATTATGCTGTCCAATGCAAACATCCAATGTGGCTTGATGTTATGATTTCGGAGAACTTTATTGACCTAGCATCAGAGAATTCAGTTCAGATATTCAGTGTCCCCCCAACTTAAAACTATAATATACGTCATCATTATATAAAGTGTTTGAACTTATAGGTGCTGTATTAAAGCAGGTGATTAAAACTGTTTCATGTTGTTATTAAATGAAGAAAATAGCAACACTGCCAACTTCCGCCATTTTATCACAAGTCACACGATATTTTGTATTTTTTATCAAGTACTAGTTTCTGCATTAGGTGATTTTTTTTATGTCAGCAATACTGAAGTTCATTTAACTTTCATGGGTGTGGAGATTAAAAGAAGCATGTGAGCAGGACAAATACCAAGGACCATGTTATGGAAGGCTTGTAACTTAAGCTAATTAGTCTTGTTATTTTTTTGGCATCGTTTTCACTCCTTGCTCTGAGCAATACTTATCTATTTTAAAGTACAATTGTAGGAAATATCAAAGAACTAATGTAATGCCGCTCCTTCTTAATTCAGAAAATAGTTAATTAACGTGATTTTAAATAGTCAGGGAACTTCAATTGTGTGCTGTGCCATTTTCTCTTTCCTTCTACTTTTTACTTTGTACAATCAGATAGTATTCTGTACCAGGCTGCTCCTGATTGCCTACAGGCCTGCTTTCAAACTGCTTTTAGCCATATTCCCAGGTGTCTTTATGGATGCTCCACGCCACTTGCAAGAATAACTCTACCTTGGGGGATTTTTTTTTCCAACTTCCAAACAACAGGGAAGAAGCAGGTGGGGTGACAGTGCTACAGCAAAGCGCCTAGCCACAGTAAATGGCAACAGCACAGAACAGACTTGATGCTGTTTTCCAGGCACAGAAGCAGACCAAGGCAACAGACTGTCACAGCAGAACTTGAGAAGTTGCAGGAAGAAACAAATATATCTGTGTTTAGAAAATTATAAACTTACTCAGAAGCTTCATTAAAAAAAGGAGCAACTACTGCTTACTAAAAAATGTGGTGAGAAGATACTTCACTCTTGGGTCTTCCTAAAAAAGAGAGGAGTTTAATTCTCTCACATTGTGATAACCTCTCTGTAAAAAATGACTGAAGTTACATGAATGGTGCCTTCAGAAGATATGTAAAAGTTAATAAATGTTATTAATAATTTTATTTTCACTGCCCCAAAGCAACAGTATTTGGAAACGCAGTAACTTATGCAGGTACCTGTACTGGGTGCTTTGGCTGGGATGGAGTTAACTTTCTTCACGGCAGCCCATATGGTGCTATGTGTCAGACTGGTGACTAAAATAGCCTTGATAACACACCCATGGTTTAGCTGTTGCTGAGCAGAGCTTACACAGTGTCAAGGCCTTCTGTGTTTCTTACACTGCCCCACCACTGAGTAGGCTGGGGGTGGCTTAAAAGGCTGGAACAGGACATGGTTGACAAACCAACCGAAGAGATATTCCCTTCCACATAATACCACACACAGCAATAAAACTAGAGGGGTAGCGATTGCTCAGGGACCAGTCGAGCATTAGTCTACTAGTGGTGAGTGAGTGCTTTTGCATCACTTGTGAGATTTGGGGTCCCCCCCCTTATTAAACAGTCTTTCTCTTGACCCACAAGTTTTCTCACTTTTTGCCCTTTCCATCCTCTCCCTCATCCCGCTGGGAGGAAGCAAAGGAGCAACTGGGTAAGGGCTTTCCTCTACCTGCTAGCCAGGGTCAACTAACACAGTACCCGTGTCTCCTCGTTTCTATCACCAACAGCCAGGAGATGGCACTTGGACACCGTGCCGGGACTCGGAGAGCTGTCAGCAGTGCCACGGGAGCCTGCCCGGTGCCCCACACCTGGGCAGCTGCTGCCCAAGGGCCCCAGAGGCTGGCCCACCGCCCTCAGAGGCAGCGCAGCTCCTGTTTGCAGGCGCTTTGTGCCTCCCCATACTGACTCCGGCCGAGACACTGATGCGTTTAGCCAAGTGCAGCCTGCTTAAGAACTGAACAAGCACGATGTAACTTTGTCAAGAACACGGCGATCCCCAGTAATGTGATTTAGCTATTCATATTACAGCACAAAACTACTTTTTCTTGCTTGCTGATGAGGATATTGTGATTATTAAAACTTGTTACCTAAGATTACCTTATTAAGTCCTGCCTGAGAACAAGAGAACTACTCTCCCTCACTTTTAGCAATTATCCCAGTCTCTGCAGTATCTGAGGTCTTGATACTGATTTGGATTTCAGTGTTCTACTATGGAAATCTAATGTATGTCCAAAAGAATTAAGACAGGCCACATACAAAGCAAAGCTTTCATTTCTTTGGGTTATCTTAGTTAAATGATAGAGCAATAGTAATGAAAAAGACGTTTATCAGTTAAAAACCAGCAACTTGTAATGATTAAGTTAACAGAAGATGGTAAAATTCTTACTGAAAAGAACATGATTCAGGCAATTATCACTGAACAACTGATGCCCAGCAACATCTCTATCAGAAAGCCAACGCAGATATTTGTACTTTTGCCCCCTCCATTTTTCTCTTGACCTTGTACATTTGGTTTTTCTTTTTCCAAGTGTCAGAACAGTATTAATGTGAAGCTAAGTAGAAAGGAGAGATGAAGTGTATTCAAAGTGAAAACTCAAAGAGAAAACTTTGATTTGTAGAAACCTTTTACAGATTCATTTCACATGTTTGGGTTTTTTCATAAACAGCATCTAATTCTTGTCAGTGTAGTCTATGCAACAGTTTACATGCTATGCAATCCTTCCTGACAGCTCTTTTACTTGTCAGAGTGCCCCAGGTTTAAATGCTAACAGAATCATCCGCATCAAATGCCTACTTCCATTGTCATTTCATTTTTACTATGCGACTTCAGTCTGGAAAAGTGATGCCCAGCACAGCTGCACCCTTCTCATGTTGGTTATTCATCTTAATCATGAACACAGTGTTTATACAACTATGCTGAACCTTCCAGATCCTTAATCAGCAAAATCTCAACAGTTGTGTTCAGGGCCTGTGTACTGCCAAAAGATCACATGGCAACCAAACGAAACCAAGTCATGGCTGTGGGTCTGGGATTTTGTTATTGCAGGTTCAAAGCCCTCAAATATTATTGTCTCAGTAACCGTGGGTAGAAGTTAATGAAGTTTTCTTTGCTTCTGGATTCTAGCTTCTTTTTTTTTTTTTTTTCCTTCCAGTTTTGGTGCACAAAACTTAGTAAAAATGACAACTTACAGCATCTTGAAAACCAAACAGCACGAGCTGCACTTGACTGATACCATGGCTGTCAAAGTCTAACTCCAGTTTCAGTTTTGAAAGAGTCGTTGCGATAATTTTACGATCAGTGGACCGTACAAACTCTCTGAGGCTGGAAACGAGCGTTGTGATATGTTCCCATTTTAGCTTGGGTTCTTCAGCTCCCTAGTAAAAGAGAGAAGAAAAGAAACAGTTTTGATAGCCATCTTTTGAAACGTACACCCAGACGGACTTCAGCCAATAACATCACCTGGCAATATGGAGTTTCAGAAACTCTGCTGCTATGGTTAGCGAAAAGGTGCAGCTGCAGGTTAGGTAATGGTAGCAGCCCAGGAGCTCTACTGCTGAGCTCCCTGGTAACGCAGATTGCTTGACAAGCAAGTAGCTGACTTCATTTAATATCAGTTGCTGAAGTTCATATGCACACTATAGTCTGTAAGTCTCATTGTACAGGACGGAGTGAAAAGATATAAATAACTGTAGTGTGCATGGAATACTACAAATTACTCTTAATTGCAAACAGGTACTTTGCAGTGCCTCTCATTTCAGAGTTGCCTCTGAGAGGCAACATGCAAAGTCCCACAGTCACATTTAAAAGAAGGGATTAGTCAAAGTTGTGCAGAATGCTCAACTAAAGTCTAATTCTTTCCTGGTACTTCTACACTTACCTATTCTTATAACAGGTCTACAAATCTCCCACCTTTCTATTATAAATATCCTTTTTAAAAGGTTTTGTGTTTTCGCATGAGCTACCAAAGCAGCAAAAGTTCAAAAGTATTCATCAGAATAACCACGTAAGTAACTAGGAAGCAAAGGACTGTATTTACTCTCTAAAGTTATGCCAACTGAATATAAATTTCAATTCCAGATCTTAAAATTAAGCCAGATATAGGAAACCATACTAGTTGTTCAAAATGAAGTACTAGATGCTTATTCTGAATGAAGCGATTATTTATAGACTAAAGATATCTAACACTGATTTCCATAACAGCAGGACACATTATGCTGTTTGGTTCTGTTGCATTTGCCAGTTTTACGTCATGAATGTTACAGCTGGCCAGACATCAAGAACTCTGTTTGCCCATAACATTGAGGTTTTAACTAACAGTTAATTCTGATCAGGATGAGACAAAGACAATTTGATTATTTGAGAGAAACAAAAAATAAAATAAAATAAAAAGCTCTAAAGCAGTCAAACATTCCACTGACCAAAGCACCTATCTCTGAGATAAAAGATCCTAGCCTCTGACCCTAATCAGCTTTTTGGAGAATTCACCTGATGATTGACTATATTGGTGGATCCTCACTCTGTGCTGCTGTAGCTGATCTCCTTTTCATGTAAATAATTAAAAAAACAGTAGGGCAGATAGGTGGACACAACACACTGTAGCCCTGGATTAGAAGAGCCAAGTCTATCAAGGCATGCTGGGGACAGGGCAATCAGTATGGCTCCCTAATAAGATTTCTGGGAGGGTCATTCTTTTCCCCTAGCCCCCCCATGTTGAAATTGTTCTTATGAAAAGTTTTTGTGAAGGGAAAAGCGCTATCAAAACCTAAATCCTGGTGAGGCCTAACGAGCAAGTCAAGCTTCCACCTGTTGGTAACTTCTTGCATTTAAGCAGGACATAACAAGAAGCCAACTCAACTTCCCCTTAACTGCAGTTACTACTGCTTTCCCATGGTTTGAGTAAGTTTCCTACTCCTTGAGCAGGGTCCCTCTCTCAAGACAGAAAACAGTGTTTGGGAGTCAAGAGTTCTGCATCCCCTCGAAGGGCGGACAGTCCCACACACATACGCTTTGAGCTCTTTGGCTCTACAACTCCATGTCTCTCTGCTTCTCTCCTGGGCTCTTCCAGCCCCAGCTGAGGAAGGCGTAAAACACCAAGCACCCTCTCTGGAGTCATGATTGAGTTTCAGCCTCTCACAATCACTGATTATTCCTTTCATATGCATGCTAACAACTGCATCTGTTATAGCAACACTCTAGCAAAGCACAGATCACAGATCTCTCTTATTGCCTTCTATTTTAACGCTTTCTACAGTTACCAGGACAACCGTGGGCTCCTCTCCCCGCCCCCCAAGAGTTAGAAGCTCTTTTTATTGGTATGCCACCAATTTCCAAGTACATTAACTGTAGTACATGCGTAAGAATCATATCCGTTTGCATAAGTTTCTAAACAGTACTATCTTTAGAAGATGAGCTGTCACATTTTATACAAGTATGTTTTAGACCAGCAATACTTAGCCTTGAGAATGGAGTCAATTAACTATTAACACGCACACATCACAAACAAGAACCAAAAAAATCACATCATCCAATTACAGTGTTGCAACATTTAGCAGCATGGTAATGACTTGTAATTTATTTGGTGTCATCCTGAACTGATACATCATCATGAATTGTCCCCACAAAGGACTGCCAAAAGGTCATTCTGCAATTATTTTGTTGTTTGCTGTAGCTCCCACTGTTACTCCATCTTCCCTCCCCTCCATATGTGCTCCCAACTGTTGTGAGGAATAGCTGCAATTTATTTTCTCCCTAGCCCCCTCTTTACCCTTTTATGGCTGTTAGCTAGAAGGTAATGGCCAGTCAGCCCCATTTTTTTCTGTGCAATAACCTAACGTAAGGCCAGAGCAGGCTAGAAGACCTAAACCTCCCTCCATCAAAGCAGTCAGCCAGAACTCTAAAAGAGGGGCAAAGTAATCACCTCCTGGGGATGATCTGTCTTACATGAGTTGACCTGACAGCCTCAGTTAGTCCTACTTGAAAACCCCTGGCAAAATGTAATACTGTGAGAACATGTTTTTCTGTTGTCTGGCCAGCACTAATACCCAGTAATGTAACATTCACAAGCAACACAAAAGGCATATGTAATGCAGCGCAAACAATTTTAAAGCCTATTTTTAATAGCCCACCTAAAATAATAAACCATAAAAACTTACGTGGTGTATACTTTCTAGTTTAATCAAACTTTATTTTTTAATTGCTTTACTATATGTCATTTCAAAAGTTCCAGGTAACTGCAGATAAGTATTCAAATTCCATAAAATTTTTGCTGCATTCTGAAATGACTTTACCTGAGCCAAAGCTTCCATCAAATTCCTCACCACCTTCTCTTGGTCCTCAGTTAATATCCTGTGAAGAGTGGCTCTTCTTTCACTATCCTTCTTCAGCATGAAAAACCCTGAATCTTTCTCTTCAGGTGAAGGAGGTGCACTGTGATCCTCAAAATTTTCATCTGGGATGCTGAATGAAATACACTCAGTGAAAAGAAACTTCATAAAAACCACCCCAATACACACATTCCTAATCTACCACATAACATAAATGCCAGATAGCTCTTTACCTCAGAAAAAGAGACCGGATTCCCTTCCCATCTTTTTCTCCACAGGATTTGGCTCTTGTTTTGAAAGAGAATGGATCAATTTTTAATTCTGTATCAGGTGAGACAGAACCATATTCACTGCTGCTACTTGTATCTTCCACCAGAACTGGAACAGGTAAGGATATACTCCGAAGATACTCTATTCATATAGGAATATTCAGAAATTAGAATGTAATAGTGCCATCACAGTTCTGAAGTGTATTCTTTCAGAGGAAAGAGAAAGACTCCAGTCTCCCCCACACCAATACAAAATACTAAAACAAAATTGATGAAACACTCCTAAAGCTTATTCTTCCAGAATATTTATCCTTCAGTTCTGTATTTATTCAAAAGCTTCCTAAGATATGGAGGGTCTAGGTTCATTGCAAGTTCACTTACAGTTCCCCAGGGCTCAGTACTGAGGCCAGTCCTATTCAATATCTTTATTGACAGTCTGGACAAGGGTATTGAGTGCACCCTCAGTATGTTTGCAGGTGACACCAGGCTGAGGGGAGTGTTGATCTGCTTGAGGGCAGGAGGGCTCTACAGAGGGATCTGGACAAGCTGGATCGATTGGCCAAGGCCAACTGCATGAAGTTCAACAAGAAGTGCCAGATCCTGCACTTGGGTCACAACAATCCCACACAACACTACAGGCTGGAGTGTAGTGCCAGTGTAGAGCCACTGGAAAGCTGCCCAGCAGGAAAGGACCTGGGGGTGTTGGTCAACAGCCGGCTGAACATGAGCCAGCAGCATGCCCAGGTGGCCAAGAAGGCCAGGAGCATCCAGGCTTGTACCTGAAAGTGTGGCCAGCAGGGCAAAGGCAGGCACCATCCCCCTGTATTCAGCACTGGTGAGGCTGCACCTCAAACACTGTGTTCAGTTTTGGGCCCCTCACTACAAGACAGACATTGAGGTGCTGGAGCATGTTCAGAGAAGGGCAGTGAAGCTGGTGAAGGGTCTGGAGCACAAGGCTTAAGAGGAACTGGGTTGAGGGAACTGGGGTGGTTTAATCTGGAGAAAAGGAGGCTCAGGGAGGACCTTATCACTATCTACAACTCCCTGAAAAGAGGCTGTAAACAGGTGGGGGTAGGTCTCTTCTCCCAGATAGATAACTAGCAACAGGACAAGAGGAAATGGCCTCAAGTTGTGCCAGGAGAGGTTTGGATTGGATATTAGGAAACATTTCTTCACCGAAAGGTTGGTCAAGCATTGGAACAGGCTGCCCAGGGAGGTGGTGGAATCACCATCCCCGGAGGTGTTTTAAAAATGTGTAGATGTGATGGGTAGGGACATGGTTTAGTGGTGGGCTTGGCAGTTCTGGGTTAATGGTTGGATTTTATGATCTTAAAGGCCTTTTCCAGCCTAAATGATTCTATGATTCTAACTTCACCACGGGCATGAACATGCATCTCATGCAAGTACACACTTTCAGTAGTAGCAAAACGTTTCTACAGGATAGATCATACAAGCACCTTCCAAGATCTTATTTTTCTGGGTATACATACATATATATATACTTAGATGTACTGTATATATACTATAACACATTATAAGATTTATCAGACTAATTTGTACAAGTTTACTAATCAAAGACTAAACTAATGAATAAACATGCATGTTGTCAGAACTTCTGATTTTAAATCCAGAACACGTATTACTACTGCAAGAAACTGTTCATGCCTATTTCACACACGCACATTTCAAAATTTAGTTTGATAGCAACTAAGTTTGAAGGCAACTATGTGTGTGTTTGGTGCCTGCCCCTTTGCCCATTTTTTTTCCCTGAAAGAGATGAGTATCCTGTACCCAGGTGTGACAAGGCGACTTGAATGCCACTTTTCTCAATTATAGAATTTAGCCTAATGAAAATCTATGTTATCTTTCTCCAAAAAGCTCAGCTCTATTGCTACTATAAAACAGCCATTTAAATGGCCCTGTAACAACAATGCAGCTCTTCAAAGCTTGTATTACTCACCTGCCTAGACAATAAAACCACACTCTGGTAGGATTACAAATAGTGGTTTAAATCTGCACAATGAATTAGAGGCTCCTAACAGAGAAAGGTCACTTATTTTCATAATTGTGCCCATTTTTCTTCACAACATTTTAGGGTGACAAATTATACCTGAATAAGTGATAACCACGGTATCTACACAGTTATGTTTTGATAGAGAAGTACGTTAAAACTCACCATTTGTGCCAGCTGAAAGAACTGTGGGAGAAAATCAAAATAAAAAAAGTTAAATGTGCTGAAATGAACTGAGAAAATAAGCATAGTCTAAAGGGTAACTCTCTTCCCATTTTTATGGACTATCTGGACTCTCCTGTCTGCAATCTCTAGAAGTGTAATTTATTGTGATTTAGAGTTGATTTTAATCGGGGGGTGGAAACCGCATTAAAAGTGATCACCTCCTTTACCTGCTATTTTTATTTCTTTTAGGTATCATGCTAAAAACATGCAGAAGACATTTTGATATGTATATATGCACACACACAGAATATGCACTCCTATTCTCAAAACCCCTTTGTTACCTTCCCTACAGGAAATAAATGTACATGAAACAAAAGTAATGCAGTGTATGCACATTTGCTATGGGACCAAGATTTTACTCATGTAGAAAACTCCCCTGAGGCTCAATACCATGTTCTAACTTTACACAAAATGTACTCTATGCAAACATTCTTTGAATAAAAACATATGCAAATTTTAAAAACCAAAAAACCACCACAAAAGCTCACAAAACCATAGACAGACTTTCAGAAACCTTATCAGAAAATATATAAAATCACCTATGTGACAACAAGATAACAGAACTCTGCTACGACAGCATTTCTGCAGCAAGCTGCTGGGACAGAAGGTTACAACTGAATGTTCATCTGTGATGGGGATGTGCTGTGCTCATCTCAAAGACTAAATCAGCACTTTCGGGAAACAGTATCATCAACAAAAGAAAAATTTGAGATTGAGTTTAGCAATACTTACCTGAGAGCTTTGATGGGGACTTCCTTTTTTTGCTTGAAACCTTCAAGAATTCATCTATAAGCAGCTCATGAGCAAAAGCTCGTTTATCAGGATCTGGTTCAAAGCAACGCAGTATGAAAGCCTTGGCTTCTGCAGACATGGATTCAGGAATCTCTGGGTGTATTTTGAACATTCCCACCTGAGACAAACAAAGGGAGAAACAATGGCCTACGCTGTTTTCCCAACACTAAACAGCATCAAAAAAGTCTTTAGATAGTAGAAGTGGTATATTGCTCTCAAGTTTTGGTATTATCTTTCTGTAACCAGTTTATTAATTCAGAGGAAAAAAAAAATATTACAAACCGTACAAACAATTACATTAACCCCCACACACAATTGCAAGTAGAGGCTCTTGCAAAGCTGAAATATTTTTTTTTTTTTTTTAAACACCCAGGCTCCTAAATTGCTGCTATTGCTCCATTACTCTCTTCAAAACTATGCAGCACTCCCACTGATTTGAATCAGCTCATTCTTCTTAACATCCTCACTAATGAAGCATTTCCTTTACCTTCTATCCCTGCAAGCTCTAATTCTAGCTTCTCCAAAACAGTCATAAGATTTCCTGTGTTTACAAATACTGGTCTGAGCTGTACAAGGAAGAAGTCTGACCTTAAACATAGCTGCTTGCGGTTCTCCCAGTTCATAAAATGGGGGTTTCCCCGTAGCCATCTCAATGATAGTGCATCCCAAAGACCAGATGTCTGCAGCCTTCCCATAGCCACGGGGTCCTTTGTCTATGATTTCTGGTGCCATATACTGAAGGGTACCTGTTTAAAACATACTATATTTTTTACTTAGGTGCACTAATGAGGCAAGTAGATAGCTAAAGGAAAACAGGAACAAAATCACTGAGAAGTGAGCTATATTGGGAGAGTTAAAAAAAATACTCTTTATTATTCAAAATTCAAAAATTTCCATATGCATTCTACATAAAACTCAAAGCACTATTCAAAATATTATTTGTGCTAAAAGCAACTGGTATCATCTACTGATCTGATGATATCACTTGTCAATGACATTTACTAGGAGGTATCAACAAGCTTTGGATCAGACATAATTTTCATTTCCTGTATTATAGATTAAGATCTAGAAGGAAGATCACTTTGAATTGCATCCAGAGAGGAAAAGGAAGTGAAACCTGAAATCTGAACCTGAAACAGCAGGTGATATGAATACTTTTCCTGAAGTAAGACAATCAACCTGACATGTGATTCTGCATTCTGTTCCATTTAGAGAAGAAATGGAAGAGCAGAGGATGGAATTAAAATAACAGTTACTTCTCATTTTGCATAATTATTTAATTTAGACCTACTGCATGATTTAACATTCAAATCAAATTAGCAAAACATAATGAGGATCAAGTTAATGACAGGCTCTGTAGATAAGCAGTTCTGGAGGTGAAGCCAGGATGTCCAAGCCAGTCAGGAAAGAAAAAGAAAGTTTGCCTTTGATCAGCAAGATGAAAAAGTCACGTGCACAGAAGAGACAGACTCAAATACATAGGAAACATAGGAAAGACACAGCTCTTCTGTTGTAGAGGACTTTCATGTCTCAAGTGGAACTTCCAGAACAGCATTCTCTTTGAACAGTGCATACAAGAACAGCGTATAGCTTAAGATTAAGTATACAAAAAGTTATTCTTGCAGCAACCTTTTATATTGATTTGAAGTCACTGAAAGTTCAGCAGCTGAGGATTCTGACCCTACATGGACAGCTCGAGTGAGAAAAGAGTCTCCTCTGGCAACATACCAGTAAATGTTTCAGTACATGGGTTGATTCCTGCAAGTCTCTTTGAAGTTCCAAAGTCCGAAATCTTTAACACTCCACTGTACGTGTTGATAAGCACATTATCACCCTAAGGAACAGAACATTCAGAGCAATTATTTTTCTCTGCTGACTCTTCATCTAAGAATTCTTGCATAGCCTGTTCCTACAATGTGCTCTTTAGTAAGTAACAATTACCTCCTAAGGCTCTTAAAATGGGAGATGAAAGAGGAATCAGTAGTGGTTTTGCTTTATGTAATCCTATTATCTGAAACTTCATCTCAAAGTGAACTTCTCTACTACAGGAATACAGTTAAAAAATACTAAGAGAGGGGAAAAAAAACTTTTTTTTATTTTCTTCTTTTTTTAAAAGGGAACTTTTTCATCTGCAATCTCCTTGGAAAAGAACCTGCTAATATCCCATCCACAATCTCCTTCACTTCTAGCAAGCTTTCATGAAAGGTCAATCATGTAATTGAAAACAGAAATAAAAACATCCAATTTATCACATCTTAAGTATGTCAATTCTTCTAAAACAAAAAACCCCCACTTTTTGTTGGTGCAAATTCAAATCCACAAAGGTTCACTTGCCTAACCCACAGTACAGAACAGCAGAGAGGGTATGTGACAGTGAACTACCTTTGGGAAAAAAAGTTTTTAAATTACAGGACAAATAAATGGTTATACAGTTACACAACACTATCAGGCTTAATTTTCTGCAAATTCTTACCTTTATGTCTCGATGCACTATTTGATTATCATGCAGGTATTTTAATCCTTCAAGAATCTGCTTGGTGTAAAAGCCAATTGTCTGCTCATTATCTTTCAGTGGTCCCCATTTTGATCGTAGAAGAGCAGAAAGACTGCCTATAATTTTGGAGAGAAAAAAGTGAGAGTAAAAATCTAATTAAATTCTGCCTTCTCCACCAAAGGAAAAAAAAGTAACAACAAATACCAATCCCAAACCAAGGGTAGGCATCTCTTCTATAACCAAAGTTCTCTCCAGGTAAATGCTTACTTGCATCATCACTGGCTTGAGGAATTAAAATGTAAGTCTCAATATCTCCAGTGGCCTCAGCTGCAGCAGAGAAGCATATGCTTCCGCAAGCAGGCCGATCTGAACCCATTCAATCCAACCACTCTCTCCCTACCTGCTCTCCAGAGAGAAGCTGCCTCAGAGAAACGTTGTAAGAGTGAAAAAGGGCGAATGTGCATATGTATATGTCTGTACATACACCAACTCCACAGTTTCTCAAAAAGCTAGGCTCAAGAAGTGGGATTTTTGTTGTGTCTAGCTGCTGTGAGGTCTTTGGTCTCAAACAGAAGCACCAATCCACCCTTCTCCTGTGTTAGGTACCTGAGGAGGGCTCAGCCACCTGAGACCAGCTACAATCTTTCTAGCAGGATGACCACATATCATCTCTGATCTTGTATTGTGTTTGTGTGACAAGGTTTTGGTAGCAGGGGGGTTACAGGGGTGGCATCTGTGAGAAGCTGATAGAAGCTTCCCCATGTCTGATGGAGTCAATGCTGGCCAGCTCCAAGAGGGACCCACCACTGGCCAAGGCCGAGCCCATCAGTGATGGTGGTAGCACCTCTGAGAATGTATTTAAGGAGGGGGAAAGTTGCTGCACAAGTGCAATTGCAGCCAGAGAAGAGAGGAGTGAGAACAGGCGACAGCAACAGCGCTGCAGCCAGCCAGGCCGGGGCAGGAGGGGCAGGAGGTGCTCCAGGCACCGGAGCAGGGGTTCCCCTGCAGCCCCTGGTGAAGGCCATGGTGGGCCAGGCTGTGCCCCTGCAGCCCATGGAGGTTAACGGTGGAGCAGATAGCCACCTGCAGCCCATGGGGGGACCCCACGCTGGAGCAGGGGGATGCCCAAAGGAGGCTGTGACCCATGGGAAGCCCATGCTGGAGCAGGGTCCCGGCAGGACCTGTCGACCCGTGGAGAGAGGAGCCCAGCTGGAGCAGGGCTGCTGGCAGGGCTTGTGACCCCGTGGGGGACCCACCCTGAAGTAGTCTCATGGGAGGGACCCCACGCTGGAGCAGTTCATGAAGAACTGCAGCCCATGGGAAGGACTCACACTGGAGAAGTCCATGGAGAGCTGTCTCCTGTGGGAGGGACCCCACGCTGGAGCAGGTGAGTAGGGTGAAGTCCTCCCCCTAAGGGGGCAAGAGCAGCAGAGACAGCATGTGATGGACTGACCGCAGCCCCATTCCCCGTCCCCCTGCACCACTGGTGGTGGTGTGGGGGGGAAGGGGAGGGTAGAGAAAATTGGGAGTAAAGCTAAGCCCAGGAAGAAGGGAGGGGTGGAGGGAAGGTGGTTTTAAGTTTTGGTTCTGTTTCTCATTATCCTGCTCTGATTTGTTTGGTAATAAACTAAATCCCCCAGGTCAAGTCTGTTTGGCCCGTGGCAGTAATTGGTGAATGACCTCCCTGTCTTCATCTCAACCCATGAGCCTTTCATTGTATTTTCTCTCCCCTGCCCAGCTGAGAAGGGGAGTAATAGAGTTTTTATACTCTTAAAATGTTAAAAATCAAAGTGGCCAATGAACCACCAAACCAGTCACCCCCACAACTTACCACCTGGCACCTGTTCCATGAATATCTTAATGAAGCCGTTCTCACTAACAGAACCTAAATACTGGACTATGTTCTTATGTTTGAGATGCTTATGCAAAGCTATTTCTTCATGCAGAGGTTGGGAGTACCTGGAAAGAAAAGAAGCAGTTTATTCAATATTGAACTTCAGGAGGAAAGTCTTGTGTTTACTGTAGCAGCTAAAGTTCTATTTGAGGTCCCATGAAACACATCTACACTGAAAATGACTATGTGTTATATGCACTTAACAACAGCGGTTGTGACCACCACATACTAAAAAATTATGTAATAATAGTTAAATACACATAACAATATATATATATATTATTGGGACTAAATACACACACAATATTATAAGCATACACACACAGACGGAGCAGAATAAAATTTGTGGAAAATTAACTCCTCTCCAGACTAACTTGAAGAGAATAAACAGTTCGGCAAGTGATTGGACTCAGACTAGTGCCAAAGTGAACTAGTAAACCATAAAGTTAGTGCATAATTCAAATCACCTCAATAATGAAAACAAATTGTCATTTAAATTTTAATTATTTGAAGTAGGAGTCTCATCTGAAAGCAAGAGTGGATAGCTATCAGAATAAGAAAACAGGAATCACTTCATAGGGAGACACTCAGAAGAACCGATCGAAAGAGTTTTATCAAATGTAATTTAGTCCAAGGTAAAATATTTGTCAGAGATGTAAGCTTTTCAGCAGTCTTTTTGCCAAGGTGGTTTCCGGAGCCCAGATTCTTCTCCAGTATGGAACACCACCAGGGCCCAGCAGGTGATGTGCTCCCTGGGCCAGCCCTAACACTCTTCTTCCAGCCACGGGTGAGTTGAAATAAAGTCAGCTGCCAGGTTCTGCGTATTGTGTGGCAAAACATAGACAATATGCTGAGTCTGGTGGCTGTGTTCACCAAAGCACTAACAGCTGTAGTGTGACCTTCAGGCTAGCTGAAATAGATGGGCAAAGGCCTCCTTCTGCCGGTACAGATGCTCAGAACTCTGCAGCTCCTTCTCGCAAGTGGAAGACACACTCAGAAGCTTATACTGAGGGAGTACTAAACATCAACAGCAAACTCAATCTTGCGGCTACTTGCTACCAAAAGGAGTAGCTCCCCTGCCACCTTCAGCGGGTTGCTCTCATCATAGACTTCGCATCAACACTGGTACATTCTCGTCCCCTAATGAACTGGTAGAAAACTTTTATTTACCTATTGGTAGGAGGGGTAGCTTCCTGCTGCCTCAGATCCAGGGGCTGGATCTTCCTGGACCCTGCTGAGTGCCAGGAATGCAATCAAAGCACAAACACAGCTGAAGTTAGGGGAGAAGTGCCTGTGAACTTTATTGCCTTTTGGAGCAGGTACTTACTAGCTCGCCCTAACAGCAGCATCAGGCTACAAGTGAAGGCTGAACTCTTAAAAAAGTGGAGGAAAAAAAATAAAAATAATTGGGCATTCTGAATATCCCTCTGGAAAACAACTGTTACAGAAAACAAAGCAAGTATTTGGTTAATGAAAAGTGTGATTATGCAAGTCTGAGTCTATTTACAAAGAACTAATTTGAGTTTTGGCTTGCTTCTCCACACATGACATATCCTGACTACACTGTTAGTCATTCAGAAATGCAAAACCATCAAAGATTACTGAGTTCTATTAATGGGATATTCATGCAAAGCAGCAACAGCAAGACCATTATAATTCTTCCCCCTGCATTTTTAAACTCCACAGTTAATTGGGTCTTGAGCAACTAAAATAATTTAGCAAATAAAGCCATAAGAAAATTCTCCAGTGGGATGAAGCTTTTGTTATTTTAAATCTTAGCCATTAGACTTTAAATGGTACGAAGAAAGGCAAATTCTAAATCCTAGAAAGCTAGATCTTATTATCTACACAACGTGACTTCACTTTAACTTGGAAAGTCGATATGGCCACTGGTACTACTGTGTACTACTGGAAATGCATTGAGGGCAACAGCATTGCAGGAATATTTCCTTTTCTTTCAGAACGTGTCTCCACAATCTAACATTTCCTGACAATTAAGTAAACTATTCAGTAGCTTTTATTTAACATATAGCAGTATCAAAGACTCACTGCTTATTGCACAAAAATAATTCAATTTCTGGCCATGCTCTGACCTGACTCAGAACGTAATTATTTCTTATGAATCCAAAAGATTGGTCATTTTTACTTTGAACATGGTAAGAGTTAGCTTCAGAGACTAATCCTTTTCTTTCTATAGATTTCTATCAAAGTGCTAAAATATCAGGTTATAGCTAATCAGAAATGAATTAATAACTTTTTCTTCCTTTGTCATAAAAAGAATAATACCTGAAATTCATCCCAGAAATATTTTTGAAAGTTTAGATGAATGACTAACACTTTTTAGTAATCTCTTTTCCAGTATGCTTTGCATATTGAAGCTGAAACCTTTTCCACTGATAATTCTTTTAAAAATGTGTATTGGGGAAGACAATCTGGGTTTTTGTTTTCCTTTAAAGTAGTTACTGTTCTATTCAGGCTATCCTTCTATTAACCACAGTTATTACAAACAACAGATTTCTTCTTAGCACATACAAAACTTGCAACTCTATTTTGAGCCACGCGATTGTTTTATGTAATGAGGCCGTAACCTCTAAGAAATAACACACCTTGAACTTAATTTTACAACAATATAGAGGATGGAAGGATTCTGTAATCTAAGTTCTAGATCTTTAAAATACTATGAGTATGGAAAAGTTATTAGACCACACACATATCCATATTGAACAGTCAATATATACATGGATTCAAAAAATGTAGAAGGATTAATTTTTTAAACGTCAAGTAAGGACAGAATAACCAAAAGAAGGCCGGCAAGAGAGACCCATGAAAAAGAAACTGAGCTAGGACACCAGGTGGCATTACTGACCCTCCAGTCTGTAAATTACACAAAGAAAACTTAAGAGTTAACGCACAGTATCCTGTCAACATCGAGGCTCCAACACAATTTAAATAATAACACTTGATGCTGCATAGGTTGTAGAGAATAATGCTGGTTTTCAACAATTGGTGGTTTTACCCCCAGGGACATACATTCTAGACAAAAGAAGAATAACAGCCACTGTGGTGGGTTAGAATAGCCTCTTTTATTTACTGTTTTGAATACTAGCACACCCTAAGACAACTGCTGTGTAAGGACTTCCTGATATTAGCTGTAGATTGAACACTGCACAAAGGATACAGTTATTTCCTCCTACAGAGGAAATGCTGCATGCCAAAGTATGGGAAATCCTGCTGAAGGACAGATTATCCATTAGATCACAACCAAATGGGCAAAAGAAGACAAGAAACTTGGAAATATGGATTCCATTCCCGACTGAAATGATGGACAAAAATTTACCGGTTGGTACACTTCACATTTTACCCACATTCATTCAGCATGCAATTCCTCCTGCTACCAAGCAGTGTTCTGTCTTTATCAGAAAAGCTTCCTTCATAAAAATTATTTCTTTAACCATTTGGAAAGGAGGGATTTATCTTTCTGTTACCAACCATGGCAATGACACTATTTCCTAGTTTTCATAGCTTTCCTGAACAGAAGCCTGAGTCACAGTTTTCTGATAACATTTTACAGTCTGTCTGAGAGGCACTTTAAAGATGCAGGCACTCCAGTCACCTGTTAAGCAGCAGCTTGTACAACACCTGACTACAAAAACCAAAGGCTACTGTAGAATTTAAGAATAACTCGACAAGTTTAATACAGTCAGTTTCATTTGAAAAAAATCTTATCTTTAGACTTGCTATCACTTTTACCACAATATGTGTGGAAATCCATGCTTCAAAATAGGATGCACTGGAAGCCTCCACATAATACAAGCACTAAGGAAGTCAAGTGTTTGGTCTTTACATGGCAGCCTTTATAGATGAGGGCAATACATATATAAAGAAACTCTGCATTAAAAACTGTGGACAAAAAGATCACTCCACATGATTTATTCTAAAATTAAGAGGCTTTATAATAAATGACGCACAAACAGGAAAGGAAAATGACTTTATCACAATCCAGGGTCAGAATTTTACAGGACTGTGCAAATCATGAATTTCAGTAGTTCTTTTACAAGGACACTCCTGAGCATGTCTAAGTAGACAGGGCTTATCACTAGGTGTTTGAATGAGATTCTGCTCTTCAGCATAAACTACTAGCACCAAACACAGTAACATCTAAGTTCTTAGTTGTGATCAATCTATTTCACAACTTGGAAACATCTAGTTACAAAGACAGGGAACACCAATTATATACCACAGACAGGTAATTTATTAGCAGCTTTGTAGAAAAAGTACTCCTTGATCAGCGAACTGGTTGATCACATTACTGATGAAATGACGTAACACACACAATTTGGAACCAGCCACAGTTACCATACCTGCTGTCTCTCTCTGGGATTTCTTTAATAGCAATTCTGACTTGATTGCTCAAATCTCGTCCTGCATATACAATGCCGTAAGTTCCTTTCCCCAGAATGACTCGCTCGCCATTTTCATCATATTCATAATCGTACTGCAAAGCAAATAACATTAAATGAAATAGAGGGACAACATTTATTCCATTTGACCCTTTGCTCACAACTACAGTATTGAGGATGCCAGTTGCTTTCTGCAGACCATGGAGTAGGGAAGAAAAACACTTCAAGAAGAAAATTCAGGTATCATGCAGACATGTCTGTATTTCTCCACTGACTGTACAGAAAGCGCTGGCTTCTAAGGTAGCCATTTCAGGTAAATGCATAAAGCCAAGCTAGCCTGTACCTGTTCTGTGTAATTAGGCTTGCACACCTTACTGAACAGCATCTGCAGTTCTGCTGGCAGGTGCTGTAAAAACAAGAGAAGACGAGAGAGGGCACTCTGCGTCCAACTGAAAACTTCGGCTGACACAGAGGAGCAAGGCAGGATACACTGAAATTTGTTCCAGACGCTCTCCTGACCTGACCACATCTTCCAAAACCAGCCCACCCTCAATTTTGCCACTGCCAGGTCATCCAGCAGAGTGTGCCAATGGAGGTCAGTCAGGATTGTAGCATATTAAGCGTGGGTTTGGCTGAATTTTAATTTCGAAGAGTTTAGAGCCCGTCCACAAACGGTCCTTAGATAGATTATCTGACCTGCCCTCTTGTATAACACAGACATGTAGTTTCACATGCTCACTCCCATGCTAAACCCAGTGGCTTATGCCTAGATAAAGTATTTTTTATTTTCCTCCAAATAAAGACTGTTGTCTTTTTAACAGAAGAGAGCATCCACTACTTCTCGCACCTTGTTTCAAAAATTAATTACTCCCATGGTGAAGTCATGCCTCTTAATTCAAATTCCTTTGGTGTCACTATTTAATTACATTTTTCTTCAACAGATTAAAGAGACCATTAGCACATCGTAATTTCCCCGTAAAAATACCCACCCACTGTAATCAAGTCACCCACTGCTTTCCCTTTTGCTAAAATAAACAAATTGGGCATCCTAAGGTTCTCACTACGGGTTGTTTTTCTGTCCCACAAGTCACTCCAGTAGTTCTCTTTGTCCCATCTCTGATTTCAGATGTACTATAAAATTCCAATGTCAAAACTAGGGCAGAGGGCTGTCTGCATTCATTATGCAGCACTGACTCTCTCAATTAGTTCTGGATGTCTCTAGAGCTTCAGGACACCAGACTTTCATGTGACAGGACATGGACTTAGATATTCTACCCTGTTCTCTGCCACCTAAAAGAAAACCTAAACACCCTAGTACTGCATTGCACCCAATGGCTCTGTACTCACTTTTCAACTAGCTGTATGTTCAGACAGAAACCCCAGGTGAGAATAGGGTGTAATGCCGTACCCAGGCAAGTAAAAATTTAGCTAACAGAGGTGGTAGCAAAAGGGTACCGTAAGTTCCAGTGTGTTATTGGGCTCAGGGTATAAACAGATTCCCAGCAGAACCAACATCATCATCTGATCTGAGTTCGCTGTTCGCTGCTGTGCTTGCCTACAGATGGTAACTAGCAAAGACAAGCCTTCCTCTACTGCAATTATGTCCTTACTTGTGCAGACAACCTGCCAATAATGTAAATGCACACAATTCCAGTGATGCATGAAACAGACAACAAACAGTCTTTAAAATTTAAAGAGATGCTAGTGCTGCCTGACTATGATTACACTCTGAAGTAACTGCTACAAGAGTCACCCTGTTATAAGCACAACTGAGTTCCAGAGTTGAGTAGCTTCTCAAGCGAATATGCTAAGTGAAATAAGACAGACTTAGCCATGCTGGTTCTAAAAACTAGATGTGGACCATTAAAAAGAATCATTAATTTATAAACAGTATAGGATAAAATTTTTTAAACAATACCTTGTCTAAATTCTTCCAGAGAAGGGATGCGTAATTTACTCTCTTCAGTGAAATGCTACACTAGAAGCCCAAAACTCTTAGCATCTCCGGGAAAAAAAAAAAAAAAAAAAAAAAAAAAAAAAGGTAAAAATACCTCTAATGAGTCTCCATCACATTCCCCTTCCTCTGTAGTCTTCCCTATTTCTTCAGTGATACTGTTCACCATGTCAAAAAACCTGTTAAAAGGAAAAGGAAAAAAAAAACCAAACTAAAGCAAATACACACTTGAGACAAGAGAACACTTCTCTCTAATGAATGAGCCAAAAGATGGTTTTAGTAAGTATAAACTCAGTGTAGAAGTTTGTATGTCAGCAAAAAGTAAAAAAAGATTTTTGTTTACATTAAGAATAATCAGTCAAAATCTGCAGCTTTCCTACTTCTCCTAAGTACTCCTTTTATATGTGCAAGACATCCATGATGTCTAAAATTATTAATGGAATTCATATTGCAAAATCTATGTATCAGGTGAAATTCTCATTCTATACCCCCACTTCTTCATGTTCAATGAAAGCACTGAAGCATCGTGAGAAGTGCTGAGAAGTCTTACCTACATCCAGAGGAGTTTTTGTAGTGCAGGAAGGCTAGCTTCAAGTTTTTGCTTGAACGAAAGGTGGGTCTATTCTACAACTTTCCATTCAAAAACTCTATTATTACCTATGGCTTCTACCCCTTTGAAATAATGCAAGTACAAACACCACGTCAAGCTAAGGTATGACTTGCTAATCTTCTAAGAAGTGCTCAGATACAAAGGGGAACAAACACAGTAAAAGAATCTGTATGAACTACAATTGATGAGAGAACAAGCTAGGGATTGAGCTGGGAGGTGGCCGCAGCCTTTAACATGGAGTGCTGAAGTGATTTTTTTGTAAAGTTACAGCCTTTCTTAGCACAAAAAGACAAGAAATTTCCTCTGGGAATGCCTTCTGGATCAATTCAAGACCACAGTCCTCAAGCTTATGGAGCAGAAACACAGCTTAGAGAAACTGAGACACCCCTAATTTCGTGCAACAAACCCTTGTCAAGTTTCCTGTAGGGATACTGGTACAATCTTACTTATGTAAACACTATGTTAATGTGAAGGAAATCAAGTGTGCATCTTTGTAATCATAAATAAAATTTTAGTTACAGTGAAAGAGAAATCTTGACCAGGCCTTGCTGTTGCCTGAAATGTTCCCACTTCAGAAAGACCATTTTAAGTTTAGGATGCTTTACTGGACTGAGGGCAACAAACGCTTGTAGGTAAGCCTTAATATGATAAGTATTAGCAAAAGAATTCCACAAAGCATGTAAAAAAAATAATAATTTGTAATCGTATTTGTTTCTAATGTTTGTCTGAATTTGCACTTTGACCCTGCAAACCTCATACACCTCCAGGGTACTGTAGTACAAAGCTTTTGCATGAAAGATAGTGATCACTGAGGATGCTCAGATGCTCAGATCAACTTTCACCATACTTTTGAAACGGTCAGTCCCTGTTGTGCATGCAGATACCATCACAGGCCATGTTTTCCCTGAAATAACAAGCGACACACCTTCTGCAATGAAGTTCTGTGCAGAAATAGATTTGAAAGTCATCCGAGTTGTGCAGCACGTACAGGAAACAGCATCGTTCTTCAAACTTCGAAATGCTAGAAGAAGAGCCAAAAAGAACATGTTACTGGAAAGGTACATTCGGATTCTGCTGGCTATGTCAAACCCTCCAGATCAACCCACTTCATATGGCAAAGCACCAGATTAAACCTAAGCAGCCATAGTTTCTCTTCGTTGTTAAACTTGACTCTTGTATCCTCCAAAGTACACATTCTGCTGATTGCTATTATTCAGCTTGCTCCCCTAGTCCACACATTGCCCAAGAAAGAGGAGGAGCAAAAAAGTTAATAGGATTATTTCCATTGACCTGAGTCATTTCCAGTCCTGCAGCCAGGATGAAACATTCTTTCAGGATATTAGAAAGCTGGACTTTGAACTCAAATTATGAGTTATTCATGCTTTAGAAATCAGCCACAGCTCAGTTCTGAACACAAAAACTTCTGATCAGCTCCTTGTGAATTTGTACATTGATAATATGTCAGAAAATTATTTTAAAATTAAGTCAAAATCAAAAAATGAGGTGAATGACTTCACCACCCTTGCCCACCCACACCTTTCTTAGTTTTGGTTTTATCTGCTATAACAGCAGAACAAAGATAATGAACAAGTATGTATGTCATTTTCTCATGGATGCACAGATGTCCCAACAGAAGAGCAGAAGAGGTGCAAACTCTGGTACAGTTGTCAGCTTCTACCCCAACTAGGCTGCAGCTCTTGCAAAGATACTAATTCACCAGAACTGTTCTACATGTAGGTCACTACTGTGCTGCTTACAGAAAATATTAAACATTATGTGAAATAGTTTTCTGTAACTTTTGTCACATGTTGAGTGCCAGGTGTCAAGCTGATTCAGCATAATTGATTGTTACCATATTAGAAAAGAAAAAAAAAAAAAGATGGCTGGGGTATTACAAGGGAATATAATGTAGCATTTGAGAAACCAAGACAAATTAAGTCTCCTTGTTAAAATTCTTAAGGTACTGGACAAAGTCCACAGTCTTAAGGACATCAACCTACGTTAGCTGGATCAAGATAGCCATCACGTTCGCATGGCACAATAAAGTAGAATGGTATTCTATGTTATGCCAAAGAATTGATTTGATTAACATAATAGTTTTTCTTTAAATATCAGGAAATACTTGTAATTTCCCACCTTTAATAGGAGATCCTTGCTGATCCTTGCATCTTTTTATGATTCCTTTATTGTAGAGCTGTGTAACTTTTGATAAACAAATGGCTCTTCAGACAAGCTGGGGGACCTGCCTTTCATAAAGCTACTTATGACAAGAGCAAGCTTCATTATAAGAATATTTGTCTTTGGGTGCAGTGACACATTTATTTTTATGCTAGGAAAAATTTGTAAGTGCTAAGTAATGTACGCATCTGGGAAGGCAGTCACTGTCACCAGTTTATAAACTAACTTTTCCTTCAAGATTTTCAAGCATATAGGTAAACTCTCCAGATAAGGAGTAACTGATATTAAATGAGTTGCTCATTCATTTCAAGTTCCATGTGACTTTAAACATTTTACTGAATAAACTGTCAGTTTAAACCTGACATGCACAGAAGCCACTGACTAAGACAGCAGCAAATAAAAGTGTAAGAATGTGGTGTGTACATAGAGGGTAGGCAAATTCATAGATACTTAAGCCCTTTAAGCGAGCATTTACATTGCTTCTATGTTGCTTTCCTCCCTGAAAAATAGTTGCTAAAGTGAAAAAAAGGAAGACTAAAATAAAACCAAGTTATAAAAAGAGACAAGATAATTTGCTCAGGAAATGCCTCATTCCAACAGCTCCTGAGCACACATAGTACCCACTCCTACAACAGCAGAACTGGGGCTGAATTTGCGAAACTCTGACGACAAAAAGGGAAGCACAATGTAGCATGGCCTTGAGCCTGGCTCGTGTGCATTCAGAACTCCCCTTAGTCAACGAGAAATACCGCAAATGCTGTAACTACCGCTTACTAATACTTCCAGATGAAGCAGCAGATAACAGTTGAGAGCATTGGCAGCAACCACAGAAAAGCATCTCCATGGAATTTCTGTCTGCTTTCTAGAAGTGCAGCAATACAGACACCTCCCATTGCTGTAAATAAGTAGTCTGACGAGATTCTAAGCTCCAAGAACTTGGGATGGAAGATGAACATCCTTGTTGTCAATTTTTAAGCTATGAAGAAAACTGGATGCAGACCTGAATCCAATTTTTTCACTGTTTCTAACACTACATTCATCAGCATGACCTCTGAGGCACCCTCCCATAGAAACAGCACAAGTAGCAGTTATTTCATAATCCAGCGCTTGTCCCAAACTCTGAGAAAAAACCACCTTGTAGTCTAGCAGCTTCAGTCTGCTACTTTATTTTTAATTTTTAAATTGGAAAAATAAAGATGGTATCTTCTTGCTTATATGATGTTAGCTCTGCAGAACAACTAGGAACTTTTCTGGATAACATAAAATGCAAAGCACTTTGGGGTAGAAGACGTGTTCCAAAAGCTCTGATGAAGCCTTTAAGATTAAACAGTACTTTTTGGCCCAATTTGATAACATTTGTGTTTGAGGTCAAGAAGGCATATGACAAAAGCAGAATTATTTACATTGGCGCACAAACTGCTATTCAATGGGTTTAAGTTAAACCCAAATACTATGACTCCCTGCATACAGAGTATGATTTAGCACTGCATTGCTCAGAGCTCTATGTACTTTCCAAGTCCCTTCACAATTCTTGAGAGCTGAGTTCTATTACTCATAAATAGGATGCTGATTACACCAGCTGTTACACAGCACACAGAAAAAGTGACCCCTCAGTCACTTCCTTGAAGTATTTACCAAAAACATTAGCTATTTCAATGCTAGATGTCTCTTCAGACCTTCTGTCTCCTTATGTAATGCAGTAAATATTTATGGAAGCCTTTGTTGAAAAACCTTCCAAGATCACATACAAAGACCTGCCTTGTATGTTAAGGTGGCACATCTAAAAGCAGGCTCTTACTAGTCTAGAAAGGTTGAGAATCCTCATAAAGCTGGAAACTCTGCCTTCCTAGACCACTTTTAAGTCCAGGAGCTTCAAAAGAGCCCAAAATAGTCTTGATACAAAAACAGATTAGAAGCAGACATGGTTCTGAAGGCTGTCCCAGTCTAAAGAATATCTGCCTTCATAAAACTAGGAAAACACCTGAAAAACACTGAAAAATTAAGTGATCAGAAACTTGCATTTACTTAGAAGAAAAAAAAAAAAAAAGAGAGAAAAGAGGCTTATTCAGTGTAATACTTGCATAAAATAAAGATTTCCCCCTGCAGCTCCTCATGGAGGCAGCCAGAGATTTTTCTAAGAATTCACAGTGACTCTTGGCTCACTATGAAGTCTTCCAAATAGTTCTGGACATATGTGCAGATGAAAAGATTGGAAATTCAATTGATAAATTAAATGACAGTTGACAGTTTAAATAACAAATGCAGGGAGGGAGAGTACACCAGAAACAATACTGACCACAGTATATTTTAATAAGAGGGCGGGGGAAGTACAATAAATAAATACTTTTTTTTTTAAAAAAAAAAACTTTTTGTTTTTCCTTTTTTTTAGAAGCACGCAAAAATATACTGTAACCAAAACCTAAACCAAAACCCAGACTGAACTAAGTGTATCATTGCAGTTTTTGCCTAAAATAAGCTGACTCCCACAGGACTGAATTTCTGTGCCTATTGATAGTTTGTTTTTTTAAGTTACTTTTTGGAAGGAAAAAGAATCATCCATCTGTGCAAAAACATCCTGCAGACATAGCAACAGCTTTGTGTGTATGGAACAGTTATTAGAACAAAGCAATGACTATTTTTTAAAAATGAAAAAATATAAGATTTCTGGACTTCTTTTAATTACACTAAAGGCAAACATCAAAGTATAAAGTTGTAGGATGCCAAAGTATAGATAAAGCCTAGGGAAAAAAAAGAAAGAGACTAAGATGAAGAGCTGATCAGAAGACTTCACAGCAGTGGTAGAACACTACTTTCTTACTATCAGAAGATACAAATTGCAAGGCTGGACCCTGCCAAACAGCATTCACACTACATTCAACCTAGGCTAGCAAAGCAGACCACTAGCTTGGATTTGGCTGTTCTCTGCTGCCAAATCGTACAAAATCCAGGTAAAGAATTCTCCCTATAAGAAGCCTCCCTAGCAGACAGAAAATATTTTGCCGAAATCAAGCAAATAGATGACAAAGTTTCATTCTTCGTCAGTATCCCACAAACCTTGTCCCAAAGAGGGAAGTGTGCTGAAGAAAGATAGCCTTGAACATATAGTATCATTCTCTTCTAATCCAGTTACACCAGTCTTGCACAAGTCATTCCTGATCCTATGATTTATTAACCCATGTTAGCCTACTCTACATGAATCTTCAGGACGTCAGGGGTTGGGGTGGTTTTTTGCCTTTTTTAAAATTTTTTTCCTTTCATTTTTTTCCCCCTCCTTCCTCTTCTATTGACTGTTCTATTTCTGTTGTCTCAAACAATCTTCACGTTTTCACTTTGGGGTCTAGCTACCACTCTGTGACGACAGACTCCTCTCCTTATGGGCCTTCTCTGAGACAGTTTTGCTGCCATATCCATAAACAGACACAAACAGAAAAAAAACCCAAATAAATGTACACGCTCCCACCGAAACCCAACAAAAGGTAAGCAATTAGGATATTGGAGGACACCCTGCTCTTGTCAGTCCCTCAAATCCTTCCACTCTACATCCACATGTTACTTCCTGGCTTACATCTTCTGTGCACCAGGCAGCTCCTGGCTGTGATAGAACTCGGGTAAAAATCACATAAACCATTGACAGTTAGTTTAATTCAATCTTAATTAGCACAAAGTGACTACTAACTTTTGGGAAATTAGTCCTTTAATTCAACAGGCTATGTTTTCTAAATTTTTACATAATGCACTCTGCAAGTGGTTATTTCTGAATCTGGAATAAGACTCCTGGGGCTTCACTTTGAATAGGGCACCGGTGAAAGTACCTGCAATACTCTGCTCTAATTCTGTGTCTGTTACTCCACCAAGAAGCAGCTTAATACAATACTCGTTCAATTACTCTTTTAATTTCAAAATATGAAAGGGAAACAACTTACCTTACTCCCCTGATGGAAGCAGCACTGAAGTTCCATTCATGGATACCCTTCTGTAACATGTAGAAGAAAATAAATAAATAAAACATTCCTTTTTATAAATGAAGTGCCAGGGAGGCCTATCTTCTAGACTGAAACTCAAGAGATAGAAAGATAAACACTTGCATTACAACAGCCTATTACCTTTTAACAGTGATTCTTCAGGATATTTTTTTCCCCACCCAAAACCAAAGCAACAGAAGTTCTAGATAGAAGTTTTTTGTTTGTTTCTTCACTGTTTACTCTGCGAACACAATATACTATTTCTGAAAGCATGCAAAACAGCAGATCAGAAGGGCTGCTAGTATAGCCTGGTCTGGGTGCTGAACCTGGGGCCACGTGCAACCCTCTGTAAAGTGGGGGGAAAAATTCCACCTCAGAGTAAAAAAAGCCTGCCCTGCATGCTCAGTGCCCTAGCGTGTGGGAAGACCAGGTGGAGAGAGCTACAAGCAAGAAGTCTGATACTGGACAGCAAAGTGGGAAATAAGCAGGATATAAGCAGGAGGAATTGCTCAGGGAAGGAATAAATCTGAAAGCCAAGTGTCCAAAGAAAGAAAAAGACTTCTAGTTCCCTAGGAATCCAGAAGAGAGCTTTAAGAATGTAGCAAAACCCCTAAGAGCTGCTGGACTAATAAACAAGGCTGGAAGAAAGAAGCCACCCTATGAAAACACAAAGGGCCAGGTCTCACTCTATTTTCAGATTTTTTCAATTTACATCTGTCACATTCAGCAGAACTGAGTTCTCTTTTGTAGAAAGTCATACTGCTCTATGTTTATGTTCTAATAAAACTGTACTGTAGGAAACAGAAGCCTTTTGTATCTTCTAATGAAAACATTCTCCTTTCAGGAAAAGGTAGAACTGCACCACCTCATAGTCCTGGCAACCTTGGGATCCCACCATAATACACAACATGCTTGAAGAATTTCTGCTTTCTAGAGCTGAATTTCATTTGGCATTTTAGTGATCTGAGCAATTACAAGGCACAGGGGCATTTCTTGCTGGGAGGTAATTTATAGCATAAGGACAGAGTGTCAAACAAACATAATCAAATGTATTCCAAAAGATGACGTGAAGGTGTGTAGCTTATAGAACATTTCATGAACAGTGAGATACAGAGAAGTCAGAACAGATACACTGCCAAGATAGTTGCACAATGTTCAGGAAATGATAGTGGAAATTATTCTCCCAGCTATAACAGTTTTCTATAAGGCTTCCTACATCAATTTTCTCCTCCTCCGTAATTCTTTCCCTCCTGCTCAAATCACATTAAAGGTTGTGAGGCTAATATAAAATGCGTAATAAAACGTACCAAAAATACAAGCCAACATCTTTCATGAAGCACAAGCTTCACACTACTGTAATTGTGAAGCACAAAGCAGTAACTCCAGTATCTCTTCAATGTTAAATGCAGAGGAAGGGTTTCTCCAGTGGGGTGCAGGGACAGGAGAACAGCTTGATATTAAGAAAAGGTGGGACTGCATCTTGAACTGGAGGTATTAACTGAAGCTAGTATGAAGTGTTTGTGAAACTACTATTCAAGTTGCCTGGTTCTCTTGCATGAAGAAAGATCACCAACTCAGTCCCTCTGCTAGTAAGGAGGGTGTATCTGCACTGTCTTACTCCTTCCTCCACATACAAATCCTGACACTTTCCAATCTTCCATGCTTGGAAACTCTCTTCAGAGCGTAGGTATTGGTACTTGTCCAATTCCCACTATTGGGAGTAATCTAAAATCCAAATAACTTAAAATATATGTCCTGACAGGCACAAATGCTTCTTATGCTTCTTGAGCATCAAGTATTATGGGTTTTACCTGTCCTTTACATGCAACTTATCTCCCAGATTCATACATCTTTTACTTAACACATGAAGTTAATGAAACACATGAAAGCAATGAAATAATACAAAAGTTATGTCCCTTGTGATTTTGCCAAGTTTTGAATACGCTGGTGTAAATATATCAGGCATGCTATCCAAATTCAGCATCTGTTCTTTAGTTAGGCAAAAAACCACCAACCACCCCAAAAAACCCCTCAACAAAATGCACTCAGAAGCCAACACAAAACAGACAGGCTGTTCTTTTTCAAACTTGCAAACAGCACTGCTGCATTCCTCTAACCCCATGCGGAAAGGGCTGCTAAAATTTGGCAACTGCAAGGCAAAAGTCATGTGCATTCTACAAAATATAATGCTGTCTGATTTTTATAGGTGTTTGTTTATATTAAAACTTGATATTAAGGGCATCAGTGTTAAGATATGCTGCTAAAGAAGCCATGGAAAGGGAAGAAGCCACATTATTTATCCTGGTATTGTCTGTCATTTGCCTATTTATTACAAAATTGCTGGCTGTAGGTTCCACTGAGTTCCAGTTCAGGTTTGAAATGGAAATTCAGTTTCTTTGTGCATGAAAGAAGCTCATACATTTTGTAATTCACAAATCCGATTCTTAGAGCACTAGTTGAATTTTGGAAAATAAGTACAACCATTAATTTATGAGCCAAAATGAACAGAAATCTGAAGCGTGAGCTGGTAAAGCTCCGACAGACCTATGGTAGGTAGATTGAAATTGGATAGTTGAAGAAGGTTCCAAACACAACTGTCTAACCTGCCCTTGCAGTAGGACAGGCAGTCTTTGCTTGTTAATCAGCCCCTAAAATGTCTGTTTTCAGCCTAGTAAGGACCAAAGTAAGAGTCTTCCTCTCTGCAGTGGGCTGACAGATAATGCATCAATTTCCTGCACATAATCTCTTACCAAATGCAAGTATTATACCGGTTATATTCAACTGAAAAGGAAGCCGGTGTCTCCAAATTTTTCTAGTTCCTTTTCTCCCTGTAAGGTTTCTGATGCATTCTAAGGACACTGACAAACTTGCAACAACAGACTAATTGTACAGCTGAAGGGTAAATACGAAATTGCCCACCGCATTCTTTTGATGGGTATTACAGCTCACAGGGCAAAGGTGCCTGTACTGAGTACCAGTCAGATCCCAGGCTACTGAATGTGGTCACCACAGTAAGGATTCTGGCCAGAGCAAAAGTACTAGAGAGTGCATTTACAACTGACCTTGTTTAATGCTATTAACACTAGGGTGGCAAAAATAGGCAAACACTAATCTGCAGAAAATACAGAGATACATTACAGAAATCAGGAAGGAGAGGGGAAAAAAAAGAAAAGAAAAAAAAAGGTATAACATACTATAAAGAAACTTTAAAAGTGAAATAACAGAATTACTACAACTGAAAATACTACAAAGCAAAGGTTACAAACTGTGAAGCCGAAACACCTATCTACTGAACACCAAACAGGTACAGGCTAATCAAAGTCCTTCCCCCAGTCACAGAATGACTGGGCAGTCAAGTGACATAGCTATGAAAAAGGCATTGCTGAAAGTATCAAGCAAGTAGCTAAAAGATACATGAACGCACCATGAAATACCATTTTTGGAATATGAGTGAACATGAAAAGGTTAACTCAAGCTGGAACATCAGAAGTCATTGCAAAGAGACACCATGTGTGGCCAGTACACCAAGCCTCCTTGTTTTCCTTTAAAAAACCCAAACAAACAAAAAAACCCCACCCCAAATCCCCCAAAACAATAAACCAAAACCAAACAAAACAAATAAAACCACCAAAACCACTAAAAGATATTAGGATTCTCCTTAAAAATACTCTAAGGTAAACAGAGAGAGAAAGAAAGTTTTAATATAAACACTGTGTTAGCAAAAGAACAAATGTGTATGGAATGGCAACGAACAAATTCCAACTGAAAGCTAGAACACAAAGGAATGCTCTTCTCCTTCACCAGCAGTATTCCACTCTAGGCTCTTCTAGAGGTGCAGAAGCATTCTCAAACTACTTTCCAGCACAATCAGTCATCTATGAAACCTACATTAGTATTCAGATGGAGCTTGACCACTTTATGCAAAACATTATATTGCAAGAGTGTCTGCAACAGAGGTGAACAGGGTTCAATAGTCCAGAAAATTCTTTCTAGTCCTATGTTCCTTCTTATGCTATACATAAGCCACTTAACAGAATGGAAAGTATTGTTTGGAGGTGAACTACATATTCACAAAAGAAGGAAAGCCTACAAAATCCAAAGAAATACACATGTACGAGTAGTTTTTAAATATATTAAATTCTGAATACAGAAATACTTTCAGAACGGATATTTTCCCATACCAAGGTTTACTCTATAGTACTAACAAACCATTATTTAACGTGTGGTAAAAATTGTTTTGTCCAAGAACTGCATACATTCATATTTTATATTACTCTCAGAGGCTGAGCCTACTTGGAAAAACAACATTCAGAATAAACCACAAATAAAGAGAAAATCATTGGTCTAGGCAAACATTTCAGTTTGTGCTCTGACTATGCTATTTCAGCCACTGTCCATGAACATTTTCTCATGAACTCACAACAAAAATTCTAAACAGTACAGCCTCACATATTCTGCATGCAAAAGCGTTTCTCCTTTAACAGACTACAAGCTCAAAAGCTGAAGGATGGATAACCTGAAAAACATCCCTTCACTGTCCTATCCTGCAGACAAACAAAATGCAGACATGGAAGAATGAATAGCGCTACTTAAAAACTGCACCATCTCCAGTGCTGTGCCTCCATCTGACTCAGCCTCCATTCAGTCTTCATATACCCCCTCCACATTCCCATGCTCCCATCCTTCTCCGAGGTTCCTCTCTGTCTTCATTCTTACCAACATTTTATTTCCTAAGCATCCCAGAATGCAATAACCACTCTAGGTTTTCCTCTCCCCTTGCATCTCCATATTTTCTAAGCTGCTTTCCAAATACATCTGGCTATCTCACACCTTGACATACGGACTTCCCAGCTTTTTCAATTTCTAGACCTTCTGAGCATCTATCTATCCTTCTGCCAGATACTTCTTTAGCTTTTGATTGTTTCCGCTCTCTTTTAAGACACCAGCCTCTATCACTTTCATATTAAAGGAGTATTTACCACAGCTGACAAGCAATACTGCAAGTAGAGGAACAAGATCGTTCTGTTTGTATAAGTAATTTTATGCTACATTATTTATGTGATGGCAGTATATTGTAAATTACTTAGGAAACCTTAAGCAACAGACTTCTTGTACATTATACAGTGGTTTAAAACAACCTTAAAGATAATGCATTTAAAAAAATGGAGATAAAAGATCCGTTGAACAACAGAACAAACAAAGAAAAAATTAAGAATGCCATATTTTTTTTTTTAAAAAAAAAGGTATGTCCACAGTATCTTCCTGTGTGTTACGACACCCTTCTCCTTTGCAGAATCCATTATTAAATGCAACCGTTTACATGTTATGTGCCTTACCTACCATGCATACTTTTAAATTGTGAAAAAAGTTACAACTACAGACATCATGATATACCTTGTCATCGGGCAGCACATGCCAGATAGATACAGTCTTCTCTTCAGCTTCGCTGTTGATGGAGAGATATGAGGGCTGATAGATTTTTGTTGGTTCTAATATCAAAACCTTGTAGAAAAAACAATTTTTAAGAGTTAGTACAAAATATGCAGAACTGCAAAAAGTATTAAAATCTGTTAAAACTATTTCTGTAGTCATACCATAGCAGGAAAAATAGGGAAAACAGAATGAAAATAAAATTTTAGGTACTGGGCTAGTTTAGTATGGCTGACAGCAACTTAAGATTAAAAAAAAAAAAAAAAGGCCAATTTTAATTTCGTTTCTTATATAAAGCTATTATGAGTTAATTGGTAGCACATATCACAATCACCCACATGATTTCTCTGACAACTATCAGATTCTGAAATTTTTCTGTCACAATGCCATTCAAGAATGTCCATCTCCCCTGTGGAAAGGATTCATGATATACCTTTATCATCTTTTGGTAGGAGTGCATTTGGGTAAAATCAGAAAAACACATCAACCTAGAGCTAGACTGAACTGCTTTTGATTTAGAGCACTGTGAACTTTAGCCACCAGATCAGATCATTTTTCTCAAAAGCAACAAGCAGCACTGCAAGAGGTTGACACCTAAAGATTATATAAGATTTCCCGTAACAAGTGAAACAAAAAATAGAACCATCATGTAAAAGAGATGGGATGCTATGCAGCAAGACTTGGTCTAACCACTTAGTAAAAGAAGCCAGACACTCTGCCACTTCAATAATGTTCTGGCAGAATTACCTCCAGATCTTTAAAGCTTCCAGCATGCTTTAAAGGAAAAAGTCGACAAATTTTGGGTATTTGAAGTGTGGTCTCTCATTAGAACTATCTATTTTAGATTTCCAGTGGTTAAAATCTGATGTCTAAACCACCAAATCTATATTGCCTGTGTTGAAGGTATTCTCATTATTCAGAATGTTAAGTATTGTTATTAATTCAAGAAAAAGCTACTCTCTTCCACTGCAGCAGGCATAGGAAGACTTTTAGCCCTCAGTGTTTAGCTGAAAGACATTTATAAAATAGGACTAAGTTAAAAATAATTAACAAACTGATAATCTCCTTCCCTTCTTCTGCCCCTCCCTCTCCCATAAAAGCTCAAATCATATATAATCTTCAAAATATCCAAGATACAGAACTTCTCATTTGAAAATTTTTTGAGTTCAAAGAATTGGTTTAGGAAATGACAACTGCCTGGGGCAACTTGGTTGTTAAAGAAAATGTATTTTGAATGAAGAAATTTAAAGTGCTGAAGCTGCTAAATGGCAGAACCAAGTCTCATCCCTGGTATAGGCCTAATCCAAGGCTGGTTTAAAACATAGTGAAGTTAATCAGTAGGAGAATAGAAAAACAACAGATGATCAATTTGTATACACAGTTGCTCTCAGAAACCCAGGTGTTTTTACAAAAATTAGTATATGTGAATAGAAATTGCTTGTTCAAAGACTTGTTCAAAGTCCTTGTTAAAGGACTGTGTGAGTTAAAGCAGGCAGAAAGAAGATCATGATGCAAGGAGGACCTTGAAACCAAGGCAGAGACTGGAACCAAATAGATGAATCAACTGGGACAGGGTCAGGTGATGGATTCGCAGAACTGACAAGACTAAAGCGAACTTCTAAAAACTTTAGACATTGACTAATGATTTGGTAAGTGTATATAAGCTGTGCTGTATCCCTTTGTTCTCAGCCACTCACTGATGTGGTGGCCCAACTCTGAGTTGTGATTAAAGCAAGCCCAGTGGTACCCAGGTCTGCGTGAATTTTTCCTTTAACATTGGTCTACGTCTATTTTTAAAAAAACCCAAACATATAGATCTAAGCAGGAAGTCTTGGAAAAAGCTAAGGCTTAGAGTTAAATCTAAGCTATGTCACCTCCCACAGAGTCAAGGAGCTCACAGATACACTGGAAGAAGCACAAAGCCAAATTTTGAGAAGTACCTAGGCATTTAACCCTGTAAATGATGACCAGTGGGATTCAAATGTATCGTTTGGCATCTCCAGGCAGTTAAAATTTCTAAAACCTGGGTTAAAACCATTTCATAAATTGGAGTTTAGCCCACAGCAAGTCACCCACATGCTGTGTCATTTCTTCCTCTGAAGGCCAAAAAGAGGATGATGAGACCGATGCTACTAAGTAACTGACAGCTAAGCTAGTACGGATGGACAGCAAAGTTTTCAAGTTCAAGCTCTGAGAACAATTCACAATAAGTAAATCTGCAAAAACCTTCTTTTAGAATAAATTATTTGCAAGAATCTGGGAGAAGCGAGGGAAAATAAGGTTACTAGGTTTCATTTTGGTAACTTGTTGAATAGTGTGATTTTCTCTCTAAATAGGCACAAATAGAACTTATGTATCTGTCTGCAACACCAGAATAGTTTCCTGTACAACACAATCAAATTATGTGGTCACTGGGTTTATGCTTTGGCTCATGCTATTGCCATGATCAGTTTTGGTTTGTCTCTTAATATTAATAAAAATCCAAACCATTTGATTCAGTTTTATATGTCAGAGCCTATTTTGTCTCTAATTGCATCACTTCATCATCAAAAATCTAAAAAGAACAGAGCCCTTGCCTTTTACAAAAACCAAAGGATTCAAAATATTTTTTGCTTCCCTGCAAAACTTTATGCTCATTCTCACTGGAGAAGGAGAACCAGACTCCCTAGAGTCTCATGTTGCTTCCACTTTACTGCCTCAAGCTGTTGCTGTTCAAGACTGGAATCTTCCTTATGGTTTATTATCCCATCTACAGGCAGAAACCAAAAGAACTGTACAAAATAATCATTATGCACTTCCGAGTATCTAGGAGGCAACAGAACCACTATTTAAAACAAAAAGCTGTATTTGCTACTGGTTAGCTAAAAGGAATACCCAAGACGTTATTTCCCATACATATATCGTTAGTACGTACAGGGAATAAAGATCTTTTCACAGTATACTTTCAGGGCATTGTGCAACACCCAATAAAAACTTTTAGCAAAATGTTTGTGGAAGAAATCAGAAAAGTGTGTATAGATATATATACACATGTTTATAGTGCAATGTTGTTGAAATACGCAGTCTAGTTCCTGGAACAATAGATTTCTGACTGCTTGGGCTGGTTTTTAACCTTTAACACAGCACAGCAGTAGGTTATGCAAAGCCTGCTGAGCTAGAAAGAGACTGAAATTAAGTATCTTTGCTTCAAAACATAATATAGTTAATGTAGTATCACCTGGAATACACTGCAAAGGTTTGCATCGGTAGCAAACACTAAATAGCAGAGTTCTGTCTTGACCTTTTACCTCATTACTTTCTTATGGAACACACTGTGAAACCCCATTGATTTTAATTAATTCCACATGGCTACAATCTAATATGCAGGCCAAATACATTCCTTCTGGACAAGAAATTTATTACCTGGCAATCTAGAAGCAAGCAGTGTTTTGTGTTTTATTTCTTTCATGTCATAATTTATTTTTTTAAAAAACAGCAGAAAAACAATAAAACCAGCACTTACTGGAAATCGAACTACAGACACATCTGTCTTTGTGGCTTCAACAAGGAAGTCCATCCAGAAGTCCACAAGTTCCTGTTTGGCTGTGTGTTGTTCTGGAGTTAGTTTCTTAAAATGCTGATATATCAAAATAGTCTCTACAATAGACTTCAGGTACCTGTGATAATCCAAGCATACACGGTAAATTTAATACAATTTGTAAATAATGTTGTCTCTACCTTTAATCACAACTGAAGCACCCACCATGGCAACACCAAGGCAGCTGGTAAGATTTTGGTTCTCTAGGATTGCTTTTAATCTAGCAATTTCCCATTTAGCACTGGAAATATATCTGCTATATTAGTAACCTGAAATACAAATGAGTTCCAGGATACTCCTCCCTGCATATATTCCTGATCCCATATACTGTTTACTATCCTAAACCACAAAAGCTTCATGAAATAGTGAAACCCTCTACCTATGGACCAAACTGAGCCCATGTGAAACTTATTTTAGTAGTGACCAACGTCAGATAAAAACTCAGGTGATAAAGTCCTCTAGTTTATCTTTCTACACTGTTCTGCCTTCTGCATTGTACCTCCATTGGCAGCTGTTTAACACTGATTTCTAAAACACAATATTTCTGGAAATTATTATCCTATAAAGATGGCAACAGCTACGCTAAAGCAGCCTTTTGGCATTGCTGGGGAAGGGTAACAGCAGTGCTGAATGTCTCCCCTAAATGCAGCTCATCCCTCTCTGCTGTTCTGCTTTCTGTGGTTGATTTATGGGGCTCCTCATAGCACTGCCTTCTTTTGGCATTTCTGAAGAAAAGTTGTAAACATAATCTTATGCAATTTTTATTAATACTACAGCAATATACACATGCTTAAAGAGGATTTATCACAGCTACCGCCTCATCGCAATTAGGCTATTCGTGGAAACTGTTTCCAGGTATGACAAGAAGGTATAATGTAAACTCAGAGGCCTTTTGGAAACCGATCCATAGCTGTGCATTTTCCAATCATCCTTAGGCTATGGGGATGTCTAGCTTAAGGCACCGTACATACTCCCCTTTGCACTAAGTGGGCTCTGCTGAACAGCAGGCAACAGACTGGGGGGGAATTGCTCACAGGAGAAATCCTTCCTGAAGCACAAATGAGTGTGCTGCATTTTCAGAGTTTAATCCACAGGCTTAAACGCCAAAGGCACTGGTACATAAAATCCTGACGACCAGGCATTCAAACTCCAGAAAATTCTACCAGGAGACTTCCAGAGAATGCTATCCAGCTTCTCAGTAAAATACGCACATAGTAAATCTGGGAAACCTTGCACATAAATACACTGTAAACAGCATTTATAAAATATGTGGCCAGAAAATTCTTAATTTTAAGTTTCCCATATTATATCAATATAGAAACTTAGCATTTCCATATTTTAGCATACATAGATATATTCCCCTCTGATCAGCTTTTGGAGGCACCTTCTAGCCTTTATAAAGACAAAAATACATTGGCTGTGACAGACACACTCTTTCAATTGGCAGTGACGACTTTTTTAGTCAGAAAGGAGTCTTGCTTCTCACCAGCTAAAAGGATTCCAGCCCTCGATGAGTAGGTGACTGATCCTTACTTGCTGTCTATATCCAAAGCAGAACAGGTTCCAAGAGCCTGCTGTCAGCACACATCTCTTGCCCTTTGCCTAACAGATGTTGAGTCTATAACCCTAGATTTATAACCTTTCTGTTAACTGGATGTTAATCTGCATTCATCTCAGTCACAACGAGATGCAATTTGCACCATATAGTTCATTTGTGTTCAAGATCCTAAAACAGCTGGATGTGCCACAACCATCACAGTATTCCAAGGTATATGCGTGCCTTTCTAGCCAAGCTGTCTGCATTCCCCCAAACTTCCAGGCAGTTATGACTAAACCCACAAGCCACCAGAACTTCTCTTCAGCAAGGTAACCACTGAAGTGTGGTGCCTACAAGCAACTCCTCCTTTCCCCCTTGCCCTCAGAAGGGTCTGGAGCCAATGATGAATCTGTCCTTCTCAGACATCAAATTAAAGACCCATAAAAAATCTATTCCTGAATAAGAGCAAAAGGGGAAGAGAGTCCCTTGTCTGTGTAAAGTACAGTGAAACAGTAAACAGACATCAAAATCTATTAAAATCCCAAAACCAATCTCCTGTCAGCTAAATACAAGGTTGAATGTGAAAGCTGAAGGGGTCCAACATCTTAACACATAGCAATGTACATGATCTCATTTATCACCTTACCATGCTGGTGCTTTTAGCTTAAACAGCTTTTCTGAAGCCTGGATCACTCTTATATGGTCATTAGCCAACATACTGGCCCCCAAGAAAGATCCCACTTCCCAATAGCTCTGCAGTTTCTCCAAGCTCCCCTTTTTACCAAGCAGGCTGCTGATCTTTACTCCTGTAGTAAAAAGAATAATAGGTCACAGGAATGTATTAATGCAGTTTTAAAATCACTGTTTCCCTGATCTGAAATATATTAATTGCTTAAATTACTGTAGCCTCTCCATTTCAATGAAATAAGATGAAAAACATACTTACCAGTTAATGTTATATGCTTCCAAACACCCTATGTGGTAGCAGGTGACTTTTTTTTTTCCCTCCCCCTCTTCCTAAAGGCCTCTCAAGAAAGGAACTTTAAGACATCACTGTCAGGACAAGGCCACAGTCAGATTACCTATGTTCGTGCATGGACCTCATCTGTAAAGGTAAATTGGGGCCTTAGGCTACACAACATAGCTGTAAAAACTTAACAGATGCTGAATAAGGCACCTATTATGTTTTTTGCTGCTTTGTTTTTTTGACTTACAAGCCCCAAGCCCCAAACTTACCTTTATAGACAAGGTCCCATGCAGAAGGAACAGATGATCCACTGGGCTTCTTCCAGCAATGATGTTCTTTTAATTGCCGCAAGTCCTACCCCAATGAAAGACATCTATTAATATTCATAAGTCCCTCAGCAACTCAAAGACTATGGAGACCCTCAGGTTTTATTTTGACTTGCTAAATTTTCTGAGAACTACAAGTTTCCCTGTGGCCTTCAGGATGAATTTTAGTTCATATTAGCTGCTAAATATTTATAGCTAACACGAGAGATGCTACACCATCCCCCACAAATAAAACCACTTGCAGGTTACAAGACAAACCTCTTCACCACCATAGTCCTTTATTCACTTTTCCCACACCTCCACTACGACAGTTTCCCTCCCACATCACCTTTCGTCGTCCTTGATATTAAGGCTTAGTGTTCACAAGACATTTCAATGCAACTGTTGATCTTTATTTTTTCCTTAACTTCCTTAAGTAGCTAGCAGACCAAACTTCATACTGGAAGCAGCAATAGATCTTAAGAAAATGGGTATCATTACATTAGCTGCATTTCAGTCTACAAAATTCACCTTGTTTTCTCATGTTGTTCAGATTTTTGTGTCATCAACATCACATAATAAATGTTTTTAAAATGTGAAATGGTATTCAAGTGGTCTATAGCCCATTTCACATCTATATTTCACACTTCGTGCTCTCTCGCTAACAAGAAATTGTCATGCTTGAGTAACACCCAGAACAAAATAATACTTAAATCATCTAAAAACATTACTAGTTCTTGGGAAATAATTTTGTTTAGTTATTCCTGAAGAGAAAAAAACACAGTAGATTTTAGAAAATATCTCAGATCTACTTGAGCCACGACGCAATGTACATCACCAACATCAACTCCACAACATACAGCAGTGACCATGTATATGAGCTCTGCAAGGCTTTAAGGCAGGGTGCCATATACAAGCACATTGTCAAGAGACCACTTGAGGATGTACACCTACACTTGGCGGTGTAGGATAGGAAGGGGGAATTTGTGTTAAATGTGCTCAACTTCAGTTGGGTTCTAGAAATCAAAACCTACATGCTACCTATACACCATGGTAAATCACAGTAAATGGAAAAAATGTATCTTCCCCAGGATCCTGGAGTAACGCTGCTCAACAATATCCTTAAAGGCTGAAGGGCTCTGCTAAAACGTTTGCATACACATGACAGCAGCATAGAAGAGCAGATAGACACCCACTAACTTCCACAGGCTTTGAATGTGACCTCATCACAGGGGAAGTAAGGAACTGGTGTCACAGGGATACATTAATCATTTCAGACAGGTCTACCTCTGCTGGGAGGAAGGGGAAAGGGAGCAACTGAGCTGTGTGGAGGGCCCCTGCTGAGCACCGAGCAATGGCACTCACAGTTGCAGTGACTGCTGACAAACTATCACAAGTTATTTGTCACAGCCAGCGGCGACACTGCTCTCTGGTTCACACGTTTGCATACTCCGCCATGCTTCATTGCACCTGCAGGAACCCAGCCATACCAGCGCTCCAGTGCTCCAGGCGTGAGAACAGAGCCAAAGCAAGGTACAAACCGAGTGTGTGGGTTTGATGAAAAGTACAGCTCACATAGGGAGGGACTGGGATTACAGTGTGGCGGGTCAAAGTGTTTGTTAGCAGGGTAAGGCTGGTGACAGCAAGGATTTTGAGTCCCAGGTCATGGAATAAGGGAGAGCTACAGGAAGGTGGCAGAAGAAAAGATGCACATGTAGCAGTAATGATATCGAAGGATACCAAGTTTGGGAATCATTACTGTTATGTAACCTGGATGAACGGGAAATTTTACCCAAGTATTTGATGAAGCAGATCCTATTACCCTAAAGAAGACAACATCACCCTCTTATCAAATTCTTCTGAGAAAAATGAGATACTCGGCACTGAAACTCACTCTAGTTTGCTGACCTTCCTCTGCAAATTTACTTATCCCTGAAAGGCAAGTTTGAAAAATGCAGTTGCAGTGTGGAGATATTAGCAGCAGGTTCAAAAGACTGTAACTCTAGTTTATAGAGGTGGGGGTTTGTTTTGCTTTCAATGGATTTTGGTTTTTTGGGGGGGTGGGAGAACAAAAACAACCTTTCTATGCAGCTATGCAAAGTGAACACCTTCATGAATTTCACTCTGAGTTTTTAGTCCCTTCATATATTTCCCTTCTCTAGTTTATTTTGATTTCACCATCAACCAAAACCACATGAAGTTTTCTTCAGAGTATGAGAAAATCCAAGCAAAGCCAAGACATTAACTCCTTCCATGATAAACTTGGCATTCACAAGCAGAGAAAAAAAAAGTAGCAACTGAATTCCAGTATATTTTCTCAAAAATATTTTGCTTTAAAAATAAATGAGCCAAAATAGAGGAACCGTTAATGCCAGAAAAGCCATTGTTTTTATAACGCCAACAATATCCCTACAATTTGCAAAGAAAATAAGATACAGTAAGTAGATATTACCAGTTAAATACTACTGTGAAGGCTTTATAAATAAACTGCTTTCCCTCCTCAAATTTTGACAGAACAATTTGTACTACAGGATCCTTTGTGTGTCAAAGCTGCACAGCCTGCGGAGATTATTAATGCCAATGCAAAGCACTGCATTTCAGTTTTCGTCTCAAAGTTCTGCAAGTTTGTACAGTTAAGAAAGCAATACTATTCATAAAATAGAAGGAGGATTTTCATTAATGCTTCACATGATCATTTAGTTGTGAGCTATTATCTGACAAATAGAGGTAGCAATTTCTAGAAGGCCAATTTTCTGATCTGATGCAGAATGATAAAAATTCTCTTGGATACTGAACTTAGTTTTACTGGAGTTATTACATTGTTACCAACACAATCAGAACACAATTACAGCCTCATGACTCTTTGAAGTGCTGTTAGGGACCATATCCTTCCTTAGCCTTTCCCAACCTATCAATATAATTTCCATATAACCTGGACTGAGACTGGCTCTCACCTCTCTCCTCATCTCCCATCAGAAGACAAACTTCCTCTAATTTCTATGTGCTACAGATAATGCTGTGGGTGGACACCAAACTGAAAGCACTGGCAGGTAAATCTAACTACTACTAACAAATGGTCTTGTACATGCACACCTAAGCAAGAGGTGACATTTCCCACACAACCTCTGCAGTTTTGCTTACTTTTTGTTTAAAACATTGTTAGCCCAAGACAAAGAAAATACTAAATTATCCTTAGAATCCAGCACAACTCAAACCAGCTGACAAACCTCATTGTACAAAGACAAAGGTAAAGTCTCGCACCTGTGAAAACATAATCCAGGAGTGCAGCCCAGGCTGGGATCTACCTGGCTGGGGAACAGCTCTGTGGAAAGGGACCTGGGGGTCCTGGTGGACAAGCTCGATATGAGTGCATAGCAAGCTGCTGTGGCAGGAGAGCAAGCCAACAGGATGCTGGGTTGCATCAACAAGGGCATCACCAGCAGAAATAAAGAAGTCGTTATCCCACTCTACTTAGCACTTGTCAGACCACACCTGGAATACTGTGTTCACTTTTGGTCCCCACTATACAAAAAGAGATGTGGACAGGCTGGAGAGGGTGCAGAAGAAGATCACAAAGATCACGAAAGGACTGGGAAGCCGGCCATATGAGGAAAGGCTGAAAGAACTGGGTTTGTTCAGCCTTGAGAAATGAAGGCTTAAGGGAGACCTTAAGGCACAAGACTTCAAATTCCAGTGCAAGAGATGAAAGTATTTATCTGACCCAAAAAAACAAGATCTCAAGCACTCACAGAAGTGCAAACACAGCAGTCGGGGCAACTCTATGCAGCCTATCGCATCCAAACCAATACCTTCATTCACACCAGAAAATTTCAGTTTCACTTCTATTATCTACCTGAAAGTATCCATCTCACTCTCATTTTCACACTCAAAAAACTTCTCTATCTAGAAATCTACTTCCAGGCATACAGTGCACACCTAACATCTGAACTACAACAGTGACTGACTGCAGATATGTTCTGTGAAGAACATTGTTTCCATCCCACTGGACAACCTCCTCAGGAGACAGAAGGACAAAAAAGACTTTACAGTAAGTCAAGAATTATATGAATTCATGGAGAAGAATGCCAGTTGCAAAGGATATGTTACCACATATTACAACGTTCAGTGCTTTCTCCCATACCTTCCAAAATATTACTGACTAGTCTTGACTTTGCACTCTCCTCAAATCCACCAAAATCCCAAACAAATTGGACACCTTAATAATTCTTTCTTAAACAAGACATGTTTTTTTTACATCGAGGGTGGTGAGAAATTGGACCAGGTTGCCCTGGGAAACTGTGAATGTCCCATCACTGGAAGTGCTCAAGGTCAGGCTGAGTAACCTGATCTCGTGAAAGATGTCCCAGCCCACAGCAGGGCTGTTGGACTAGATGTTCTTTAAAAGGTCCTTCCCAATGTAAAACACTCTGATTCTATGATTCTATGAATACAGACATTCAGGAAACCTCAACGAAAACATCACAAAAGAAACATACTTCTCTCAGCCCACCCCAAGCTCAAGTCAAGCACATTTTCCTCACTCTTAGGACGGACTTTTTGTCCATATTCCATACAGTTTTACAGGGGGTTTTGTTTGGTTAGTTGTTTTAAGGAATGCCAACTGGAACTGGATTCACCCTTCAGGTGCTCTTGTTTCACACAAATTATGCCATTGCAAAGAAGGGCTGTCAGTTTTCATTAAGCTCTGGTAACCAGTTAAGACCCTGAAACTGGAAGCAGGTCTTCATCACAGTGCTCACCTGCAGCCAGGTAGGATCAGTGGCGGTGCAGGAGACCCACTTAAACATTCACATGCTCACTATCAAAGCATTCACGTACAACCACCAGATTTTCCCCCTAATATAGTGGGTGGTGTCATACTTTCACTAGAATGTGATTTCATCGTGAATTTGCAAGCTATAATTACCAACTTTCCGTAGCTCAAAAGAAGTATCAAAGCAATGTCCAGCTGCCAGGAGGAGTACTGCATAATTAATTCCTGACTGTAACGTTGGCTCTGACTCAAATGCCTTCTTGAACCTAGAAAAAAACAAACATACAAGTTTACTTTCTAAATAATTCAATCTAATAGGGACATAATTACACTTTTAGGTTACTTTAAGTGCTTATCTTCTGTTTACACAGCAAGAATCCATGGAAGCAAAAATATTTTACTGTTTTCCACACATGCTCTGTGGTTATTTTTAGGAGTCCGCTATTTATACATCCTCCTCCTGTTTCCTTTCCCCTTACACAACAAGCACAGACCCTACTCATCCATCCCAGTGAAGTATCTTACTAGATTTCCAGTTTTCTTTGAGATTAAAGAAAAACAAGTAATACAATCAGCTTGTAAGAGGCCTCTTTCACAGTTATATTTATTAATAACCTCATGAATTTACTCTTAGATATGTGAATTTTCACTGACTTGAAACCTTAGATTCTGTTGTGGATCTGCTACAGCAACACACAAACATACCAAAATGCCTAAGCACACAAGCAAGTGATACAAAAACATACTTCACATTTAGCCACTATTTCGGCTACTCCAAATTTTATTCTTTACTGGGTGTCTCACTGACATTGTCCTTATGAGTCTATTCACATAAAAAAGGACTATACCAGATTTTATTCTCAAGAGGAAATGAGTGAGCAAGAGGAATGGCAGTGATATTCACCCAGCCTATATCTTGTCTTAAAAGTCATCGAATGATGCTCACACAAACACAGCTATCCTCACACTAGCAATTCAAGTTGAGGTGACAACAGAGACAGCAGATCTACAGTGCTTTAAACTTGTTCTACAGGACAAGAATGTTTGGTTGCAGATATATATATGTACACAGACACACCTCCCTCTGTAAGGAGGGGGCAACCAAGACTATCATGTGTGATTTAAGGAGCACAAATGATTCAGTCAACGCAACTCTGCCACAGTAAGAGCAATGGAGCTTAAGTTACTTTTAAAAAAGAATGAGAAAAATTCAAATAAATGGGTAATATAAAAAAAATATTAATCAGGTTGTGACATTAATATATAAAGAAGGAAAGATAAATAATCTATGCCAACCCTAAGAATTTGGCTTCTAAACCATGCTTTGACATGTTACAAAAACTAAGGCATTTTGATCCCACCGAGCCAAAAATATGGGCTGGTTTTAATTTATTTCTTTGTTGTTTTTCCTGCTGTAATGATTCAGGACTGTGCATCCTTTAACATAAGCTCTGCTTTCCAAAACTGCAAGACAATCTCCTCTTCAATCTGCTACATATATATTCTTTCCATACTGGGTGGAGCCGCCCACCTCCAAAGAATCTGATCATTAGACAAGAGTCTAGTCCTCTAAAAAAAAGCATAATGAGCAAAGAAAACTCAACTAATTCTAAAAAAATGTTTGCTCATTTAAAAAAAAGACAACAAAAAACCTCACACAACAACAACAAACCCCATAAAAACCCACCAGCCAAACAGGATGACACTATCATTGATTCTAAGCACACATAGCTAGAACAGACCGGTTGGCTGAAATAATCTGTTTGGAGATAGAGCGATGTTGGGAACTGGACTCACTTTTTTGCCCTAGAGATCTTTCATGCTGTAATTCTCATGCAATATCAGGAAAAGGAGAGGGGAAAGATTGACAGAAGAGGAAAAAACCTTGACTATAAGTATTTTTGTTCCAATAGAAAAGACTCTGTACTTTGACTTTTTTGTTTTGCCCCAAAATGCCTAATTTCTGGCATGACTATCAAAATTTCTCTAGTTCTTGGACAAATATTCACACAGCAGAAATTCATTTTTCTAGCCATCTTTATGTGCTACTCACACCACGAAATACGGGTATCTTGGACCTCTGTAGTCCTATTTACCTCTCCTAAATCATTACAACCAAAACCATGATTTTATATTTGGTGCAGTCCTGTGATGACATTCTTAACCCTGCCTTACATACATATAGCCTGGAGAGTAAAAATCTACAAACCCTGTAATAATTAATTTTGAACAAACAAAAATATTCACAGTTTCTTAAACAATTCAAAGGTCACATCTGTTGACTAAACTGATTTACATTCAACTGGTGCGAATGCTGTACATCGTCATGCCCCAAATATCACTGCAGGAACCCATGCAGTATTGCAGAAAGACCGTAAGGTTTAAAAGTCTGCCTATAAAGTAGAGTTGGCTTAGCTGATGCAATTATAAATGCCATTAAGAAATTGAAAGCTGACACTTGGGAAAACGTTGCAGTGCAGACACTGAATTAGGGAGGTAGCAGTGAGAAGTTTTGAATAAAGACTTGATAGCTTTGGTAAGTGTGATTTATACTGTCAGTATGCAACAAGAAACTGACAGTTAATTAATCTTTCATCTTTTCTCTCATATTTATTTGAAAGATGTCTTTTATTCTGCTTTTCAATTATCAGGAAAGCACACTGCCTACCTTTTTCTTTTTTTTTTCCTTTCTCTTTTTTTTTTTTTTAAATAAACTGAAGTACCTTGACGTCACTTGTTGCAAAACACTATGACAGAGACATCATTCCTGCACACGTCTTGCCCTGTTGTGGCCTGCTGCAGAACTAGAGGAGGTCTACTCCTTCCCAAGAGCCTTCCACTGAGTTATGAGTTAACCCTTCAGCCACATCAAGCCTGCTCTATGATTTACACCAGAATTCAAATCAACATCCAGCATGAAGTACAAACCAAAAGCAACTGGCCCACTTGGTACAGCTTCTGGCCAAACTCCAGCTTGACTCAACAGAGATCACCTTCTTCGACAGCAGCCAGCGCATGGAGCAGGCTGTGTTGGATTTTACCTGCCAGAGACTTCAGGGATTATTTAGGGGCTGGCCCGTCAGCATCCTACCCTGCTGCAGCAGCTGCCAGCCTGCTGTTCTTTCCCAAACTGGTATGCCTGACTGCAATCGCTTCCCCTCATTAAATGTATGAATATCTTGACTGCTAAGATGCATCTATTATGTGTGTTAAAATGGCTACATGAAATATCCTAGAAGTAATTACCACTATTATATATATGATTGTTCTTAGTTCAATTACATTTGAAAGTCTCAAAGTTTATCTGTTCATAAGGCAATATGAATGAGGAGAAAGCAAGACGCACAACAGCAAAAGTAATTTCTATTTATTCTATTAAGCCTGTGATAATGCCTAGTATTTGTACACGGAACTAGTTTTCTTTTTATATTAGTTAATGACATCAGCAAAATATTTCTTTCAAAACAGAAACTTGAAAGTTTGTCATGGGCTTTGCCTTAGAGAAAATAAATATTTTCTGTAATCCAAAAATATGAAGGGGGGTGGGGTGGGGTGACAATATGCTGCATTCATGTTATTTCAACATCTTTAAAAAAATCCAGTAAGCACTGCAAAACAGTAAAGCATGATCAGCAATTATAAACTGTATTTGTATTTGGAGGCCATAAATGGTAAACAATTTTATCTTATCTTTTACCAAAGACAGTTATAATCTGAAGTTTACTGAAAACAAGTGATAAATGATGAAGGGAGAAGAAAACAAGCAGCTGATGAGCACAAGACCAGAATCAGGACATGATGTGTAGGATACATAAACACAATTTGTCTGTATCCTCATCTGGATCATACTAGAGAAAAGCTGCTCATCCTGACAGAAGCATAGGATGGTGTCCAGTGCCTCCATTTTTTAACCTGTTCCACATGATGAAATTTTAGTGCACTTTAAAAGCAAAAAACCCCCCCTATACTTGCCTCTAAAATTAACATAAGAGTTTGTTTAGCCTATTGTGTGCTTCTTTGACTACCAATGGTACCGTAGTCCACTGTAATATGCATATACTATATGGTGATGATGCCAGCATGAGTTTGAAACAGTCATATTGCTTGTGAGCATGGAACCCCCCCGCAAAAACCCCAAACCCCCCACATTCTAAGCATCAGTGCAGAGTTAAACGTCAGCACCTTTAAGCCTAGCTAGATAGTATCTATCAGATTGCAGATATACCAATTGATTCACAGCTGATTACTGTCTAGCCCAGATTCCCAAGAAAAATATAATTCCTAAGAATAATAAACAGACTTCCCATTTGGGAAAAAGGAAGAAAATACACTCTGATGAGAGCTACCAAAGTTTCCAGGTCTCTGAGCCACTTCAAGAACTTTGTGGAACCAGATCTGTGAACAACATAAATCTCTCATTCTTAACAAATAAGCAAAGATTAGAAAATTCAGTTTCCCTTAAGGATGCCAAATATTTGTAACGAAAAACAGTTGAAATATATTCTTGTTTAAGGACTATTTTCCCAAAGCTAAAAAAGGACATCAGCCAAGAAAACAGTACTCACCAGAACGTCCCTTTGTCCCTGCTTTCTGTATCTGTGAACCCCGATTCCAAAAACATGTCCTTGTAAATTCGACCAACCAGGCAGTACATATCTGAAGCTACTTGGTCTTCCTGTTCTACTAGGGGAATCATAATTTCTAGAGCTTTCTGTCTGTCTCCAGGCAGATTTCGCCTATTAAAACATAAACATTTTGATCAAAAACCCAATAAAGTTAACAAGAAATACTTTTTACATGGCCATGTTTGAATACATATGACTTCATCCATGTAAAATGTGCTTCTAGACACACACTTCCCCCTCTCCCTTCCCTTTTTGGTTTTTTTCCTTAATATCATGGGACACCTTTAAAAAAGCACCCAAACACATCATCTCACTCTCATGAAGCATCAGGTAGAGGCAAAACACTGTCAACAGCAACAAGAGCCTCAAGAGCAATTCTTTAAAAGATCATGTGTTACTTTCTTACAAAACAGAAAGATGAACCTTGCTTTCATATCTTAATATTTCTTTCAGAGAAAATCATGCTTTAAAGGAGAAGATTCCATCTTGGGTTTGTGATTTATTTTTTTTTTTACATTTTGAACGTGAAGCAAAAAATCAAAAAGCATAAACTTGATTGAATTCCTATGATGAGGAAGGTTAAGAAGTGAAGCTAGTAAGGCAATATTAACAAAAGTACTTCAGATGAATAAACCACATTAATTGCAAGCATTAGACATTTCCTGGTGACTCAGTTTGGATACATATATCATTCAGTATCAAGAGTTCAGAATTTTTTACGTATTTGTGTACTGAATAAGCAAATTACCCCACACTCAGCAAAAAAAAAAATTCTTTGGTGGTTTAGGGAGATACTGTATTCTTTTGGAGAAATTGCATGTAATATTTGAGTGGCTAAAACTTGAACTGGGGGCAAAATATAAAAGCGGTTTTGTATCTGCCTTGCAGGCTTTGCATTGAAGAAGCCTGCAAGACAAAGCTACCTCAGAGAGAAAAAAAACCCCATCAAAACCCACAACCATCTTAAAGGAGATACTACCTGATCAGATGTTCAGTAACAGATTTTTTTCTTCCTCCTCTACAAGAACGTATCAACATTTTGATACGTCTGCACAGGCAGCATCAACGTCAAACCTGAGAGATCAGAGCATGTGTACTTGAAGTGATACCTAAACTCATGAGCTCTGGGCTCACGTACGTAGCTCCAGAAGGGAGTGATGTGGAAGAAAAGGTTTAAATCAAAGCAGAATGGGTAACAGAGGACAAATGAGTACTTACAACATAACAAAAATAATTATGAAAACAGCAAAAGCACTTGCTTGAGTAGACAGTATAAACTGCTCCCCTGAGCAAAAAAAACCAGTGTGCAAGTCTACATGCTGGGCCAACCTCTACTGATGTCTCACCCTGATGAGAAAGATAAATGAAACCCATTGCTGTCTCTTCCCAACCTTCAGACCAGTCAATTTCTAACAGATTAGGGAAAGTTCCCTCAGACTACAATGCTGCAGGAGGCTCCCCAAGTACTTCTAGAGCAGCACAGCAAGCCTGGTGTACTCATTTGAGATGGATAAGTGCTCCCAATCCCAGGCCCCAGGCAGAAAAACCCAGTGCTCCTGGCCAAGCAAGTCTCCTTCACATCTGCGTTATTTAAGCTCCCCTGCCAAGTGATCACTTGCCCAGCTGATGAAGGTTGGCTTCCTGTTGTTTTCTCATACTGACCACTCAAAGTAAAACAACAAGGCAGCTTCTTTATGGATTTTTTGGCTGACCTCCATTAGAGAAGGGCAATTTTCAGAATGGACTTTCGGGTGGATAACACTTCCACATCTTGTTTTGACTATCACTAATCCAGATCAAACCAATAGCTAGCTGAACCTAATGAGAACAAAACCAGTAAGGCACAACAGTGTTCTGTAATATGAGCCATTTACGCTTCAGTGGTCTCCAGAGACAGACATCCCTACTTTTCTTTCTGCTTACTCTTCCATCAGTGCCCTCACACACTTTCTTGATTTAGGTCAGACTAATCCTGACTAATTGAGCTGCTCCATGCTTCCGTACTAATGACCTGGATTAGAAGCAAGAGAGACAGCTTCTTCCATAGCAAACATTCGGATGTGCAGATCCGGACCTGCCTTAGCTCAGGAAATATCCTCTGTATTCCCAATAAGGAGAAAGCTACAGCCAGCCCAAGCAACTCCTTCTTGCCATACACCAAAGCATGAACATTTTCATGGCTGTCATGGATTCCAGTTGAATGTACAATCTGGAGAAAGAAGCGAGAGGCAAATCTGATGTGAACTCCTTCAGAGGTACTGTGTAGACCTTTTGTATGACAGATACCTTCAAAGGCTACATCTTACAGTCACAACTGTGAAGACAGACCTTTCAGTCTGCAAGAAGTGCCAACAGAACCCATGAAGTACAGGGATCTGCCTGAAAAGATGGTACTGCAGTTTTGCAGGATTTTAGTGCGCCAGTGAACTAGTCAAGTCCTGCTTTCAAAGGTGACCTTGTTCTAGAAAATTATCACTTGTTAAACCTTCAAGTGACCTTTGTGAAGGCTATGTAGAAGTAGCACATCCATGCTGCATTATTTAATCTGCAAAGCCCACACATTTATGGCAAAGGAGGAAGGAAAAAGGCACAATATTTTTAACCTTCATATACCTGGTATAAAGGAACAAGAAAGTATCTAGACATTTTATTCAGACAGAACAATGCCTGATAGCTGGGGGTTTTATTCTTGTTTTGTTGGTTTTTTTTCTTTCAAAAACAAGTTTATTTTTTCAGCTAGTTACTTGTGACATATTTTGACATCACTTTGACATGATAGGCAGTTTCGAGCATCGTCAGCAAACCTGAATTACAATACTCAAATCTGTGAGAAGCAGAAAGATCTGTAGATATTTCCTTCATTTGAGAATTTCAATGCCTGCTGAAACCTGGTCTACTCCTCTAAATGTCAATAGAAAAATGTTCATCGTGGTAACAGTGAGGGAGCAGAAAACCTCTAATTTCCTCTGAAAAACTCCCCCTTCAGTGCCTTGCCCAATTGCTAGTATCCTAGAAGAAAAATCTAGGCTTGGCTCTCATTTAACTGAAGAAAGTAGTGCATGTTGCTCCATGTGGCACATTTCATGCATGCTATGAGAGAATATGTTAACTTATTATTATAATAAAATCTTCTGACAGACATTTGCTGGAAGTTCTCCTCCTGCCTCCTGACGCTACAAGAACTCAGACCTGGATGGGATGATGCCTAAGTTATCAGAAATGCTGCAGCACTGCCACTTACATAGCAATATTAGAAGTGTATTTTACAGAGGTAAAGTACTGCTAGGTATTTATTTGCCGATTTAGGTACTGAATGGAAAAATGATGCAATCCTAAGGAAAGACAAATCAAACACTCCTGCTAAAGGAAAAGGAACAGAATTTGACAATACGAGAGAAAAAAAGCCAGGGTTGATCACAAAGCTCAGAGCCCCCGAAGTTGCTGCAGTGACAACCCTAGACCTGCATATGAAGATTCCAGTAGGGAACTTCACCCCAGATTACCAACCCTCTGTGAAGTTTGCAGTTCTGATTTACTATTCAACAGCACAAGGAAGGGTGGATTCTTACCTGTTCAGTGCAAATGCATAATGAAGCCTCACATGGTGGTGGGAAGCCAAGTCAAAAGTAGGCAGTTTTTCTAAAGTTTTCACCAGTTTCACAATGGAATCATAATCCTTCCAAAAGAAAGGAATAACGAAGTTTTAAGTGGCTGTACTGAGTATGCCTATATAAAGTCCTCTTTGGCCTAAGCACCTCTTATTTCATACTAAAAAGTATTTTCAGTTTATTTTAAGTTTCAGTTTCTTCAGTCTCAAACTGTAAATAGCCTGGCACTCATCAGAAATGTGAATAGGCACAGTATTTAGCAGAGAAAGACACAATTTGGTCTCTTGTACTGCTTCAATTTGGACCTGTGAAAATTTTAGTACATCTGTTTCATGATTAAAATTAGCTTCAGGGGCTGAACACATATCAGAGTTCATATTGTACAGACATTATAATGCTAACTGCATCTGAATTAAGGCATCCCAAATCTCTGAAGTAGGCATGAGCCACAAAAACAAAGTAAAAGAATCTTTCAATACCACAGTTTTCAAAGTAGCTTATTCACTGACATTTAAAAAACAAACAAAATAAAATTGAAAAACAAACCATTTAAAATGTTTAAGAAGAAACAGTTGAAATTAGGTATAACAAAGTAAGTGATTACTAGCACCATTCCGGAAGCTGAAATGCATATGAACATGTTATGTTTCCATGAGAAATGTCACAAGCATGGTGACAAAGAATACATATACATATCAATAGCAGAATGCTAACATAGCCTTTAAGTAGGACACACTATGCGCTGTCCATCACAGAGTAATGCTGTGATGGCAAAGAGTTATTTTATGTTGTGTACTTTTTAGGTGCTGTTACAAAATAACACCACTTTTCTGCTACGTAAAGGCACGCTATATACAGTGTAACTACAAAATAAAGTAAAAAGCATCAGTGATGATACGGCAGATTTTTACTAGTGTGCATTATTCATATAGTTTGTTAGAAAACCTGTGCAAAATACACCAAAATTTTCACTGAGAACGTCATTAATTCACTACGTTTTAGATGATCTTAGAGCATAGGAGTCATACCTGGATGTCTCTGTAGGACAGCAGCAAGTTTATCACAATGTCAGCAGACAAAACTTCGACATTATCCACCCGCTGTCGAATCCTTGCCAGCTCTGCAGCAAGCTCCTTGCCTGTGTAGAGGGTACGGGCCTTCCTGATGTCGTTCAGAATGGATTCCCTAAAATACTGGCTGGAGGGGAACAGCATCACATCAGCAATCTGGGACAGGTCCCTTGCACTTGTTTTTCTGGCCCTGCAGCTCTCCCACAATGTGTATGTGGAACATTTATCGGTAATGCAGTGTTAATGGAGAGATTTGGTCAAGCTAAATTATTAATTATCCATTTGTCTCAACAGAAGGAAAAACATCACATCACCCTGAAGCAAGAGCCTGGCATTTATATTGCTAGCAGGAATATATGGATTTTACACAGGGGTACAAAAAGACAACTCACCTTGAACTGGCCTGTGCCACCTTCAAGAGCTGAATAAATCGATCCACCAGAGGTAAGCATATAGGCCCAAGCAGTGACTCAAAACTGGGCTGCATCAGTTCTGTTAGTCCCTTCATAAAACTGCTGTCACAGCAGTACACCTTGTTATGTGGAGTTATCATATAAGGAACAAATATGTAGTTACCAGTGCACATCTGTAGGGAAACAAGGTGCAATACTTAGGAAAGCTATGGTATGACAAGCTTAAGCATAAAACCACCCCATATGCTACCAGCAGAAGTCAAAGGGTGATCTGCTTGCTTCGGCAAGACCAAGATTTTACCTATGAAGCCAAGGATTACATAAATTGAGTTTTCCTCTCAAATATGACATACACCTGAAACGTATTCTTTCAGATTTCTGAACTGCTTCTGCAGGATAAGTCTTTTTAGAAGCATTGCGTTGACCTTACAACAGTCATTGGCTCAACAGCAAAATAATACCAAGGGCACACTCCAGTCACCCCGCAGTGGCAGGCAGACTCAAGCGAAGCTGACGTGCGCTCTTTTCAAGGTGACCGATGTTCAGAAGAGAACAAGCATTCTGTAATCTAGTGTAGTTAGGCTCACAGATGCTGAAAACAGTAACACAAGCTAGCTACCTCACAACAGGAAAACTGTAGAGGAACCTAATCCTCACATGAGCTGCAAAACCACTCCAACAGTTTAGCGTAACAAAGACAAACTAAATTCCTTGCTATGTAGCAAACCTTCTTGGCCATTGAGCTTAAAACTACACATATTTCAGAATAACCACTTATTATTGTTTTAGCATTGCTAAACTGTATTGATTTCTGTCTATCAATGTATGACAGAGACTTCACACACACAAAAATAATTTTATCTTCCAGGGAGGCAGGATGTCTGGTGCCTGTGGTATGTGTGCAAGTACAGATTTATGCACACAGAAAGCTTGCTGAATATTTGTGGTTCCAAAGGGTCTTAACTATGAGACAGCACACCATCAAAATCAGGAAGACTTCTGCCATTTAGCTCTTAAAGCTGACTCCACTACTGAAGTGGTCAGCAGCTGCCCAGCAAGAAAAGCCTTAAGAAAGCAGTTTTTGAGACCCATCATTTTGGTACCCCTAAATTACTTCCAAAGTTAATTACCTTCTGGTCAGCTTATATTTTTCTCCCAGAGGTCAATAAAGCAATGAGGACATCACTTCAGAGACTCCCCTGGCAAGCTGAGCTCCATGCATTGAGAGACCAGTGACTGAGCAGTTTTCAAATGCACAATACCAGTTGTGTGCTTAAAGCATGCATTTTAACATGCATAACTGATTTTAAAAACATGAAAGATTTAGGTACTCTAGTCTGTATAAATGTACATGCACAGATATGTCAGTAAACATGTTTGTATACTGATCAGAGACTGGCTATGAAGAGTGCAGGAAACTTCTTTTTTTTTTTTTTTAATTACACCTATTACACCATGAAGCTGTAAAACCTTGCTATAAAGGCAACCCCACACCTACTTCTGAGGGATATAGACAAACTATATAAAATTTCAAAGTAATTGATGCAGGCATTTACACGAGGTCCATCGAGCTCAACTAACCCAGAACTTAGTTGGAGATCATTGCAAACACAGACTTGCACAAGGATGAATTTAGTCTTCTTCCCCCAACAACTACAAACTATTACAGCTGAATAGCTAGAACAGATTTTACCGTGCATGTGTAGCATTTCCAAAGGAAACTTAAAAACTGGGAGGCGTATCACTGTTTTTAACAAGCAATTAAGGAGTGTGATGCTAGAACCTAAACTTCTCATCTTCACAATGAATTGAATGGACACTTTTGCTCAAGAATATGACAGTATGTAAGGTGATCACACGGTTTCAAGAGTAAATGGCTGAACCTTTGACCCTGCTAAAACCTAGGAAGCCCCACAGTCAAAAGCAGAGAGGAAATTATGAATTTGCTGGAACTGGATTCAGCAATTACAGCATCAGGGTGGGCAGTACCTGGCACAGGAGCCACTACTAAGCACAGGCAGAGTATTCTCAAACTTTCCTTTTTTAAATAAAAGAGAAAAAGTTTGGGAAGTCAGAGCCAAGAGAAAGGGTGAAGTAGCTACAGATATCCTGGGGCAAGTATTTTACTTCCTGATGTTTATTCAGTGCCTTAAAAATAAATTCAAGACTGCTTGCAGGAAGGGTTTCTCAGACCTCTGGCATAGTGTTTCCAAAGCTCAGGTCTTAATTAAAAATCAACTCTGAAAAAGGATCTTTCCAGCTTTTGAAATCCCCAGAACCCAAAGTTTATCCTGGCATAATGGTCAGGCCACCTACAGAGACAGTGCTGAAGTCTTCGTATTTAATCCTATGAGCAAGAAAACTCTAGTCCTGCAGAGGCCAAGTGCCTGAGTCCACTACTGAGCAAAAGGTCTTATAAACTGATCCCAAGTGCACCTTCTGTAGGAAGCGGGTATCTATTTCAGTAGAACAAGAGAGCCAACAAGAATTAGTTTGCATGCATTTTTCCAGTTACCTGAGGGGAAGAAAAAGCTGGTTATTTTATAAAGTGTGTTACAGAACACATGCAGACCCGGTAGCCTTTGGAAGCAGTGGACAACGCAGAACCTAACAGTAAAAGACAGGAGAAACCACTGTATGGGAAGAAAGCAAAAGAAAATAAAATCAATTTTCAATTGCTTAGAGGGCCCCCAGGGTTCTCAGGGAATTGTCTCAAGCTAGAATCTCACCTTGATACTCAGCAGCAAGTAGTGTGGGAACAGAATGGGCTTTCCCTCAGCTAGGGCATTAATTTGGTTGTTAACTTAACCTAGACATTTAGATTTTGTTGGAGCTCTGCATCTCTGAAACCAGCCAAATTTGGCTGAAATTCATCAGACAGACAAACAGGCAGATACAGAAAAGAGGGTGGAGGACGAAAAAACAGTACCAGCTCTTAAAAGTTTCATTTCCTTAGGAAATAGGCTTTAAAAAAAATCTAGAAAAAAACCCACATGCAGTGAAGCTAAGAAATAGAAGAAACATTGACCTCAATCTCACTTTCCAAGCTAAAGAGTACATTAGATATTCAACAGCTGAAACTGACAAAGGTAGGCAGGCAGTAGCTCTGGTAACAAAAGAGGAAAAAAATAATCAAAAGTTATATATTATTTACTAAAGGTGGTAGTGAAAGAAAGATAAGGTAACAGCGACGGCAAGGCTGCTCTTGCGTAATAAAGTCTACAGTCTCCCACTGTGGAGAAACATACTTTGTCACCGTCACAAATTCTAACTACAAAGAGCCCAGCCCTGACTGCGTTTGGACAATGATTGGGACGGAAGCCCGAGAGGACCTGGCTGTGGGGGCACTGGCTGCGGAGCTGCTCCAGTGTCAGACAGCTCTAAACCTTCTTCCCCAAAACAAAGTGCATGACTTGCTTCTTTCCTCACTCCCAGGCTACGTAACCTCTGCCTCAGCCACTTCTACTTCCTTTCTCAACCTTCTTTGTCAAAATACAAGCTCCATTAACTTAAGTCTGAAAGGATCAAGTGATCCTTCTGGAACACACTTCCCATCTGCTCACACATTTCTTTACATATTGATTTAGTGCACATGATTCCACTTGGAAGTTTAAATATATTCCACATATCTTATTAAAATCTGCCCAGTAACACTCCATCCCAGCTCTGATCTCACAAACTCCGATATTCTTTCCTAATCCTAATTAACTTCATTCTATATTCTAAGTCTGCTGAGCACCCAAGATAAAGTTGTTATCTTCCTTTGATCCATTCGTCTGACTCACCATACCATGTACAATGAAAGTAATAGAATCAAGCCATTCAAGAAAAAATGGGCAATTTTTGAAGGAGTTAACATCTTAAATCCAATGACAATGTTCTCAGTTACACCAACCTCCTTTAAAAAAATTTAAGTAGCCTAAAGGGGCTTCAAAAGTGGGTGGGAATAGATGCCTCAGTCAACAAGAGGTGCTATAATTTCCATTTTCCAAACCTCTTTCTTTATAAATCACTCATTATTTAAGCTTCAAAAGCTCAAATTACACTAATGGAAGTTAAAAAGTGATTGCAAGTCACCCGAGTTGTAAACTGAAAGGCATTACCGAAAACATTAGGGGCTGGGACGGGCCATGAGTGTGCATACAGGTAGTTACTATGGTTCAGCCTGATGCACAAGAACTCGGGACATTAGATAAGGTAAACTTGGCCTGAGCTCCCAAATCAGCTGAACTAGTTATATCTAGGAGATATGAACATACATATCATTGAAGGTTTTGGGCCAGCACACTCAGTACCTGGCAACATCAGGCCACCTTCTGAAAGACTATCTGTGTCACAGCCCATTTCATTAAATCAGTCAGACTAATCAGAAGGCAGAAGTACTGGCTGGAGCCAGGTACACACACACACATAAATGCTTACCACAAAGTGACAAAACCTGTAATTCATTTTTGCAAATGTTTTAATTGTTTTGTATTTTTCCAATTCCTCACTTCCTGTGCAAAAGTAAACAATTCCAAAGTACTGTGTAATTTCAGTTTAAATACAGCTGTAAGATCATCTTAATAGCTCTACAGTTACAGAATTTAAGACTATCCTACTCCTAGCTAGACCTACTGGTCACTGGAACATTAATCACTTCCTTCTTGTTTGACAGCTTCTGAAAAGAAATTAATATAGAACCAATTTGTATTTAAAAGATAGTTAAAATGCATAGGATACAGTTATATTTTAATTATCACAATAAGAATATAAAACAGTGTTTCTTTCAATATCACCCTCTAACACAGAACTGTTATTGTAAAAGGGAAGCCTTTTGGGACTTCAGTTTGGAGACCATGTCTTCTTAGAAAGAATACCATGCAAAAAGGTAAATCCTATTCTCTTCCCCACAAATACACCTGACATAGTACAGAAAGCTGTACAGATTAAGACAACATGGTGCTATACAAATGAGTATTTGAGTTCTGCCTAATCTTGACTTTTACTTCAAAAGGAGGGAGAAAATTTGCAAAATCCCAGGGTGTCAACGGTGCGCAGTCCTCTCAGTTCCCTGAGGCTCTTCTTTACTAAAACAGCACTGTTGGAATCATTTAACAGTCAAATATCGACAAACAGAAGAAAGCTGCCTTCGAAGACAGTAAGTGTCAAAGAAAACAAAAATCTGCCAAAACAAAACCATGGTTTACTCATGGATGGGAGAAGCTAGCAGAATCCCGTCTACTTGCCTAAGCTTCAGGTCAGCATCCAGTGTAACTTTTTCCTCTTTTTTAACAAATAAAATCAGCTGAAGTAATAAAAAAAGCCAGTATCTGTCACAGTAGGAACTGTTCTTCCTGCTGACTCTCCTCTAATTAAGATCAGCTTTTTTTGCATTTCTCCTACTAGTTCTTTTGAGAAGTATCTGCTCTTATTTCAATTCTTCCTTTGAGATTTTTCTTAGAGGTAATTCTCTGACTGCACATTGGTGTTACATGTGGCAGATGGCAAAATCCTAAACCAAGTTATTAAATCTATTCCTTCCATCCCCCAAACACACAGCAAATCAACATGTGCTGACGTTTTAATGAATACAGACTGAGTTTGGGTTTACTTCAAATCCCACTCACCTGAATGACAGCCTTGCTATTGATTTGAAAAGGAACGTAAGTAAGCCTCACACCTCAAATAAACTGAAGCACAGAGACTGGGTCTATTCTTTTACATACTTTCCATTTTCTTTGGGAATATGTTCTTTCTTTATATGCTCAGCAATAACATTCTATTGCAGCCATGCCACTTGTTAAAATCTTAAACACTTGTAAAAATTCAGCATACATTGTATATGGGCCTTTCATCATATTCACATCGGGAAAAAGTTCTAACTTTTTCCAAGGAAAGTACATGCCAAATATATTAATCAAAGAATTAAAAACATTGTAAGAATGAACAATAAATAGTGATGTATTATAAATAACAATAAATACCACAGTTGTCATCATCAACAAAATATTTACTGAAGGTTCCTACATAGCATTTTTACATAATTGGACACCAAAAATCAAACTGTCCCCAAGTCATCTGTCAGCTGGCTGAGGAGTATCAAAAATATTTCCCACTATTTCCACAGTGAAAGAGACTAATAGCTAAACATATCCTATGGGATCAGCAGTCTTCTAGCAGTACCTATGTGGAGGTCCCAAGCTTGCACACAGCTCTGGCATGCCTCACCCAGGGTCACCCATTCTCCTGCTGAAGAAGCGCTACACCAAACTGCCTCCCAAGCTACACCTTAAACAGGAGGCAGGTAGGAAGGGCTGTATAAAAACTGTAAAAATTACAATCTCTGGCCCCTCCAAGTGTCAGAAAAGGAAAACACTAATAAGAGTTGCTTAATCATTAACACTGGTGAGTTGGCTGCCCAGCAGAATGGTTCCTATTGCTGCCCAGTCAGGCCAGCAGCTGTACCAGTCTTGCACCCCAGGCAGCTCTCAAGGCTGTCTGTCACTCTGACCTGGTGCAAGGAAGAAGCCTGAACTGAAAGGTAAGCACTGTGTTAAGGTGTTACTTAACACTGCAACTGGTTGCAAACCGTATGTACAATGCATGCACATTAAACTTCCTCAGAATCAGCAAGAAGTGAAATTTTAACAAGTTGAATAAATGGCCATTTGGAACCTGACCTGCAGCTTTTCTTCAAAGTTGGTAAGATTCAAACTGGGGAGAATTAGGATGAAATAAAAACTGGCGAGCCAAAATAAGCAAACTACAGCCATGAACTGTAACCTTTATACCAACATCTCCTTGTGACTGAAACTCTACCAGCAATTTCTAGAATGCCTCTGCTGCTTGGTTAACCTCAAAAATCAGATAACAGCAAAAACTAAACTTAAGATTCCAAATATCAACATAACTGCCTCCTGTTGAAGTATTACTCCTTGTAAAAGCGTATGGTTTTGGTATTAGTGCAGCATTTGGAAAAAGTCCAACTAAATAGCTATAAAACCACATATAACAGGAAATGAGCCTGTTATCTTGCATTGCTCTGCCCTGAAAGGCTCCAGGCAGCTTATCCTAGCTATGCAACATTGTATGGACTTATTAGGAAGCACAAAAATCCAGTCAGAACAAAGAACAAAAACAGCTGGTAATGGATTGGGTTTTTTTTTTCCTCCCCACCACTTTCAGGGATACAATGTTCAGGAAAAGCAAACACAAGGCATTTCAGTTAGACATATATAGACAGATATATATATAGACACACACACATACTTGTTTTGCAGCTTTTTTTAAATTTCCTGATGCCAGGGATACCACTGTCCTGTTACAGGTGATGTTTGTGTGCTATTAAAAAACACGTTCCAGAACAGCAGGACTAAACTCCTGGTTTATCCATATGTGAATTTCATTTTTTTTCTGTGTGCAACCTCACATAATCATTCATATAACTATTTTTGGTAAGGGAGGGCATCATAGTCACAGCCTCTCAAGAACAGCACCTTTGTCATACCCATTTATCCAACAGTCTTACAATTTAGGAAGAAACCTAATATTCATGAAGCAGAAATTATATTCAATAGTTAGGCATACAACAACATTTTAATGAGTCTAGTTCCAGGTAATTTGGCTGACAATGTCAAAAAACGAGGAAAAAGGAGAAAAAAAAATAGATCAGTTGCTAAAGCCAGTTTCACTGACATCCCTGTTCTAACCCTTGGGAAAATACTTCCTCACAGAAAAGATGTTATGTGGGTGTGCTTGAAAACATCTAAGACTCTCAAGGAATGCATTCTTTTTGCAGCATACATTGAAACATTTCTAAATATGATAAATGACAGTTTCACAGCCACCTATCCAAATTTAAATGGAAAACAGAACAATCCTTTCTCAAAGATATGGAGTCCAAGTTATACCCCTCGTTGGGCTTCAGGGACTGTCATTTAAAAATAGGACAGACGACAACATCTCCCCTTTATTCTACTTACCAGTCATCTCCTGCTGGTTTCTTGCTAAGAGAGCTCTTCCCCCTACCCTCCCAGGGACATTACATTAGTCACACATCATTTTCACTGGATCCTGGGCCACCAGAACAAATTTACAGAATGCAATACATTCATTTACAAGAATGGTTTTACTGTCCTCTTTTGTTTTGTGTAAAGGCCTAACTGGTCATTTACTCCACTTTCATTAGAAAAATATGAGAGATTTTGACTCCAGCATATCATTCACAGAATTCTGTGGATCTCTGAAAAGCATTTTCTGATTAAGAGCTATACAGAAACTCTACCTGGAACCCTCTTTGCTTTTTTTTTTTTTTTAAATAAAAAATAATATGGAACTTAACATGCATCATTAGGGCCAAAGCTTGCACTGGTTTTGAAGCCATCTTTAAAAACTCTATCACCTACAGTAGATAACTGCATCCTTTTCAAATAATTATGTTTTTAATGGCAGAAGTCAGTACTTAATCCATGAATTTCAGTGTTAAATAAAAAAGTTAAACCAGGAATACTGCAGTTTTTATGGCAGTTTTAACACTGTGGGAAATAAAACCTGACCAATTTCTAAAATTAAATATGCCCCTTAGAAAAGTTTATTCAAATATGGAAGTGTACAGCATACACATAGCACCTCAGGATATCTGCACACTGCTGACTAACCACTATAAAATTATATCTTAGCATATATGGCTACCAGTAAGTCCCAAAGTGAAGCCAAGAACAACTCAACATGCCAGAAATACATTCTGACATGACCAGCCCTGCTGCCCCAGAACAAACCACACTGACAAAGCCGTTTTCTCAGTCACAGGTCAGCCTCCCTTGAACTAGGGAGTGAAAAAGGGAAGGGGGATTTGCAAGGCCAACCTCAGAAACCAGAGGGATGCCAAGGTGCAGAAACCTACAGTTTAACGATTGGCAGCCACTGACAGACTACCAGGTTCTGCACTGCACTAGGACTAACTGGCTCCAGGACTCAGCTTCTAGAAATAAATACACACACTCTCTCTTTATAAATATATATATTTTCATAGCTGTAGCCATGGGTTTCTAAAATGAGCATCAGTTTCCAAATAACTCTCCTTTTCAATAGAGCATTTTTTAGAAACACTGAAGAACACTGTACAGAAAAAGGCAACAGAAAAAAAATACCAAAATGACAGATGTAAATGGTGTGTGAAAAAATATGACAGACAAGTAAAGGCAGGAAGGAAAATACCACTGATAGATGGAGAAAAGGTAAGAAGTGAGCCTGGTACCTAGCAACGCAGTGATATACACAGATTTGCTGCTAGGATTTCCAGAATTCTGCACCTAACTCTGTAAAATACAGTAGGAGAGCGTTACATGATTCTAGTGAAAAACAGAAGATAAACAACATTAAATGGTACAGAAGTTTGGAATGCCTAGAATTCAACCAGCACCCAGAAATCATACTTACATTATTCTTCTGGCAAATGATTTCCTAGAATAAAGAAGAAGAAAAATATAACGTTGATAGCACTGATGAACTACTAGGAAAAATATCTGATCAGTAGGACTTGCTAGTATTAATATTTACAGACACATGACAGGAGAATGGTGGTTGGTAGATATTTTCTATGCCTGTCAAATCAATATAAATCAAGTATTACCTCAGGAGAGACAAAATTACTATGGAACCAAACGATACATACATCTTATATGTATACACAGGAGGGTATGTACTGTGTGCATGTGTATACACATATGTACATACCCCTCCCTATATAAATTTTCCTAGAAGGATGCTGTCCCAAAATTGACTATTAATACACACCTACTCACATTTGAGAAATTAAATATACTAAGTAATATTTTGCTGCCAGTAGAAGAAACTGTGAAGAATAGTAAAAGCAGTGCTTCTGCAAGGTTTTAAAATGTTCCAAACCTGGTTGAAAGTCACATTGCTCTAGTAAGTCTGATGTAAAGAATGTACCTTCACTTTTTACATGTAAAGTTTCAGAGAACAAGAAGCCACACACAGATGGCACACTGATCTGGGTGCTACAGCCCAAGTGTGGACTACTTGTGGACAGTGACTTTGATTTCAGGAAGATTTGTCAGCAAGTTCTGACCCCAGCAAATGATAACCCTGCCAGATTTATCAGAGCGCTGCACTACACCTCCACCACTGGGACCACTGTACAGTTTAACCTATACCATATCATTAAAAACACGCAGTGTCAAACCAAGGTGCCTCATACTTTTCACGTTGTGTAAGTCAGGCTTCCATTAAACTGCTTTTCACCCTGTTGAGGGGGCATGTATCACATACAACTGTTGCTAGTTTTTGAAGTGTAGGACATAAGTATCTAGTCAACCCCCCTGGCATGGGAAAGGACATCTTTCACAAGATCAGGCTGCTCAAAGGCCTGTGCAACCTGACCAGAATGTTCATATAGAGGAACATTTCACCAGCAAAAGTCTACCCACATTGTTTTGTACCCCAATTAAACCGCATGATGCAGTGTTTCATTTCCTACATCTTCATGATAATTTTCAGGTTTTGAATTTCGGGTTTTTTTCACCTTCTATACAAGATTAAAACTGCACACACACTCCTGCATTGCTTCTACTCTGTCTGCTGGCTGTAACAAATAGAGGCACAAACATTGCCTCCAAAGATGCCCAGGCATGCCCATAACTACTTTTTTCAGGCAGTTACTAAGTAACATGGGAAAGGTCTTGCTCTCTGACAACTTTCCTGCAAACTATCACAAGCAGAAACATAGGGCAGCTCAAAGCTGAAGGCAACTGAAGAGAGTCTTTTCAGTGAGCACTGTACTGGTGGCAACTGGGACATCCAAGTCTCCCCATGCAGAATTGGGCTTCCACTGGCATCAGTGGAACCCTGCAGGTGACCTATTTGCAAAGTCCAGCTCCTAAACTAGTAAAAAGTTCTCCCAAGTGCCCAAGGAAGACTGGTGCCTCACTCCAAGTGATTTTTCAGTGGGGATTTAGGTATTTGGCTCCTTGCCCAGTACAGTGAAATTCTGCTCTGCTTATACTGTAGATCATTGTACTTTGTATCCACATTGTGTCCACAGATAGGTCTTTTGTCATTAGCAGTTTTATTTTTAGGACTTTTATCTGTATACTCTTTGTATTGCAAAAAGAAAAATAACTGGATTGTAACCAATCCAGTTGGCTGAGAAAATGTGGAGGGAAGAGCAGGGGGAAGAAACTGAGTTACTCAGGTTATGTTCCTTCCAATAGAGGACCAAGCTACAAATAACAGGACAGAGTCAAAACCAAATAGCCTGCACTAGCTAGAAGCAGTGGAAGCAAACCCTCCATGAGAGGCAGCAGTGCCCAGATTGCAGTCTGACTCACTGCTTACTTGAAATGCTTCTTTTCAGCAATGCCTAGAATGGAAGCACTATAGCACTAAACACCTCCTGACCAAAGCCGATGAATCTAAGGGGGCGGGGGGAAGAAGTAATTCAAAAGACTGCCACCCCAGTTGTCTGCCCTTCCCCATGCCCATGGAAGTTACTAAACCTTTAGCACAGTTGCAGGAACAAGTAAGTATCGACTCTTTGGCTGACACCATTCACAGCCCCACAGATTATCTTAAACCACCGTGTTGTCTTAAACCAATATTTTGCACTCTGAACTGTGGCCCTAAGGACCAGGCACAAGTTGGGTTTTTTTGCTAACACTGCTGGTAATCTCCAGGACAGCAATCCTGCAAACACCTGATGTAAACAGCTGTAACTCAGCAAGACATACCAGAGACCATCTGGGAACCCATTGTGTTTGGGCAGAAAACTACTACTTCATATAGGAGCTAAAACTTAAGGATTATTTTGCTTCTCCCTACACACCCCCATTCTCACCTGACCGTTATTACTCTAACAGTTTACCCAAAAAAACTGTAATTCCCCTGAATGACCGAACCATGTGTTCCATTTCTCGTCTCAAATTTGTCAAACTTCTGTTTCTGTAAAGAGATATTTAACACCTAGATACATAACCAACTGTGATAAAGTCATCTAAATCTTTCTTTTGGGAAAACAAAACTGAGTTTTTCAGAATTTCACTGTGGGCATCTTTTCCAGGCCTCAGAATATTTTTGCTATTCTTTTGTGAACCATATTTCCTATAGAAACAGAGAACCTATTTCAAGAGTTGGACCAACTATGACTTGCGCCACCCCGGCCCCGATCTTTTCATTCAGAGTTACCTTCAGTGACTGCAGAGACTCCACATTTGTATCACAATAAAGGATAATGTTGTTAGCCATGCTGAAGCTCTCCCTGACTCCCAGGTGGTAGAACAGAGAAGGCTGACGGAAGGCATCACTCATCTCTACAACAGCAATATCTGCAGAAAGAAATGAAGAATTTATTGTCAATGTCACACATTTCTGACAGTCACATACTTCTAGGCCATGTCTCTTCACACAATTTGCTTTGATAAGACAACCTGATTTTAAGTAGGATGTAAGAGATCCAGAGAGATTTGCCCATTTTAGTGGTTACATCTGAATTTTTAATACAGTTAGCAGGATATGGTTTAATTCTTTTTCTTATCTTTCTTCCTTTCTTCCTCCCCCCCCTTTTTTCTTTAAATGAGACCTTCATTTTCTCAGATAAAAAGGGGTAAAACACTCTTAATCAAGAAAAGGCAAAAAGTTCATCTGGTGCCCTGAAGAATAAAATGTTTGTTTGATCTACACGCAATGACTGATGACCTTATGGAAAAAAAAAAAAAGGAAAAATTACATTTGATGTGGTTTTGCACCCTCTGTGCAAGCTGCAATAAAAATCTATGCAACATACATACACCACTGCAGAACATACTGTAGACATTCTTTATTAGAACTTTGGAAGAAAACAGCTGTAAATTGAAAGGCAAAGGTAAAGTTCCAATACAAATTACCATTCAGATCTATTTTGATTCATATAGAAAGATGAGAGAGAAAGAAAAGGACAAGGTGCAGCAGAAAAGAAGGAAAGAGGGAGGAAACCCCCATATAAGTAAGAACTTTATTGTGCAGAGAATTCTGTTCATAAGAAATTTTACCTGCATGAATAAAGCACATGCACTATGCTTACAGAACAAGGAATATCAAATTCTCTTAAAACTTGTGTTCACTTGCCCAGATTCACACCAATGTAAAAGTAAAAGAACAGGCAATTATAAAGTGTCAGCAGAAACAGTTAAGGCTTCCATTATAACTGGCAGCATATTTGCATTGCAAAAGTCTTGTCGGATCAAAAGAGCAAAACAAGAAAACTGACTCATCTCCACCTCTGGTGCAAACATCCTTCTGTCTCTTCACCCAATTCAGGTTTGTTGTTTCCTTTCAGAATTCCAGCCTGGCCCTCCCAAAAGAAATACACTTCCCTTAAGAGTAGAACAAGAAAAGCATCCTGGTGTCTCCCTGCTTTCCCCTTCCTCAGGATGCTTTTATGGCAGAGAAGACAGATAGCAAAACAAGCTCTGTAGGCAAAAAGCTTATGTTATGTACCCTTGAGTTTCTCTACTCTAATTGATCTAATAAGAGATTCTACCTCTAACCACAACTTTTCACCTTGCCTATTCATTTAGATCAGGGGTCCTCAAACTGTTTAACCAGGGGGCCGGCGCACGGATGCAGTGGCCGGCAGTCATCTGCGGCTGCTTGGTTTCCCCCCCCAACCCCCGGCGGGGGGGGGGCAGGGGGGGGTCTGTAAATAGAGGGGGCTGGATTGAGGACCCTGGGGGGCCGTATCCGGCTCATGGGCCGTAGTTTGAGGACCCCTGGTTTAGATCGTCAAAACTCTAATGAAGATATTCAATAAAAGATAAGCCTCGTGGCCATGCTCTCAACTGAGAAGACAGTAAGGGTATCTTCTGCAACTTGTTAAAAAGTAACATCTTTGAGACATCTACTCTTCAGTCATACGTTATTGTAACTGGCCTACAGGCTCAGAAATTTTTCAAAAAATGAAGATAGATACACAGGGGGATGAACAAATAACATTTGCCTATACAAGCTTAGGCTCTTCAGGAAAAAATATTAAAAGAAAGGAGACTAAAATGGTATAATAAAGGATTTTTTTTCTCCTCAAAAATCTAATATTAAATTATGTTTTCATAAGTTTCATAATTTTTGTTCTAAGAATCTCCCTCTGTCCAATTTCATATAAATATCTGCAGTACATTGATAAGACCATACACACCCTGTTTTTCATCAATTTTAGGAAACTGGGACATCAGAAAAAACAAACACCAATGGCAATATTGCTACTATATTTTGTTGGGTGAGATTAAGGCTTGTTTATTTTCTTTAGGAAGCTACCATAATACAAGCTCTATTTTTAACTACTCTTATTCACGTAAAAGCCTCACCTTAAGCAACTGTAAGTTTATGGTACATTCTTGTTACATTGAGCAGCAGGAAGATTTGCACAATTTGCCATGACTTAATTCTCAAATCTTGCAAGATAACGTGCTTTCACTAGAGTTGCAAAACTAAGATTAAAAGAAAAATATTACTTAAGAAAAATAAAGTGAGAGCGCCTGATCGAAGTTGGAATATAGTAAACACTTGAGAAATCTGGTGTTAAAATGGCAAGTTCCCAGGACCATGAAGACAGAAAGAATAACTCTTTAAAAAAAAATAAAATTATCTGTGCCTCTGTGTGTGTCTGTCAAGATCAGGTGGCCAAATCCATTTAACACAATCTGACTCAGGGCCACACTGTAAGAAGTGTTCTTGGGTCCTGTCCTATCCCTATCATAGCAATCCCAAAAAAAACCGAACAAAAAACCAGAGGACAGAAGGACCACAAAAATAAGGAAACATTTGTAAGAAAAAATTACATTAAGATACTGGTATAAACTCTGTTGTGATATTTGTATTTCTTCTGTAACTAAAGAGGATCTCTTTCCTTGAGATGTTAAGACTTCTGTGAAATCCAGGTCTTCTGGATAATCTCATTTGATAAAACAGTGTACTCCTTAGAACAGGTCCAACTTCTGTGAAGTTTCCCTTCTTACTCTAGCAATTACGTATTTTAAGATGCAGTTGTCATTCACAACAAAAAGATCAGACTTTACAGTCCAGGCTAGCCCTTCAGGCTGGTATCACAGTTTCCAAGGAGAACAGCCTAATTCTTACCTGTAATTACAAGTCGTAAAAAGTATGTGCACTTTTGGGATCAGGTGCCCATCCAATAAGAAAACCCTCACTCTAAACCAGCTCTTCTGACAGACCCATTTCTGATTATCTTCTCCCACAACATCAGGAGTGAAACTCATCTGACCACATGAAGGATCAGAGTATGCAGCACTGGTCAGAAGTTCGGAAGTCAAATAGAAAGCAGTAAATGGAAGCTCATTAAAAAAAGGGTAGCTGTAATGACTCCTGTAAAGTGCCTGAAATGTACTGTCAAGTGCACTATAAAGCAGCTAAGTACTATATTCAGTTACATAAAGTATGATTAGGAATCCAGCAAAGCTGAGCACAACTGATGGTTTTCAAGACAAATCTAAGTCAACATACACCAAAATTCCCACTAGTTCAGAAGATCCAGGATTTACATATGCCCAAAAGAGATGTTTGGTTGTCAGTACATAAACTGCCAGAATCCCTTCTATCAGGTTCTCACTTCCCCCAGATGAAATTAATCTAACAGCCTGCTGCAATGAAAGATAAATTCACTGGAGAAAAAAAAAAATCAGTATGTGAGAAAATGGTATTTCAATAAAGGTGGAAGAATTATCTCTACAGTTACACTGGAATAAAACCCATTTATGAAAGTATTTCAGTTTCAGTTTCAAGGCAGTTAATAACTGACCCTCCCAACACCTAGGCCCTCAGAATGAAGCACTCTGAAAACCAGGGACTGACATTTCATTTCAAATCACAGAATGGTCAGGATTGGAAAGCACCTGTGGAGATCATCTACCCCAGGGGTCCTCAAACTACGGCCCACGGGCCGGATACGGCCCCCAGGGTCCTCAATCCGGCCCCCCATATTTACAGACCCCTCCGCCCCCCCCCACCGGGGTTGGGGGGGGGAAACCAAGCAGCCGCAGATGGCTGCCTGCCACTGCATCCGCGCGCCGGCCCGCTGGTTAAACAGTTTGAGGACCCCTGATCTAGTCCAACCCTCCTGCTAATGGAGGTTCACCTACAGCAGGCTGCAACAAATTGCACCTCAAGCAGGTTTTGAGTATCTCCAGAGAAGAAGATTCCACAGACTCTCTGGGCAGCCTGTGCCAGGGCTCTGTCACCCTCAAGGTAAAGAAGTTTTTCCTCATATTCAGAAGGAACTTCCTGTATTGCAGTTTTTGCCCGTTGCCCCTTGTCCTGTCACTGGGCACCACTGAAAAAAGCCTGGTCCCATCCTCATGAAGCTCACCCTTAAGGTATTTGTAATCATTGATAAGGTCCCCTCTCAGTCTTCTCCAGGCTCAACAGGCCCAGCTCTCTCAGCCTTTCCTCATGGGGGAGATACTGCAGTCCCCTCATCATCTTTGTAGCCCTCCGCTGGACCCTCTCCAGTAGCTTCTGATCTCTTTTGACCTGCGGAGCCCAGAACTGGACACAGCACTCCAGATGGGGCCTCACCAGGGCAGAGTAGAGGGGGAGGCCAACCTCCCTCGACTTGCTGGCCATGCTTCTCCTAATGCACCCCAGGATCCCAGTGGCTTTCTTGGCCACCAGGACACACTGATGGCTCATGGGCAACTTGCTGTGTCCACCAGGACTCCCAGGTCCTTCTCCGCAGAGCTGCCTCCCAGCAGGTCACCCCCAGCCAGTACTGGTGCAGGGGGTTGTTCCTCCCCAGGTGCAGGACCCTCCACTTGCCTTCACTGAACTTCATTGGGTTCCTCTCCACCCAACTCTCCAGCCTGCCCAGGTCTCGCTGGATGGCAGCACAGCCTGCTGGTGTATCAGCCACTCCTGCCAGTTCTGTATCACCAGCAAACCTGCTGAGGGTACCCTGTGTCCCTTCATCCGGGGCTCTGATGAGTAAGTTGGACATGACTGGACCCAGCACTGACCCCTGGGGAACACCACTGGCTACAGGCCTCCGGCCTGACTCTATGCCATGGATCACAACCCTCTGAGCTCTGCCATTCAGCCAGTTCTCAGTCCACATCACTGTCCACCCATCTAACCCACACTGCCTGAGCTTAACTATGAGGACACTGGGAGACAGTGTCAAAAGCCTTGCTGAGGTCAAGGTAGACAACATCCACCATCACAAAAGGCTGGTAGGTTTGTTAGGTCTCATTTCCCCTTGACGAATCCATGTTTACTGTTCCTGATAACCTTCTTTTCCTCCACATGCTTAAGAGATGTCATCCAGGATGAGTTGTTCCATCACCTTTCCAGGGATGGAGGTGAGGCTGACCGGCCTGTAGTTTCCTGAGTCCTCCTTCTTGCCCATTTTGAAGACTGAAGTGATGTTGGCTTTCCTCCAGTCCTCAGGCACCTCTCGTGTCCTCCATAACTTTTCAAAGATGACAAAGTGTGGCTTAGCAATAACATCTGCCAGCTCCCTCAGCACTCAGGGGTGCATCTCACCAGGGCCCACAGATTTGTGGGTGTCAAGTTTGCTTAAGCAATCTCTTAACCCAATCCTCCTTAACCAGGGGAAAGTCCTCCTTTCTCCAGACTTCCTCTCTTGCTTCCAGGGTCTGGGATACCTGAGGGCTGGGCTTGGCAGTAAAGGCTGAAGCAAAGAAGGCATTCAGCAACTCTGCCTTCCCTATATCCTTTGCCACCAGGGCATCCACCTCATTCAGCAGTGGGCCCACGTTTTCCCTAGCCTTCCTTTTGCTACCGATGTACTTGAAGAAGCCCTTCTTGTTCTCGACATTCCTTGCCAGATTTAATTCCAAACAGACCTTAGCCTTCCTTATCGCATCCCTGTATGTTCTGACAATGTTCCTACATTCCTCCTAAGTGGCCTGTCCCTTTTTCCACATTCAGTAAGCTTGCTTCTTCCATTTCAAGTTTTGCCAGAATCTCCTTGCTCATCCATGCAGGCTTCCTGCCCATTTTGCATGATTTCTTATTCATAGGGATGCACCTATCTTGAGCTTGCACATCTTCTATGTTGCAGTGAAGAAAGTCTGGGCTCCAGCAGACTCATGAGCAACCCCCAGGTTGCAAGAAAGAATAAATTTTATCCCTTGCTTTGGTCTTGGTCACAAGATTAAAGTGCACTTTCTCTATCTCACGAAAATGCACCTGGTTACAGATCACTGATACTATTTAAAGAAAACAGGGATAGTTTCACATTTGTTAGTCATCTTTGACATTATGGCTAAAAAGTCTTATAATAAATCTTAGAGTAAATTATCATGTCTTCTTAGTTTATGAACAATAAGGTAAGTCTAGCCATAACCTTCTCTACCATCTCCTTAAACAACTGGCATGCTGTGGTGGGTTATCCTTGGCTGGATGCCTACTAAGATGCTTCTTCACTCCCCTCCTCAGCAGAATGGGGTAGGGGGTAGAAGGGGATAAGATTAAAAAAAACCTTCTGGGTCAAGATACAGGCAATTTAATGAAAGCAACAGCAGAAGTTGCGTGCAAGGAAGCAAAGGAAAACAAAAGATGTTCTTCTCTACTTCTCATCAGCAGGTTCAGCCACTACCCAAGAAGCTGGGCTTCAGTATGCATAGAACTTGGTCCGGAAGACCAACATTGTAAATAACAAATGCCACCCACCTCTTCCTCCTAGCTTATATATCTGAGCAGATGTCATATGGTACAGAATATCCCTTTGGGCAGTTTGGCTCAGCTGTCCTGGCTACGTCCCCTTCCAAGATCTTGCCCACTCCCAGCCTGCTGGGGGGACGGGTGGCAGGTTGGAGAGACAGCCCTGATGCGGTACCAGCACTGCTCAGCAGCAGCCAAAACACTGCTGTGTTATCTCCACCTTTCTAGCTACCAGGGCAAAGCACAGCACTATGAGGGCTGCTGTGGGGCTCAGCCTGACCCAAGAAACATGCCTACATGGATGTGACCAAAGTGTATCATAAGTGAGACTAGAGCTTAGCTTTGGCCTAGGTACCAGAAGCAGCGTAAGTGCAGGAGCAGGAACTTCAGTGTTCGAGCTCTTGGTGTCTATTTTCCAAACCATCCCGAGCTCTACCTGCCTGCAATGAAGCCACCTGCCTACATATTTGCTGGGTAACCACACACGCAGCTGCAGACATAGCAACAACCACAGAGCAGTTACACTCTACATTATTCAGCTAACATCTACACTAACAAGAGACTGAAACACACCATCACACATTCAAAAGAACAAAATACCACTACACTGGGAATCAGCTTCTTATTACCCTGGGAAACCAGATTCATGTGATGGAATTGAAGACAGTTGACTTGACCCTTCCTGCCTGAGAAGCCCAGGAAAAGGACACATCTCAGTGGAGCTTGGTATATAATACAACTGTGTTACCAACAATTCTTACCTGCAGTGTAAATCCACTTAACTTTTTTTTAAGCTATCTGTGCAAAGAGTGAGAAGTTCACATATAAAATCTCTACTAATTAATCATTCTTAACAAATGATAACGTGGTCAAGAAGGGTAAGTGTCCATTAGTGGATATAAAGCCCTTTGCTCTTGGCTATTAGCAATGCCTTTAGTCACCAAGAAAGTGATAAATGAAATGCAGTGGTCAAAGTTCATCTCCTACTGATTGTTTAAAATATAACAGGGCAGAGAAGAATGTTTAAACAAATGCTCTGAGATATCATACACATACACCCTACTTTTTGATACTATCTGCTTACTACAGTGCAGCCAGGAAAAATAATGAATGCAAACAGAGCAGCTATAAAACTAATGAATGTTTACATTTGCTATTTTGTGATTAATTGGTATCAAACACATGGCCATTGCCTTACATTCACTGTCCCACAATTAATCAGAGCAAAAGGAAAGCTGATAACAGCCACTTCTGAGACAGACCAATATTTAGGGTTCTTTTCCACCTGGGGGTTAAAAGACCAGTAAGATATTCTTCTGACAGAGATACAGGAAGAAAAGGGCTTGCAACACTACTTCAGTGCAAGTCTGAACACTAAGCATTTTTCATACTGCAGTAGCAGCTCTCCATTCAGCATTAGAACAATGGTTTTGACAAGCCATGACGACATTTACTATTGGGTAAGCTTTCAGAAACAAGCAAACAACCTTATCTACTTCAGCTTCTTCACGGTTCTCTATACTTGGCACAGATATCTTTCTCTTCACCCAGAGACTGCTTGCATGAGGTAGGAAACCTGCTTTGGAAATCACAGCACCATGTCAGTACAGCTTGGTAATTCTGGTTCAACCGTGCAAACCACAGCGTCACTGACTTCTCAGCACTACTGGAATCAGGCATTTCCAGTAAAAAGTGTCTCATACGTCTCTTAAGACCGGAAACAATCGACGGGAGCCACTGGGGTGAGAACACCTAAACACAGGGGAATGGCTAACCTCCCAGGAAACCTGTCCGGCCAAGCCAGTCTGTTGGGAGAGGCTAGCCAGAAAAATAACTTCATAAGGGTGCTTGAGGCTTGAATGTGGGGAAGGAAAAACAGGTAGTGACCATACAGGCAAGTTAAGACTATATACTAAAGGAAAAGCATGGTATTCATAGAAGCTCCAATTGATGTGCAAAGTATGGTTAAGGGCACTAAGAGCCACGAGATGGACATGTGCTAGTTCTTATCTAGCATAAAGCATTATGGGTCAGGATCCTTACAGTAATCCTGGCTCAAGCAGTCTCATTTTTATGAAATGGAAACTAAGATCCTGCATCACTGAAGTACAAACCAGAGCCAGTCCTGCAATGTACTCAAAGGGGAATTTCTGAGCACACATTCCCAGCAGATAGAACACAAGCCCAGCAGTCCGGTGGGACTAGATGCTGCGTGGCATGAAGCAGAGATAGAAATAATTAGAGCACCTAATACTTACCAAAAACGCATCAAGTTACCTTTAAATACAAGAGTACTATGTTGCCTTCACACTGGTATTGAGCCCACTGCTCCCTGAATAGCTAAATTGAGTTGAACATCTCTTGAATTTCAAAGTGAAACTTCTACACCTAGACTCATAAGCAAAAGGTATGATTTCACTTCAGATAAACTCTTCAAACAGCTAGTTACTGTCAGGGGTCGTCCTGACCCTCCCCCACATGTTTGTATCAGATCTAGTATGGTTAATATGCAATGAGACAACTGAGTAAGGCTATCTGTTGGCTTGGAGAGGTGGGGTGCATGCACAGGACCAGTCGCCTCCTGATCAGTTAGATGATCTCACTTTCCACCCACACCATCACTATGTCCTATACAAAGGCAGCACCAGACACCACAGTATCTGCAGGGATGCAACTGAATACCTCCCTACTCCTGCTTAAGACTGAGAATCATGTATTGTTCCAGCAGCTAAGGAAATTTTATCCTCCATACAGATGTGGATGCAAGATCCATTTGTTCAGGAGCCCCAGATATAACATCGTCACAGGAGAAAGAGTTTCTTGAGGCATGATACAGAAAATAAATAAATAAATACCCACCCAAACACACAGCTTCAATCTACCTCATCACAGCTACAAATTAAGCACCTATACTGATCGACTCTGCATGTGACTCAATCTAGATCTCTGGGAATCTGCTCATAAAAGCAAGTGCAAGACTTCACCAAGCAGAACCATCCAGACAAAGAGAGAAAAAAAAAATTGATTTTTTGTTCCCCTCCCCCCTCTATCAACAGTGCCCTAGACTGAGAGCCTCTAATCAGGGGTCCTCAAACTTTTTAACCAGGGGGCCAGCGTGCGGATGAAGCGGCAGGCAGCCATCTGCGGCTGCTTGGTTTCCCCCCCCCAACCCCCGGGTTTCCCCCCCCCAACCCCCGGCGGGGGCGGGGGTGGGGCAGGGGGGTCTGTAAATACGGGGGGCCGGATTGAGGACCCTGGGGGCCGTATCCGGCCCGCGGGCTGTAGTCTGAGGACCCCTGCTCTAAGTGAAATGCTGGCCTTGTTGACTGCATTATGCTTCAAGGATGTGGAGGAAAAAGAGCCTCTTGCCTCTGTAATCCAAGGGCGATGGGAGCAAAGCAGAGGGTACTTACTGAAACAAACCAGCAGAAGCTGTCAACTAAGTGGTAACACAAAGTAAGTTCACACAGACGTTAGAAAAGGAAGGTAATGTAGATGACAAACGTAAGAGGGAAGTTTGCAGGAATTAACACATGGCAAAATCTAAATGACTATATAAATGATCTGAAGACAACCAGAATAATACATAAAGGCTTTCTGCTAGGAAGAAAAAAAAGAAAAAAAGAGGGAAAAAAAAAGAAAAAGGAAAGCTTGAGATTCAAAAAATCCACTCTCTTTTGGCCCAAGACAAAGGACTGTGATGTTATCACATGATTCCAGCCCCCAACAATTGAAAAAAACCCACTCTCAGCTTGATGCATGTGGGAGGAACTTGGCATTAGGCAGGAATAAAAGATGACAAGCAAACAAAGAGCCATTTATTTAAAAATAACCTCAATACATTCAGGCTCACTGCATCTGTATTGATCCCAGTGAAAGAGGCTCCCTAGTGCCAAGAACACCAAACACTAAATATTATCTCAGCTCCAAACTTTGCTTCAGAAAAATTACTCAGAACTCAAAGAGGTAACTAATGAGGCTCAGCTGAAGGCTTGAGCACATTGCAGGACCAGTAATTGTTAGGACCTGTACCAAATATGAATGTGTTTTTAAACAATCTACGAATACAACAGCAGAAATAGTCAAGGAAAAAAAGGCAAGCTGTAGCAACTCAGTACTTCTATATTTAGAGGTTTTGTCCAGAGTATCTACATCACTGCAATTTTTTTTCCATGAAGCCCAAACACTCCTTTGGCCTGGACAAGATCTTAAGCAGACAAAAGTATCTGAACAAATAAATAAGAGATGTGATGGCATCTCTGTGATTATTTTGGTTTATGTTTTCAGGCTATGTGCCTTTAAGACACGAGATGGAGTGATGAAGTCACTGAGACTACCCAAGAAGAACATACTTGTGGGACCACAGGTGTGCCAACAGAAGAGGTCCTGATGAGTGCTCAGAGAAGAGAGTCCTACAAAAAGCAAACAGACAGGTCTCAGAGGCGATGCAAAGATTTCCTAAAGTCTAAAGGAATGGTTGAGAGTTTGCTACAGCTCTAAAGGTGCAGAGTTCATTAAAACCAAGGCAGGAAACAACAATCCACCTCAAGGACAAGATAGGCAGAAGGAAAATTGATCAAAAGTACTTTTTACTGCTGTTTATTTTGTTCATTTCTGCCATAGTGTCCTGAAGATTTTCTGCACCTAAGAGAAGTATTCTAATAAAACCTGACTTTTTGTTTATAACATGGTTATATATTTGTCTCCTTTGAGCAGCTTACTGTGATAAGAATGTCTAGGCAGATCCACCCTCAAACTTCAAAAACCAGCTCTGGGTTTCATTGCAACAGCTAAAGGGATCATATCAAAGCTCTGTTTAGCTCAGTATCCCCTCCTCTGCCACATGCCAGCAGTCAATGTTGCAGAGATTTTAAGAATGGGGCAAGTAAAGACTGACCTTTTTCAGTCAGCAATGCAGAGACAGTTCCAGAAAACACTTCAAGCTACCTAGAAAGTTGAATATCAACAACTAATTTAGCACTTCGTGTTGTGTGAACAATTAGAGCTGCTTTTCTTCATATACGTTAGTTTGCATTCACTATCACCGAACTTCAGCTGCCCTTTACCTGCCCATCTGCCCAGTACCGTAAGACTTTCTGCAATTTTTTACAGCCAATTCTTTATAGTTTTGACTAGCCTGCACATCAGCAAACATTGCCATCACGCTACCCACCAGCAGGAAACTTCCAGATCAGCTATGAATCCTCTGAAAAGCCCAATTCAAAAAGAAAGGACAGAGCAATCCTTTCACCAGCACATTTTTCCACTGGCAACATTACTTCGTTGCAAAACTGATCTTCTGTTCCACTCCTGTAAGAACCCATTCATCCAAACAGAATAAAAGATGTCACCTTCAGTCATTTTGTATTTAACGAGTCTTTGGTAAAGTATCCTGCCAATAGCTTTTTGACATCTCAATATATTGTCTTAAGTGGATCACGCTTAAGTACAGGCTCACAAAAAGTGTGATTTTCCTCTACAAGAGCCATGTCAGCTCTTCCCTACTGAAGATTTTATCCATGCATCTATATAATGTGTTTTTCATTTATATTTTCAGCCCATTTGTCCTATCGGTATTACATCATCCTCTCCCTTTCCTACACTGCCAACATCAACTAAAGTCGGAAGTCATGCACCATAATTAACAGCAGAGTTTGTTTCAGTCAGAGCTACTTGAGAGCTTTTGAGTCATCATCACATAGTTCCAATGAATTGTTACTGTTCACTTTATCAGCTTATTTTGAAACCTTTTCTCCTGGCAATTTAAATCTGAGGCAGGCTCTCAGCCCTATTCCTTTAAAGAAAGTCCTTCTTAAGATCATAGCAGGAAAGCTGCATCTTTCTCAAGTCTTCCTTTTCCATCTTGATTGCATAGGATCCCTGCCATGCTCTCTGTTGATGCATTTGAGAATGCTTTTTTTCTGTCGTTTATCTTCAGCAACATTGGAAACTGTCTTACGAAGAGTTAAGTTTGTTTCACCATAGTTCATGGGGATTTTTTAACTTGTTTCCTCATCTGGACAAAAATTCTCCTTTCAAAAGGTATCATTCCATTCTCCATCCTCATGGCAACGCCACCTTCTGTGGGTTACTTCAGAATTCCTTTTCACAAGTAGCATGCATTTTCTAGAAGCGATTTTCCTTATGATGCCTTCATGCTATCTGAAAGTTTTTCATCTTTTTAGTTACTCCTTTCAATTTCTTGTTAAGAAGCTTGCTCGTTTTTACACAGGTTCTAGTAGAAATGTGATCTGCACCAAGCCAAACTAAAAGTCTACGACAAACTAAGGTAGAGTGTGCAGACGCTTATGAAGAAGGCCAGAGCCATGCGCACTACACTGTTGAAAAAACTCCTGAGTGTTTCTAGTCCAAAGATGTACAATTATTCCTCATGACATTATTTTCAAGTCATGGGAGTTAAAATTTGCCAATAAAGTAATACCAAAAATGGTTTAAACATAGAAGATTCAAGAGCAGCAAGCACAGACTGAAAAATAAATACACAGTATTTCAAAAATATGATGAACAGCAGCTGGAATGCCTGTACAAAATGGGGATCTTCCCAGGCTTCTGAAAATTTGGAAGCAGTATTCTGAGATAGAAACAAATACATTTATTAAATGTTTTAACTTGAACAAGAAAAGATTTCTATCCCAAGAAGAAAACGTCTGTCATAAATAATACAGTACTTGAGAATTTTAGGCCCCAAGTCTCACCATAACCAAAGGTAAAAAATACATCTACCACACCTGGTTCTCAACACGCACTCCACAAAAATCTCTACATTGTAGTATTTTCACTGCTGTGTCCAACATTTTCCCGTGAACAGAAAGACACTGAGAAAACTAAATGCCCAAGGGCTCAGGAGTCTCACGTGCCATGTTTTCTGATAGAAAACACCATCATCTCTTCAAAAGCACACAATCTTTTATTAGTCTTGATCCAGAAAGGAGTACATTCTTAGTAGCTCTGCTGCAAAGTAATCATTACAGTTCATATTCTATTAAAAAACTGATATGAGAAGTCTCATCTGAAGTATCTGATCATAACTATTAAGTTGGCAATATGCTGTGTTGCTTAAACTTAAGGCTGGATCCAGGACTCAGGAATTTAAACTGCTCACTCCTACTTTTTGCAGTTCACTCTTGAACATTGTAAGATAAACTCCAAGTTCTGTAAAAACCACACAATATTTCCTTATAGGATGAGAATATTTACCCATGATTCACTGTCAAACTGCAGTGCAATATCACAAGGAACTGTGCAAAGTCATATTTGCATTCCTGAACTGTATGTCAGTATGACTAGAATTTGTCTATGGCCCCCATCTGAGAAGCACACTGAAGGCCAGAAGGGGAATTTGTTCTGGAGTGAGACTGACAACATTAAGTAAACATGAGTATTTATTATCCCCTACGCTTAGAAACACTGAAATAAAACATAAGTGTCTAGACAGCACACAGGAAAGAAGAAAAAATAAAATTATTTATATATTGCATGTACTAGCAGTCACAGAATGCATAAACCAGCACTGTAGGCTACTGCAAAAAAAAAACATTCTGTACTATTTGAAGGTAAGTTTCATATGATAAACACAAGACATCATTATCCTCCTCTAACTGGCACTCATGAGGCATCAAATTAAACACTCTGCACAATCTGGGGTATAACTTAAGGAAGAAAGTCAAATTGGCAAAGTATCCAGAAGAAAGCAACAAAACATGAGAGTGAAAAGAAATTTAAAGACATGATTAAGGAGCAATGACTTAATACACTAGAATTGTTTCATCTATGATGAAAAAAATATTATGACATGCCCAGCAATATGTTAACTACTCACTGCATAAAAAAATCACTGCCAAGCAGAAGAGCAGTTAAATTTCCCTGTATTCGTGAACAGTGAAAGAACCAATAGGACTAAATCAAAATTTACTTTAAATTAAACTTGGAATAACATTGTAGGGTTTTTTTTAAACTTCTCTTAGAATACATCTGCTTCCAAAGTAAAGGGAATTTAGTACAGATTTTGGGGAAAAACAGTCTAAACTTAAAGGCAACTATGTCCATGCAGGGTTTAGAGGAGGTTGAAGACTCCTTGCTACTAGATACTAGAAATTTTCAGTAACAGACTGGTGGTTACCGACAGTAACCTCATGGTAGGTTGTGGAATCTGACCCACCCCTGGAGTTCAAGGTGTCTTAACGACTCCACGGACTCCCTGCCAACCCTACATTCTACTGTGATTTGCATTGCCCTTTTTGTATTTGCAAGCTACATTACTCTCATTTTACAAAAACCATACCACACTGCTGCTGCTGACTTCACGCGGCAGACCCCCACCATTACAGAGCCTAGTCACCAAGAGGAAATAAAGTGAAGATAAGATTCATTTCACTGGAACCCATATTGCCTCACATACCTACAAGGTCTGAGCACATCCTAGGGAGGTCCTCTCAGATACACTCATAAGTGGATGCTAGTCCCCCTCCTCCTGGTTCTGCTCTACAAGTCTCAATTCCAGGTTGCTGGAATTTATGCTTCAAAAACCATGAGCTTAAACACTCAATTCCCTGGCTTCACTTTGAAGGTCACCCTCAAATTAAAGATGCAGAGCTAGTGACAGAGAAAAGCATCCTGACAGGAGAGCTCCTGGAGCTCCACTGTGATGAAGCTAAGGAGGCCATCCAGGCGTCCACACAACAGTGTGTGTAAAACACACTCTAAAGCCAATCTAGCATTACACTTGTGGACAGTCTTCCTGCTATTTCAGATGCCAGACTGATGCCAGATTCCCAACCAATGTAAACCAGTGTAATTCTGTAAATCAGGTTATATTAGCTGATGATCTGCATCCAGCTAGTGTTACATAGGTCAACCTTGTTCATCATCATCATCACTTGCATCTACTTCTGGAAAACATTTACGATTTCATTTCTCTAGCAAATTAGTTAGAAAATTTAGATCATCTGTCAATGAACTGTGTCAGTTTGGTCTTAAGGGGAGCAGCATTAAGTCAGATAAGAAGTCCATCTAGTCCAGTATCTTATCTCTACCACTGCCAACAGCAGTTATTAGGGAACAGAAACAGAGCAACTGCAGAGCCACCTGGTACATACATCCTTAAAGCTTCTGGAAATTCAACACCCTGAAGAGCTCCTGAGTCATTTCAGTTGTCCACCATGCCTAACAGGTCTGAGCAAACCACACCTCATGAATTTTAGTCCTTTTGAAGACTATTTAGCTATGTACATGTATGGAAAAGTGCTTCCTTTAGCTTCTTCTAAAGCTGCTTGCAGATAAGAACTAAAATGCCAAAAATTAAAATTGAGTAATTGTTCCTTAATCATTCTTTCTTTTCCATCATTGGTTTTAAAATGTCACTTTCCCCTTTGTTTTCCTTCTGAAGAGACTGTACCTATTCAATCTCCATCTGCATGGAAACAATTCCACGAATACTTCTGATAATCCTTTCCCCCCCTTCTCTTTCCTTCTTTTTCCCCCCCTTCTCTTTCCTTCTTTTTCCCCCCCTTCTCTTTCCTTCTTTTCCCCCCCCCTTCTCTTTCCTTCTTTTTCCCCCCCTTCTCTTTCCTTCTTTTCCCCCCCTTCTCTTTCCTTCTTTTCCCCCCCTTCTCTTTCCTTCTTTTCCCCCCCCTTCTCTTTCCTTCTTTTCCCCCCCCTTCTCTTTCCTTCTTTCCCCCCCCCTTCTCTTTCCTTCTTTTCCCCCCCTTCTCTTTCCTTCTTTTCCCCCCGCCTTCTCTTTCCTTCTTTTTTCCCCCCCTTCTCTTTCCTTCTTTTCCCCCCCCCTTCGCTTTCCTTCTTTTCCCCCCCCTTCGCTTTCCTTCTTTTTCCCCCCCCTTCGCTTTCCTTCTTTTTCCCCCCCTTTCGCTTTCCTTCTTTTTCCCCCCCTTCGCTTTCCTTCTTTTTCCCCCCCTTCGCTTTCCTTCTTTTTCCCCCCCTTCTCTTTCCTTCTTTTCCCCCCCCTTCTCTTTCCTTCTTTTTCCCCCCCCTTCTCTTTCCTTCTTTCCCCCCCCTTCTCTTTCCTTCTTTCCCCCCCCCTCTTTCCTTCTTTTTCCCCCCCCTTCTCTTTCCTTCTTTTTCCCCCCCCTTCTCTTTCCTTCTTTTCCCCCCCCTTCTCTTTCCTTCTTTTTCCCCCCCCTTCTCTTTCCTTCTTTTTCCCCCCCCTTCTCTTTCCTTCTTTTTCCCCCCCTTCTCTTTCCTTCTTTTTCCCCCCCTTCTCTTTCCTTCTTTTCCCCCCCTTCTCTTTCCTTCTTTTCCCCCCCTTCTCTTTCCTTCTTTTTCCCCCCCTTCTCTTTCCTTCTTTTTCCCCCCCTTCTCTTTCCTTCTTTTTCCCCCCCTTCTCTTTCCTTCTTTTTCCCCCCCTTCTCTTTCCTTCTTTTTCCCCCCCTTCTCTTTCCTTCTTTTTCACCCCTTCTCTTTCCTTCTTTTTCACCCCCCTTCTCTTTCCTTCTTTTTCCCCCCCTTCTCTTTCCTTCTTTTTCCCCCCCTTCTCTTTCCTTCTTTTTCCCCCCCTTCTCTTTCCTTCTTTTTCACCCCCCTTCTCTTTCCTTCTTTTTCTGCTTGCCTTTCCTTTTTGTCCCCTTGCCTTCCACCAAGTTACAACTCAATTTCTGAAATGAGATTAGCAGAGATGCATGTAATAATAAAGATATTACACATCACAGATTTATACAGCAAGTGACTTTTCTAGTTTTTCCTCTATTTCTTTTCCAGTAACTCCTGCCATTTTTATTTATTTATTTATTACTTATTTATTAGTCCCATAAAATTTCAAGAAATTTATTCACAATAGCTCTAACCTCTGCTAGGCATCATAAAAGATTAGAAAATAAGCATGCCTGGCAGCATTTATTCCTTTTGTGTCTCTGTTCATTTACTTTGAAAATTCATCTAGTGACCATGCTGACCAACACATCTCAAAATAAACCCATATAAAGACTAGTTTTATCAATTGCTTCACTGCTCACAGGTTTCTGGGATTCCCTGGGCTCCACCAAAAACCCTTCATAAAAGTCTCTTACTTCACACTACAAAATAAATTCTCAAATTTCAAGATGAGACTGTAGTTTGGAGTACTCAGAAATTAAAAAACCAACCCTTCATCAGAACCTGACATATGACACTAACACAGCACATGACACTTCTATTGCAGCAATTCACAAAAGTTCTAGACAGAATCAGTATCTGACTTTGCAAAGCACTCCACAGCACGGACTTGTCTTGCCCTGTTACACAAAAGCCTCAAATCCTTTTAAAATTTTAAAGGTCCTTGCTAGAAGCTAATAAGGACGAGGAGTTTCTCTCTAGCAGAATAAAGCGAAGTTGCAGGCTTGTATACAGTTGCAGATGTACAAGTTTGATCACAATACAAGTATTACTGCTAGCTACAAGAAAGTTTGGAACGGCTGTTCTTTTGCAAACCTCATCTCTCACCAGTTCCCAAGGACAATAATTACAAAAGTTTTGGAAAAAAAACCAAAATAAAATGTAGTCCTCACCTAGGAAAAAAATGGAAAACCTGAAATTTTGAGAACATCAGGCTTACAAAATTTAAATTTTGCTGAAGTATACTAGTTTTTCCTGCAAGTTGTGATTCTGATCCAGCTTCTTAATTTAGACACACAGTACACAATCACTGGATGTTTGGAACTAGTGGCATAGCAGCATTGTTAGAACCAGAACATCTTTAAGTTCAGACAGACAGATTCATCCAGGCTGCTTTATTCAGCTTAAGTTCATCTCCCTTTCACATACATCAAGTCTGAAATTATTTTCAGAATTTGAGATATGATTCCGTGCTTTAGCCAACCAGAGCCAGATCCACAGATCACATAGCTACCCCCTCATGTTTCAAGCCTGTCAGGGTAAAAGTGACAGTATCAGTAAAGGGGAGATGAGGAGATACATATTCTTATTCTTACTGAGGACAAAACTTTACACTACTTGGTCTACCAAAATAACTGTGTGTGTGCACATAAGAAGTTACTTAATGTTGAAGTTCCTTGATTTTCACACTCAAAACTTCCTGAGAAGCAACTATTAACTTGCAAACCTATACAGAAAATACTGTATACCTAATATTACTACTACTCACACAAACCACACCACCTGCCGCCAAGCCTCACAAGTAACTACACTATTTCACCCCACAACAGAAAACGGATATGACTCATCTGAGTTAAATTCTTAACGCTTGACACGATGGCTGCTAATTGCTGCAAAACGAGATTAAACAAGTCTGATACGAAAGTCCACATCTGGCTTTGTCAAGGGTAACTTCAGGTGGCCTGTAACAGCTATGATTTCATTCTCATTCAATTCAGTTTTATAGCAAAGATAATAGCCTTGACTTACTGTTGCTTGTCACTCTATATGAATACGCAAATGCTCAAACTTTACTCCCAAATGCAAACCATCTTTGCATATGACTACAGTACCAAAAGCTGGTTTTATTTTGCTACAGCACTTACACAGAATTACTGCGATAGAATCTAATATCCAACCACTGTGTAAGAGTTTTTAAAACTTTTCTTCTGATTTGATGTTAAGGATCATAGATGTTCTTGCCTTCTCAACAGAAATGAGTCATATCTAAATCACCCACGATCACAGCAGCAGCACATCTGATCTAGCCGGCAGCTCACAAACTCAGGAAACCCGAGTCCTCTCCTCATCTCTAGCTACAGTCTACTGGCAAACCTCAGGCAAGTCACTTTACTCTCCACCCTTCTGGTTTCACTATCTTTAAAATTTAAAATTATAAGCTTACTATTTGTTCCCTCTATAAAATGCTTTGGAATCCACAAGCAGACATCTTACCCACAAATGGGAATGGCCAGCATCATACCTGGTAGAAGCAACTTCAAGATAACACACTTGGAGCACAGGAAGCGTTGAATTTGATTCTGAAGTTTTTATGTATGGACACTCGCCATGCTAGCATGGCACCAAACTTGATGTTTAGAAAAAGAACATTATTGTTCCAATAGCAGTTTTTGAAACTGGACTAGCACCACAGCCACAAATGAGGTCATACATTTTAAGTGTCTCATACAGCATCATTTTTTTGAGTAAGAACAAGGACCAAATGAGTAGGAACACAGTCAAACATTTTACTTGAGAAAACAGACTACAAACTAATCCATCACCTAGATTTCTTGCATCACAGCAGTCAGCAAAAACTAATGCTAGCTAGCCCACAACTGAACCAAGGAAATAATACTGGAAGAAGCTTATGAATTCATCAATTCCACCAGCTAAATCAGTGGTCAAAGAGAAAGTTTGATGACTGGCATAGGTTAGTAGAGCCAAAACGGTAGGAATGACCATTTGCGTATTAACAGGTGATTAAACTTATATTTCTATTCCTTCCGTATTTTATGTATGGGTAAAAATGTTTTAATTCCAAATAATTTCTGGAATTCAATTAGTATTCCAGGCGGCCTGGTACCAATTAACTAAAATAACTCCATACGCAAGATTCAACGTAGGCTTCAAGCTCCATTCAAACTGAAGTGATGAAATGGTAAGATAACAGTAATTTATGTTAAAAATAGAAATTTTTTTCCTACAACAATTACTGATGTGAATAGGAAAGCTACATAAATGCAAGTCTTAAATGATTGCCAGTGAAACAGATATTCAGCTTTACACAAACTAAATAACTGACACAGCTGGCAAGAAAGGCATCTCAGTCTGCATTTGTACAGTATTAATACTTGAATTCTCATGCTTCAGCCTCTTCAACTTTTAAAGAGAAGAAAGAGAATCATTTAGGATCAAGAAACGTTCGAGACACTAAAAAATAGTGACAACAGCCACCACCTATTCACACATTCATTTTGAACACAGTAACTACTCTTTCAGTCTGAAGAATACAGAGATTTGTCCAAAAATACCTGGATAGAAAGGCCAGCACATTAAACCATGAAACCTAGGAACCAGTTTTGCCAGCATTGAACAAATCATTTACAACAGCTCTGAACCAAGCTCCTGAAACTCCATTTGTTTCTTTTGCAGTCTATCTTCTTCAGAGCAGTTATGCTGAAATTAATCACTGAAAAATATTATATCTTTTATCAAAACAGGAACTGAGAGCTGCTCTCTCAGTTATGCCTTACAGTCGGACTGAAAGTCCAAATGTACTAAAATGGAAAATAAAATTTTTACATCATATTCAGTCATGACTTTTTGCATGTTACATGCAGATACAAAGGAAGTGACGATTCATGCTGGAAAAGACATACAAACACTGTACTTGCAATCTAGTTCCATAAGGTGTGTTTTGGGAAGATTCCTTTTCAACAGACAGTCCATATTAGCAGATTATTTGCTTGATGACTGTTGAGGCCTAAGACTTGTAATAGCTATCCCACTGCCCTTCATTCAGTTTAAGAGCTCCAAGAAAAACTGAATTTGGAAGCTAAGATAGCTGATGGAGTTGTGCGTTCACAGATGCAACATCTTAAACCCACCTCCCTGAACAGATATGGCACTGCAACTCTGCATATTCCCAGCCATCAATGCAAACTTCAAACCTGTTCAGAGGCACACTTGTTACACCCAAACTACGAAATCAGTAAAGCAATGCTGATTGATTAAACATGCCCCAGGCCTCACTTCTGCATTAGGACCAAGTGGCCAGGTGTGTCTTACATCTTAAATTCTCCTAGCCTCAGGTTGCTGCCTTCAGATCAGCCACTGGGAAGGCTGCTGAGACCGTACTAGTTGGCCCAGACCAAAAGCATACCCAAAGTGATAACAACTTAACAGCACAGGCAACTGAACTCTGGTATCCATGAATGCTCTCATTTGCTAGCAGAGATGTGGTCACAAATTTCAATTTGAGTGGCAGAAGCTCTGAAGTTTTGGCTGATGTGATGTTCTTAAGTTTTTGTTCTGATCTATAGCAAAGCCCAAACCACATTTTCAAAACCCGCTGTAAACTGAAACTTTCTGAAAAGCATCAGGCTGAGAGCACACAGAGCTGGCAAAGCCAGCATGAAGTACACCCTTTAGCCACCCTTACCAGAAGGATAAGGATGAGGCAATCCATGAGGCAGGATCAAGAATAACATGAAAACACACTTCTAGCCAATCTCAACTCTGGCTGCTGCAGTCCTGCTATCTATCTGTCCTCTGGAACATGCGCTCAGCTCAGAGAACTTACTCAACAGAAAAGTAACCAGAAAGAAATAAAGGGGTGAACTACAATCAGGTCAGCTCCCTGACCCACCTCATCACGTAACTCTCTGAACACTGAAATCAGCATCAGGGCGAAGTGTGTTAGTCCAGTTTTCATCCAATTAAGCTGCCATGGGACTGCACCTCAAAGGGATAGAATAAAATTCACTCTTCCAGCAGTCCTACTTACTGAGAGTAAGCGCACACAAAAATGGATTTTATGATGTTCTTACCCTGCTTAGCACTGCAGCTAGAGAGAGACAGCAGTATACTCTTAGCAGGAGGATAATGGCCTTTTCTGATATTATATGCATATTGCAGTAACCATTAACTTACTTGTATTTATTTACCAGCATTAAAGATTATTTGAAAATATGCCATGTGAACCAGGCCTTTTAGCGTTGGAAGTCTGAGACAGTTCTACTGCAAAAGTACAGCTAGAAATTACTATGGCAGTAGCGTTAAATCAATAGCTTCAATTTATAATGGATAAGGAATAAATAATTTCTTACAAACTGAATTAAATCCTGAAGACAGGCACCTGCCAATTTGCAGGCAGACACAGCACAAACCGAAATCCACTAAGGCTTGGGAAGTCTGCCTAGCAGGAATTTTTTCCACTGGAGCTACTATTAAAGTATTTGAACAGAGAAGAAATAGAGACAAAATATCAAGCTGTCAACACACTGACCATTCAAAGCAGAGACACTTAGGGGACACTACAGAAAACAGACCAAAATGCAAACAGTTAAGCAACAAAAGGGACTGGAAGTTTTCCAGTTACACACCCATTGGCAGGGTTTGCTACAGAAGATCTTGCTTTAGATTAGTCCATTTTCCTAGTGCTTTTATTGCATTTTGGCCTTATTGCATCAGCTGGAAAAGGGAGATCATGCATTCTGGTAACAGAATTACTGGCAAGAATCTTCACTTTCTTGCTGCTTTTGTGAAACGCTTTCAGAATGCATACTTTCAACACTTTTTTCCATTTTCCACAGAACTGTGAAATACACCCAAGTCTGTTGAGACATTCAAACCAAGTTAAAACCACTTCACGCTTAATGACCTCCACAAACTTCTATTGTTATTAAGCCTCAAAGAAATAAGTGCATCCAAGTAAAGCTTCAACACAAGCTCTTTGAGTGGCAGCTAAATCCAGCCCATGAGACACTTGAAAACACTGCAAACAGAGAGTTCTGCCATACACCTGAGACTAGTCCAGCAAAAAGCTGCTAGCACAGTTGGGCCATACTGCATCATGCAGCCTTGACCCTGGACCATGCTCCCCGTATAGGGTCCAGCCTAGGAGAAGGCTTGTCCAGAACCTAGCACACCACCCGTCCCCACCTCTAGCCCAGGCCAAAGGGCTCCCTCGCTCATGCTGAGAGGCTGAAGAAGTTTCTCTTTAGCTACAGACTTGGACTCAGCAATGCCGTGTGAAGTTCAGACTTCACCACCAGAGATGGCCTTCTATGGCTGTAGTAAGTCAGGGTACCCACATGCTGCCCTTGGTCTGTGAGAGCAAGTAGAAAAGGGGGAAAAAAAACCACAAAAACCAACAGTCCTCTGCTCACTCTGATCTAGGGGCAGGAAAGAGCATAATCCCTCAAGAACAGACCAGAAGCAGCTCTGCAAGATCCCAGCACTTCCTCCAAGACAACAGCATTGGCCACATCAGCCTGCTCACATGACAAGGGTAATTAATGCCTTTCCTCCCTTCCGCCCTCTAGAGCTGCAGTACTCAGGACCACGCTCTTCCCCTCCATCTGCCAGCATCCTTTCGAAAAAAACCAGTAAATCCTGCTTTGTACAGCAATGCTGTTACTGTACAGAATATTTTCATAGAATCATAGAATAATTTAGGTTAGAAAAGACCTCTAATATCATAGAGTCCAACTGTTAACCCATTGGAAGTGCCGCTTTTTTTCCTGGTTTGCCCTGCAATCTCTCCTATGCTTCACATATGCAACACTCACTATACCCAGAGTTGTTACTCCTGGTTATTAAATCAGAAAAATTCCCAAATTCAGTGACAGCCCTGAAAGACATAAAAGGAATAGAAACCTCCAGCAGAAATAAAGCAAAACTAGAACCACCCAGGTTTTGATATACACAGTCTCAGAGTGAAAAAATAAGAGAAGTTCTGTTCCTCTCCTGATTAACACACACTCATAAAGAACAGTTGTGGAAGGTAGAAAAGCACACACTTTACAGTCTTGAAATGTAAATAATATACAAATATTCAATGAATTCCTGAAATAAGTTCCATCATCATAAGCAAATAAAATAGTTTCTACACAGCAGTCTGCATGATTATCAAGGTCACTGAAAACATTTGTAAGAGGCTACGCATTAAAGGACTCCCAAATATCATATGAAGTATATTTATTATTATATGAAGTACCAGTGGAGCTCAGCTCTGCAGAAAACAAAAATTGAAACTGACCTCAAGGAAACAGAGAGCATAAATAAACAGGACTTCAGTTTATTTATACAGTTAACAACTTTTTCCCCAGTGAAAGTGGTCAGGACAGTGTTACTGAGCCTTTTGCAATTGCACTTGACCCAGGAATGGTGATGGTGTTCAGAACTGACCAAATCTCACTCCCAAGAAGACTTGGAAGGATTCCCAGTTCCTCACACCAACCACCTGGCAAAAACCTCTCATTTCCAACTGTGATCTGGAAGACAAGGTTACATTCAGGAAGCAAATAGCTTCTGCCCTTCTTCACAGATTCCACACGTCACTTTCACTGAGGGCATGAGCTGCCAGGAGTGGGTGAAGACAGGATGCAGCACACAACCAAAACCTGGCTTTCACCATCATGCTGTGTTATTGCCAGCACACGGAAGCAGCAACAGCGGTCAGCACAAGTACATTCAGATTAAAGTCAATCCATTCTCATATGAAGCACCCATAAGGTTCCTGGAGGGAAGGCTGAGAAATCTTACCTTAAATACTGCATTGAAAGGCAGTAATAAACCAATAAAACACAAAGTTTGGTATACAGCTAGCATGTTTCCCCTCTAGAGGAGAAAAAACAGTACTATTGTGTTTTTAAAAGTCCATGTAGCTGTAAAAATCTTATTGAAGGGGGAGCAGTGGAAGCAGGAGCTTTTACCTTATGGGTGTGCCTCTATGGTGGAATTAAATGAAGCACTTTGCTACTGTGTCAACGTAACTGGATAAATTTATCCCAAGCAGGAAGGGCCCCACTTCAGAACTGTACATGAATTCCCACAGTGGTACAAACATTCCTTTCTCCTTAGTACATCACTGAGTCTTCCTTGTTCACACCCAGGGCTTTCTGTGCTACAGCCAGATGACTGACTTGGGCACTCATGCACACTGCAGAATACACTTCTGTTGGAAGCAACAAGGAAGGTGTTGGAGGACTTTCAACTCTTCATAATGATTTATTTCATATTCAACCTGCATCTTGACACTTCACAGACTGCAGGTTTCAGTCTACAGTCTCTAGGAAGTCAGAAAGACTGTCCTGAAAGCAGCATTATACCTCTATTAGACAGGTACTGCGTAAAGAGGAAGAGCAGATAAAATTCCCTGCAAGAGCTGTGGATAACTCTTCCGTGAAGACATCACTGAAAAGCTGTCTTCGCCACTGGGTGAGTAAGCAGCTGGTGCTTTCAGAGTGCACTATCTGCAAGAGACATCTACAAATGCCATCATCAAGTAAGTCCCAGAGCAAGTAATTTACTTTATTACAGTAAGAGAGAAGTGCAGAGCCAATTTTTTACAAGGATATCTAGTTCCTAAATCAAAACGTACATTTCTTGTGGGATTTGAATGAGTGCTGATTCCCACTGACTTCAAATGAGTCAGTCTGTGGGAATTCTTTAAGCCCCATGCGGCATCTAAGCGCATCTCAAAGGTTATGAACACAGGCTGACACGATTTAAAAGAGAATTCAACTCCGGCATGCCATTGTTAGTAGTTGATCAGCAGCTCTTCGTAACTGAAAGAAGAAATTATATCTGCTCCAGTCAACGAATAAATTTGGTCTCACGAGGAAAAAAAGTAATATACACTAAAAAGAAGCAGCCTGTGCTGTGTGTCAAGCTCAGCCTGAGGTTCTTTTTCTCTTGAAATACAAACAATTACAAACTTCTTACAGAAATCTACCCATCAGTGATTACCAGAAAATTCCCCAATTGTCAAAACAGATTCTGCTGTCATCTGTCACACACACATTCTGCTGTACAAGATGACTTTACTGACTGCTTCACAGGCCTATCTCATTCTAATAAACACTGTACTCCTGAGTGTGCCTGTATCATTGAATATAACCCCGCAGAGAAGCCATACAAAATAAGCAGCAGGACACTACTGTGGACAGGGGCTGTTCAAGGACAATCTAAAGCAGGGAGCCTACAATGAAAGATAGGAATCCCAGCAACAACTTCCGTTTTATTAACTACAAATGTACAAAATCCCTATCATTGCTGAGCCACTTCAGGTTTTTTTTCCAGTTTCTTTGGGCAGAACTTACAAATACAACTTGCAGGTTACCTGTGCATGCAAATACAGCAGTTCTACACAGTGACTGTTCCAAAGGACTGAGGGGCTGGAAGCGGAAGGAAGGAACAAGTTTAAATGATCAGCACTACATAATATGCTTAAAATGCAGCTTTTCTCTACTGAGAAACAAAATAAACTGAACTGCCATAAAACTGAAACTTTCATTTGATTAGTTTTATTTAAGACCATAACAGATAGGAAAATTCATTGAGGATAATGGTGTAAATGATGTTATTAAGGCCTTTTCGACTTTTCACTTGATCCTTTAGACTTTAACACAATTTGTTTCATTCTGTCATCACTTGCTACATTTATAGCTTTTTGCATTGTGCTTCTTACTTTAGAAAGCAACTAAAAAGAGAAGTCAAATTCTTACCATGGCTGTGGTAAATTCAGGAGTCATTTCTGTATGACACATCCTGTTCAGAGCTACAGAAATGCAAACTGCAGAAAAAACAGTTATAGGCTTTCTTCTGCATTACTCTCACAAAGCATTTACCTAGCTCCATTCAGCCTTTTCTTCCCCAGGGAATATACTTTTATGATGTCTGTTCATACAGATGCCTCACAATGAGTTGTGGATGTGGAATGTCTATCCAGGTGTCTCACTGATATCACTGGGAGATTTAGTAAATAAACACTGCAAGAGCATACCCTTCACACTGTTTACATTGTAGAAATGGCTGCAAATTCACCCTAGTATCACGGTCCTGTGCCCAGGGCACCCACACTAGATGCTGTACAAGCCTCTCAGCTGGGGAAGAGGCCCAAGGAAGCTCTTGCTGCACAGCAGAGCTAGAAACAGTTATGGCAGGCCAGTGACTAAGTTCGAAAGAGAACTCGGGTCTCACAGCCCTCATGCATCCATTCCACACACGTCCTCCATGCATGTGCTGTGCTCCTACTTCATACAGGAACTGATAGGGTATCAGTCTTCCAGTCACCTATTGACAGGCAGCCTGATGGAATTTATGCATACAGTACCAATACTGGAATCTGGTTATAAAATTTACAGCTGTTCAGCAATGGAAGTATTTATGAATATCATCGCAAATCACACAATTTCTTCATAAATTCAGAAGCTCTCCACTAGCACTAACTATAAAAACACAAAAGAAACTTTATATCAGGATTTTTTTTCCAGACTCATCATTATTTTCATTTTAGATGTAGATCACATTCAGATGCTTCAGAATGAAATAATGTTTTATGTTGAAGATGTGCCATATATTTGTTTTAGGTTTCTAATGCTGCCTCCTAAAAGAGTCCAGAATCAATATCTAGAGTCAAAAGGAGCTTTATAACCCACTCCATTTAAATATTACAATACACAATTTGCTTTCAGACACAAAGATTCTGTACTTATAATACCTCACACTCCTGACACATCTATCTTGAAAGTATAGCTATAATCATCAACTCTATTCTGCACTATTAAATTACTAGGCATTTCTTGCTCCAACTGATCAGTCTCAACATAGTGCTACTGAAATGCAAAGCTCTTTCAACATGTATTCCACCGACAGTGGAACTCCACTTTTTTTTTTTTGTTAGTGATGAATGCAAGTGCTGCATAATCACAGAAAGCATGTGCAGAATTTCAAGTGTCTGACAAAACTCTGTTAGTGAAATAAAAAATACTAATCAGGAAGTACAGAGAAAAGAGGTGGTGAAAAACACCTAATCATTCTGACAGACAATGTGGAATAGAATAAAGCTTGCAGTTACTCTCTCCAGTAGTGGTTTTTTGTTCCTACAAACGGCTAATATGGTAAGAAGCATGCTGCTTTTTACCACTGAAAACATTCACGTCAACTACTGGAATCAAGAACGCCAGTTTTACAACAAATCACCACCTCTTTTGGGGTTTAATAAGAGAGTCTGCATTAGTGTGTCACAATCACAAAACTTCCAGAAAACTTACATAAAGGCATAAATTACTTCAAAAAACAATTTAGCATCATATAATTTAGCATATTTAGAGAAAAACAGGAAGAAACTGCAAGAAAGCAGTAGAGTCCTGGCACTGCTTTACTGTGTGCCTGCAGATGTTTATAAATGCATAATCCACAAACGTTCTATAAAGTCTGCAGAAAAAATTTAGGTGTACAACATCTTCTGAGCAAAGTTAACTGTCACACAAGTGACTGTACTGGCTCTCTGAAGATTCTGTCATTTTGTATGCCACTGCACAGTATGTTTCTAAGCCCAGTAAACTGACACTGACAATTTCTAGCCCAAGCCTGCATGAATTATAAAAGCAACAACGCTGCCTTCCAGAAACAAAGATAAAAGAGACTAAACCTATTTCATTATTTCTTATTCAATGAACTCTATTTTAGTCAGTCATTGCTGTTCTGGGGAATTATGTCAATAACCCCACACAACAGTTAGAACAAAGTATCATCATAAGGGCCATTGATTCATGAAACTTGAGTATAAGAACCTGAAGAAACGGAAATTCCCCAATATAAGACATTAAAGTTACAAGGAAAGATTATATGACAAACACGTCAGTCAAACTGTTTAGCTTGAGAACCATTCTAAAACAAGCAACTGCACAGATTAGAAAGCCCAGATTCTCCTCAGTCACCAACTGTGGGATGTTTCTTACCTTCTCAGTCCTTCCAAGACTGTACACAAGAGTCAGAATGCTTGATAATGTGCTTCTGACAAATTACCATTATTCCAAAAAAATAATTTTACAATCACAAGGTGAAGATGTTCTGTAGCTTAATCTTTCACAGCAGACAAACAAGGAGGAACACGCATCTGGAAACACTAAACAAAGGGGCCCTCCATCCATGCACTGTAAGTCAATGCCAGTTTCTCCAAAAGAAGGTGCAAGGTACTCTAGGTAAAGACAACCTTCCAGTAAGGCTTCTCTCCAACTCTAAAACATGACATTACTAAACTCTTCAAGAAGAAAAATCACAGCTTTTACCTTTGCAGTACTGTATTGTACAGATCACTCCAAAACCCTCTCTTTATTAGCAGTGATCCTAGTTTTGACACTTGTACACCACTACTTGTCTTGCTAGTCAACTGAACGCTCACCCCTAATTTACCCTGCCCTTTAAAATCGATACAATTTAAAAGTAAATGCCAGATTACAAGTCATATGAGTCATTTCTTTAATTGACAAAAACCTGCCTAATCCTAAAAGTCTGCATGAAATTACCTTGACTTAGAGCTTCCCCCCCATGAAGAGCTGACCCAGATTAGATTCATGCTATTTTTTCCTTTTACAGTACTTTCACCTTTTTTTTTCTAAAACACTCTGTTCAACTACTCCTTGATGCATCTGTGTAACACAAAATAACTGTGTAAAGATCTGCAAAGAAAGCAAATCATCCTAATTTCAATTGCCTAAAAAAAGATGGGAAATAAAAAAAAAAAAAAGAATGCTTACTTAAGCCAAACAGACTCTAAGTACTCTACACATTTATGGCTGTTTTCAAAAGGAACTGAGCAATCAAAGAAAAAAAAAAAAACAAAACAAAACAAAACAAACCTCATCAGAACATGAGATCGGGTCAGTATAATGTAGAGACAATATAATTTAATTACAAATATCAATGGTTACAGTAACTGTTAAAACACCATGACTGTCTAATGCACTGTAGAAAAGTTTCCCTGCTATATTTTGGCAGGCTTCAAATTGCCTCTTCTGAACAAACCTGAACTGTTCTGAAATTAAGCTGAATTTCAAAGAGACTAGCAATTTACCTTAATACAAGGCAGGAGGAGAAAAACTCTTAAGTATCCTCTTCATGAAGGAAAAAAGCCCTTGAGACAGCTGATCAAACCCAGATACACTGAATTTTGCTAGAAACCAGACTAGATTTTCCTCTTCTCACCTAACTATCTCTTTAAATGAAGAAAAAGGTGATAAATGTTGAAATCTTTATTTTTGAGAAACACTTTTCCAACAGTTTCTAGGGCTGATTTCACACCAGCTTCTCCAGAAGCAATTTTTTGTTTTCCTGAAATCAAGCAGAATTTAAATCATGCAAGCAGAAATGCTAGAATAAGTTCACTCTTAACATTTGGTGCTTGAATGAATCAATTATACATAGCTGAGATCTACTCACTAATCATATGCACTACTAATTATGTCTCAGCATTTAAGGACCATCAGTTGAATCCAGCAAAAGAAGATTATTAGTAGGCTAATCTACATTTAGAGCAGGTGATGAGTATTTACATGTGAGATTAGATTTTATTTAATACTCCCTGAAGTTCTCTTTGAAGCAGTGAAAGGCATGAAGTGAACCTACATTGGGATCACCAAGAGTTCAGACTACATTATACAAAACAGAAATAAGATATTAAGAAGGGAAGGCTTGATGATGGACAGGTACGTTACACTGTAGTTCTTCTCTCCCCCTAAATCACAGTTGATTTACATGCATTATGAGAGCTGAGAGGTTTACTGTTTTACTTCATTCAAACACACTAAGTTTGATTTTCCAAACCTTCATGAAAACGCATCATTCCTTACTCTTGTAACTTAGTTGGCTTTTGCAATGAGTCCAGTAAGACTTGATACCTTGAATAAGACCAATTAACTGTTACTTAATCTAAAAGTACTTTTACTGATGAATTCTTATTTGATATTTAGTCATGCCGTAGTAGTTTCATACACTACTTCTTTAAAATAATGTAGTGTGTAGACGTTCTTTGTCAATATTACTAATACCATCTTTGATCACTGAAAGCTCACAGCAAACGAGGACAAGAAGGGGAATATGGAAAGAGTTCAGGTCACCTACAAACACTCCACCCCACCACCCTGTTAAAGCAGTTAAAAAAAAATAATAATCTGTGCACTAGTTACACTCTTCATGACCATTCCCTATGCTGCTCCACATTTACATTCTTCAGCTTGCACAGCTTCTACTCTCAAATACTGTTCTGCTCCTAACCTGAGACACATTTTTTCATTCACTTGAAGTTTCTGGAGAACAACTAAATGTTCTTAAAAATACATAGAGAGTGTATAAAATGAAACAGGAATAAAGCAACAAGTATGAAAACTCACAGCTCCTTCCAGACCTAAGTTCAGCCTTAGAGCCAGCAGCACAACACAGTTTTGAGATCGCAGCTGGTTTATGACTCGTCAGCTCAGACAGTACAGAGTATAAGTGGAGCAAACACAAACTCCTATGTCCTGCTTTCTTCAGCCCAGGAGCTGGATGTGATAAATGCTCCTAATTATTTACATGTTTGTTTATGGGCTTTTCTAGGAAAGCAGAATGGCAAAGTATTTTTCCTGGTTTGCAGCACTTTGATTAATTTCCCACGGCCAAACCGTACTGAAAGAATAAGTAATGTTTTCACATTTACAGTTTGCCCGAAAGCCATTCAAATAAGCAAGCTATATTACATAAGTGTGCAGCTATGCAGCACTATATGCCAGATGCCTACTGCCAGAATTAAAAGGGGCCCACTTCAAGTCAAATCTTCCATTACGAGAAAAGTCTCCGTGAACTACTGAGACCCTCTCTATTGCACAGCTCAGAGTCTAAAAGTTAACCAACATAAGAGGCACAAAACCATCACAGATAATTCAACTCTGTGAGCCTCTCTGCACGGCAGCTCTCGCAACAGAACCAAAGGAAACTCTAAGGTTTCACCAGCCCTCAAATGAAGAGGTGTCAGGGTGCTTGAAATCTGAAGACTCCCTTCTCTGTATGTGGAGAGTGTACGTTCTACAATGAAGCTCTATGCCTTCCTATTTGCACCTGTGAGGATGGCTCCTCTGACTTCTGAGAATGTTACCTCTCAGGACACAGCCCTGCAAGAAGCACAACGAATTGCCCACCTCACTGAACTGAAAGCAGCAGCGCAACAGGCACAGCTTGCAGTTTCAAACAGATGACACGTATATGCATGTCCAGGCCAAACAGTCCTTTGTGGAAACTGGCTACAATACCACCAGGGGCTTTGGTTGGTTGGTGGGGGTTTTTGTTTGTTTTTTCTTTCTCGCCCCACCCCGGGGACAGGGGGAAACTACAATATCAGCCAAAACCATTTAAGTGCCTTTTTTTTTTTTTTTTTGCATGTATTTAACATACCATACAATAAGCATGACATTGTAGGTCAGGTCACTTTCCTGCTTCAAAAAATGACACTAATTCAGTACTATAGTTTGAGTTGTATGAAGTCTTCACAAATGAAGCAACCAAGTATTTTTATTCTACATTCACACCGTACAGCTGTCAATAAAATAGACTGGGAAAGGCTCTTTTATTGTTTTTTTGAAAAGGGGCCAAGTAAACCATAACACACAACCTCGGGTCACCACACCTTCAAATGAAGGTGTTACAATTTTATGGCTGGGAAAGCTGGCAAACTGGGGCCAGAGGATGCGGCACAGCGTATTCTTGCAAAGCGACTGGATCAGTGCGTGTAGCTCTTTGTTCAAGCCCATCCATCATAACTGTTTTAGGCAACCAACATCAGAAGCACAAACTTCCAAGCACAAACACACGGAGCGTCCCAGACCGTGTCAGGCACAAAGAAATCGCCGAGCTACACGGCTGGTGCCAAATCTGCTTTTCAAAGCTCCCGGGGCCTCGCAGCTCCTGCCTGCTTCAGCCAGAGCCCAGCGTGTTAGGCAAAAAGTGCGTCCCTGCACTCTGTTGGGAGACCGGGAGAAAAAAAGCCAGGTCACGTTTAACCACAGGTAAGGATCACCAGCGCTGCCAGGCTGCTTCACAGCACGCCGGCTGACAGCTTCTTCTCCAGAACACGTTAGCGGGGGGCAGAAACGGGCTCTGACGCACTTTTGCCCCCCCGCGTAACCGCCACGGCCGCCCGAGGGCAGACGCCGGGCAGCGGGGGCAGCGGGGACAGCCCGCGGCTCAGCCCGGAGGGCTCCGCGACCGCAGCTGACCCCGCAGCGGGGGGGCCACGCCTGCTCCCGCCGCCCCGCGGTGAACCCGGGGCGGCCCGGCGGGGAGGCGGCGGCGAGCCCGGGCCGAGCCACTCCCGCGCCGCGGCGGCGATCAGCCCCTGCCGGCGCTCTCACCTGCGTTGTAGAAGCGGTCCAGCACGGCCGTCTCGCCGAAGTCCAGCTTGCCGAAGTGCAGGGTCTCCAGCGCGGCCCCCACCACCTCGCACGCCTCCCGCAGGCTCTGTAGGGCGCCGCTCTCCGCCGCCAGCAGCGGCCCCTGGCTCGCCTCGTTGATCACGTAGGTGACGGCGGTCCGCCGGCCGCCACCCTTGGCCCGCGCCGCGATGCCCGGTCCGGCGGCGGCGCCGTCCTCAGCCCAGAGGGTGCCGGGCGGCGGCACGGTCAAGTCGGGCAGGAGGCTACGGGCGCCGGCATCAGCCCCTTGCCCCCGCCTGCCGAGCACCTCCTCGCAGTGCGGTCCGCCGCCGGGAGGGCTCGGCACCGGCAAGCTAACGATCCCCTCGCTGTTGTCGCTCATCCCGGCGGAGCGGCAGCCGCCGCCGCGGCAGCGCGTCCCGGGCTCTGCTGCGCTGGCCGGCGTTAGGCGGATGCCATACTCCGCCGCCCGCCCAGGAACGGTCCCGCCGAGCTGCTGGAGTGTAGAGGCGGCCGGGCTGACGCGAGGGACTCCCCCTCGGCCGCTAGCGAAGACTGCCAGAGGCGGGGAGACGAGCACAGCCTCCCTCGACGTCTGCCGCCAGCACCATGACGCGCCGCTCCCTTCTCCCCCGCACCTGCTGGGACTACCCGGCGAGCCGACCCCCAGCAGCCCGGCCTCCTTCTCCTGCCGCCCCCAGGACGTCGCTCTTCCTCCGCCTGCTTACTCTCCCTGAGCGAAATTACTCAGCCGCGAGCAGGAACCACTTGTGCGATCGCTCCCCAGCGCCCTCACTCCGGCCCAACGACCGCTGCGAAGCGCGGGCTGAGGCGGCCCCAGCGCGGGGGCCCGCCCCCGGCCCCGCCCCCGGCCCCGCCCCCGGCCGAGATACCTCCCGCCGCCAAGGGGGCGGGCTCGGCCGGGCGGGGCACGCCGCGCCCCCGCAGGGCGGTCCGGCCTGGTGTCGCTGCTGCCGCCGGGCGGGCTCGCCCCGCGGGGACCCCTCTGCCCGGGCCGCCCCGGCAGGAGGGGGCCGAGAACGCCCCTTCCCCACCACCTCCCGTGGAGCTTTGCTTTTTAACACCACCCCGACCGCACAACGCGCCTGCGTCCGCGCTTCACAGCGGGGTCCGGGTTGCGCCTCCCGCCGCCGGAGCCCCGGCTCGCCCCGGAGCCTTCGAACGAGCTTTCGTTCGATCGAGATGAGCCGATGTGTGCGTGAGGGCAGCTCGCGTGTAAGGGCCCTGCGTTAAACTTGGCTCTGTTAAAGGGGTTTTTTACCGTTTACTCCTTTTTGGTTTGTTTGTTTTGTTTAATGATACACGTGCCCTAACTAGCTAGACAGGACTAAGTGCTTCAGGTGTTTGCTGCGAAGAGTTGAGAGCAGTGTCAGGATTTAGTAGCCCTTGGATTTTAACCCTTGTCTGCTACTATTTGTCCACACCTAAACCTCCCAGTCTGTGTGTTTACAAACGGCTTCAGGTTCCCTGAGGGGTCTGTGGCTGCTTCCAGCAGCTGCTGTGTCTGGAAACGGGAAAGCTGCTCCTCTCTGTTGGTTAAATATGTTGGTTTCTAACATTCACCTGGAATTTGCCTGTAAAGAATACTCAAACACTGGATGATGAGCAAAAATATTTCTTCACGGAATAGGAAGACAGTTGGAATAGTCAGCACACAGCCAAAAGCTGCGCTAACTTTGTATGGTAGGCCACCCAGCCGAGGAGAAAGACCCTTTCACATCATATGAAGGGAGAACATCCAAACTTTCAGATTATTTGCAGGCCAAGAGTGGATCTCTGAGAAATTAAAAATGGTTTTGAAAAGGAAATGATGTTGAGATTTCTGCAGTCTGTTTTTGAACAGAAATACTGTGAAATTGGATGATTTATTCTTTTATTATTATTATCGGGGTCTATTAAATAGGTACAGGAGAAATGAAAAAATAGTACAGTACATTAAGTTTATTTGTCATATCAATAGGCCCATCCTGTTAAAATTGATCTTGTTAAGACTGATCAACTTGTTGGCATGAAGCCTGCTCATGTGTCGTTGTTTTCCATTACTTCTGTAGACAGAGAATCAATTCTGGAACAATTAGAAAAACTCATCACTGCAGTACCTTTGGTGGCTCTGTTTGCTTTTGCATTGAGCAGTCCCGTTTTTTGAGGAGATACGCCTGGCATTTGCTTCTGCTGATAAGAAATGGGTAAATGGGTGGGAAGATGATGAGGAAACTAAAGCCTAATTTACAGGGAAAAGTTAATATTTGCTAATCTGCCAGATACAGTAGGTTATTGTTTCTTGCTACAATCTGAATGGCAATCAGTGTTTTTCTAAATAATGTCGTTTTCCACAAAATGCAGAATCAGTGTTAATCCATTCAGCACTGCAGTTACATCATCTTACAGGAAGCAAGAACAATATGTCTCTGTTGTTTTTGAGAACAGCCCATGTTTGTCAAGTGCAGAAGGAAGTCATGGACTGGAAGGACATGGAAGAAGTATGCTATTCCACTTAGTGTTACCGACTTGTGATGCTTGCTTTGTTATTAGCATTGTGTCTATTCCAAATTCAGGTTAGTTTCTCTATTGATTTGGCTGGGAGTGAGGTTGGGCCCTAAACCGGGCGTGGGGAGGGGGGGGAGAATGCTGTTGAATAACAAACACAAATTGTCCACATTTTTATAAAGTGAAAACATATTTTTTAATCTGCTAGCTCTCTGAAGTGAGTGATCAGACATTTAGGAGCTCTTGTGTTTTTGTGTTTGATTAGGAGATAATCCAAGGAATTTTTTTAAACCAAAATAACACCCTATTTGTTATCAGAAGTACCTTACCATGTTCGCTTGTTTCTCAAGGGCTGTAAAATTAACATCTTTAACACCAGATGGTTTGCATATAATCACGATTCAGTATTGTCCTGTTCCAGCTCTGTTTTTTCTTCTAACAAAAACTTGTAACAAGCAGTTAGCTGTGATTTTGTTGAAATAACAACCCTCTCTTCATTATATATTTTTACAGCTAGGCATCACTGGCCTCTAAGTTTAACCATAATTATAATCATAATATCCAAGAATTTGCCACCTTTGTTAATTGCGAATATAAATGCAGTTTTTGATGAGTGACAAACAACATGATTGGAGAATAAACAAGCTTGATTTAGCCACTCAAACTACTGTAAACAAGATCAAAGACCAAAAAAGGCAGTTCCAATGTATCCTGATTTATAGAAATGAAATTTAAAGCATATGTGCATTTAACTAACTGTCCAAATTATATTTTTCATGTATTATGGCTACCAGTGTCCAGCAGTGGGAGAAAAATTATTCTGATCTGCATTTGGTTTGTGGTAGTGCTGATGGAACTGACAGAATGGACTAAAATACATTGCTACAGATACTGGGTTTAAAATAGATGCTAAATTTCATTCAAAATTTGAGGCCCTCTTGTTTAACTGTAGGATAATATATAGGAATGAGAAACTGGAGATGCACTGTAAACTCTTCACTGATAAGCAAGACAAAGAAGTTTGCAGGAGTAAAGTCCAGTATGCTTCAATTATGGTTGTAAGAAAAAAAAGAATGTAAAGAAATTTGCAGATAAAAGAATCCAAATGAGATATTGAAAGTACATAAACTAATGCAATTTCTGTAAGCATTGACCAGAACTTTCACAAGCTGCCGAAATGGTTAAACTGAAATAAAAAACTTTTTTCTAAAAACTGTCCTAAAAAGTTAGACTAAGTATATCACTGTAGACGATAAGATGTCGCCTTTATGTTCAACAGAGAGGGCAGGCAAATAGAGACCAGTGGCCATTGTGTAGGGATGCAGCTGATCATGGAACAGTAATACGAGGAATCTGCCTACCAAATTATGGTATGGTGCACATAAATGCAGTCAGCAAAAACTGATGGATCAGTGTGGATACAAAATTGGGGATGGATATTTCATCAGTCAGGACTGTTCTTGGAGCCCATGTCTTGTGAGCATGGTGAAGAAAGTGCACTGTTCTTGCTTCATACCCTTTTCCCCTACAACTCTCGTGTTTCTTTCTAAATCTCCCGGTCTAAATCTTCCTCTGCTCCAGCATCTTTCCCGCCTCTTGCTGTTTTTGGTCTTTAAAACTTCCAGAAAAAGTCTCTGTGCTAACTGCCTTTTCCTCCCAACTTCCACAACCATCACTTTCCCCATATGAAGGGAGCCTTTTCCCTTTGTATTCATTCCAGCAGACCTCTTGGTTACTTTACTGTTGCCAGTTTTGCAATCTTACTGTGAACCTTGGGATATGTCCTGGTTTCAGCTGCAATACAGTTAATTTTCTTCTTAGTAGCTAGTACAGTGCTGTGTTTTGGATTTAGTATGAAAATAATGTTGATGTCTTAGTTGTTGCTAAGAAGTGCTTACTCTAAATCAAGGACTTTTCAAGCTTCCCATGTTCTGCCAGTGAGGAGGGGCACAAGAAACTGGGAGGAAGCAGAGACAGGACAGCTGACTTGAACCAGCCAAAGGGATATTCCATATCACAGAATGTCATGCTCAGTATGTAAACTGGGAGAAGCTGGCTAGGGCCTGCTGATGGCTGCTTGGGTACTGGCTGGGCATCAGTCAGCAGTGGTCAGCAATTGTATTGTGCATCACTTGGGGTTTTTCCCTTGGGTTTTAGTCCTCTCTCTTTCTCTCTCATTTTCATTACAATTACTATTATATTATTATTAGATTTTGTTTCAATTATTAAATTGTTCTTATCTCAACCCATGAGTTCTGCCTTTTCTCCGATTTTCCTCCTCATCCCACTGCGGGTGGGGGGGGAGTGAGTGAGTGTCTGAGTGGTACTTAGTTGCTGGCTGGGGTTAAACCACGACAGGATACTAAATGCTTTTCTTAAAGCTTCAACTCATACAGCTTTATGGCAGTATGGGAATATCAGCTGGGACTATCTCTGCATGTCTGTTAGTCAATAAGCATTCGCTGTTGTAGAAGAAAATCTTGGATGTCATGAAGCCTAATGAATGGTTCAATAACGAAAAGATAGAAAAAAGTTTACTGTAGTTCCTGAGTATTTCCAGTGTTTTAAGCTACCTGTCCCTTGCATGTGAGGGAATGGTTCACAATCAACTTTCTCTGGTAGGAAAGCTCTTTTTATAACTTTAAATACTTGGGCTTGAGCCTTCCCAATTACTGTTCCTACTGACCAGCAAGATTTTGTAAGGATTTGTGTGTACAGCAGTGATGGTTACCAGCTCAACTCACACCTAAGGTAGCTGTCAGCTAGCAAGCTGAGGAAACAAGGGACGTGTGTTTGTAACAGAACAGAGCTCACTGGACTGAAAGTGTAGTGAACTGCTGTTAAAGTGTCTCAACTACCTATTCTAATGCTCACAAGGGGTATGATTGTGAGCTGAGCTCCGAGAAGCAACTGTAGCATAAATATAGCCTGAAAGTTACGTATTAAGCAACTTTCCCTTTTTTTGACCCATTGAAGTGATGTTGGGTTAGGAAAAAGATCATCTCGGTGTAGCTGTGGAAGTTTTGTCTGGCACTGAGGACTCTCAGTTTTGGGGTGGAACGTGGCTGCCACCTGCCGCTGCACACGCTGCACGTCCGTGTGGCATTGGCGGGTGGAAAGAGCTGGCTGGCAGATAAAACAGATGCAGGTAAAATGCTGCTGTGATCAGTGGTCCTTCACGTTTCTTGATAAATTCAAGAAGCTGCCCAGAGGCTGAGTAGAAAATACAGTCAAGTTTAGCAGCTTTGTTGGGCCCTTCTCTCTTTGCTTGTAACATAGCTTTCATTTCTTTAGCTGTTATTCTCTCTACCTTGAAATCTTCCCATGCAAATACTTCCAATTGCTGTATTATTTTGCTTCCTACTTCTACATCTCTTCAAAACCTGAAACTCACAAGCTTGTCCGTGGGGGAAAGAAAAAAAAAAAGTGTTTTGAGAACTATCCCTTCTCTCAGGACTTCCTTGTAACCTTTTATCCACTTCTTGATCTTCATGTCTTTGAAAATTCTTTTTAATCTGTCTTTAAAACAAAGCTGGGCCACTGATAAGAACTACTTCCTGTTTGCATAACCTCTTTGTGGAATTTCACTCATTACAAAAGATTAACTATTTTTGAAAATGTACTTGATAAAACTTTTCCAGTACTCAGATACATCAGTGATAAATTGTCCATAGAGTAACTGGACTTCACTCCCAAACACCACCTCACAAATGGCTTTGTCCAGACTCACTCACTGCACTGCTACGGTGGCTATGTAACTTTTCAAATGTTGTTATTGACATCCCAGTCACAAAAGGCAATTACTTTCAAAACACTTGCTCAGAAGTTTGGCTTGTACCTTGTATTTTGAAAAGATACGTTGATTTAAAAAGATTCCATAGAGGCTAAAATTGGTGGAATTTGGGCTGTAGCAGCCAATTTGGTAAGGTATTTTTGCCCCACAGTGAAAAAATCGTATCTCATATAATGTCTGTCAATAAATTAAGCACATAAATTGGCAGTTGTGAGGCTTTGGGAGCTGCTGTGGTAATCCAAAGGATACATTAAATTGAGCTTCACTTGTACTGAATTTGGATTGATTTTATTCTAAAACCCTAGAGGCTGTTTGATAAACATATTTATTTTCATTTTCACCATGAGGTCAAAGAACAAGTCAAACTGCCTAATGCAGTGATCTGCATTTGAATGCCAGTTTAAGCAATTAAACATTTGTATGGCTTTACAATAGATTTTGTAGTCAAGGTTTAGTTTTAAATATGAGGCTGAGTAGCAGGAGTACGTAAGTATCCTCCAAGCTCCATGATGTAACCTTGATTAAATAAACTAATTTGCCTTTGCTGTACCTTTGTAATGTGTAAAATAATACTTTTGCATTTTTATCTCTACACACATAGATGGGTCATTATAACTGATTGGGCTATTCTGTGTCCAACTGGAATAATCTCTGTGTCTGTATTTTCAAGTCCTATGTAGCACACACAGGATCAAATATAACAAAAGCTGCAGCTGCTGCTGCTATGCCAAAATATTTATTTTTTTAACCCTCACACACACACACACACAACCCCCTTCGTTTCAAAGGCAAAATTCTCACTGACTTCAACAGAAGTTGTCATGGGTGTAAGCAAACTTGATTTTGTTCATAAAAGGATTTCCATAAAGCATAATTGCATCACAAGAAGAATGATAAAATATACAGATCTATTCAAGAGAAGAGAATGAAATAGCTTAAAAGGGCTGTTTAAAAGGAAGAAGGACAGGTAACACATACACGATGATTGAAAGATCTCATGTACTCGAGGCGATGCACACACAATGAGGTGATGTGTACCTTACATGGCAATTCAAACAACAGTTTGTCTTTGAAGCTTGGAAGTGATCCCAGTGGAAGGTGATTTTTTTGCATAGTTGCTTATCATGAGAAACAGGCAGCGAGTGTTTAGAGGCCTGGTCTGAGCCCAATGACAAATCACACTGGGGTATGTATGAAAGCCTAACAATATCAACTGATAAATTGCTCAGTAAGGCCCTCCTAAGCTTACAGCTTTCCTCTGAAGAGGACAAGGCTGCAAGGAGCAGAAAGCCACAGAGGCCCAAGGCCGCAGCTGACCAGAGTCGGTCAGGGCTGCCAGGAACTGCCAGCAGCAGTTCCCCTGGAGCCCAGGGTGGGCCCTGAGGCGGCCGCGGGCCCCTCTGCAGCCGGGCCCTCCACGCTGCAGCGCCTCGGGCCGCCCTCTGCCATCGCCAAAGATGGCGGCGGCGACGCCGCAGCTTCAGCACCGCCCGGCGGGCGTGGCGCTTCCGGCGGGGCCGCGCGCTGGGGGCGGCAGCTCCTCCGCGCCGCGGTCGGGGCCCGGTGGGGGGCCATGGGCACGGCGGGCGGCGGCGCCCTGCGGCTGCCCGGGCTGCACGGCTACGCGGCGGAGTTCTCGCCCTACTGGCCGGGGCGTGTGGCCTGCGCCGCCGCGCAGTACTACGGCATCGCAGGTGCGGGCGGGGCCTCCGCGGCGGGGCGCGGAGGGGGGTGGCCGTTCCCGGACGTTCCCGGTAGCGGCTCCTCATGGGGGCTCTGGAAATTGCCGTGTCCGCAACGGCAGCCGGCGTCTGTAAAAGCGTGCTGGGATTTCCCTTTCCGTTGCTTTTGTTTTGCTTTGGTATCAACGTATATTTCTGCGGTGGGCGCGGGTGGCGGCGCTGCTGCTGGCCGCGGGGCGCCACGACCCGCCGGGCGCACGGCGGTGTCTCACAGGGCCCTCGGGGGAGTGCTGGAATAGCGAAAATTTTAAGGGGGAAATACTTCCAGACGTTTCATCCACACCGTGTTCGTCTCTACTGTTGTATTTATTCTCGCCTCCGCCAAAGCAGCACTCCCCCGAGGGCCCTGTGAGACACCGCCGTGCGCCCGGCGGGTCGTGGCGCCCCGCGGCCACCGCAGAAATACAACGGTAGAGACGAACGCGGTGTGGATGAAACGTCTGAAAGTATTTTACCCTTAAAATTATAACTGTTACAGCCTCAGTCACCGAGTGTCCAGCCGCGCCCCGGCGATCGGGTGGCCCCGTTAAGAGGCAAGCGGAGCTTCTCTCAGCCCTTCCAGTGGGAGCATTGCTCCTGAAAGCACTCGTTGAAAGTAAACTTTCTAAATGTGGAATTACTTTGCAAATATCCCGGTCATGTGGGTAAGCAGTACCCATGTGTGTTTTCTCAGAACTGAATGACTTATTTTTTTTTGGTGAGCTGTAGTGCTAGATTCCGGGTGGGCAAAAGCATTACGCTGCTGTATCAGAGTGATGCCCAGGAACCCCGTGCTGCTGTGTCTGTAAGGTGAAGCTCATGGGGAAAACACGCTTTGATGCTTCATAAGCAAGCTGTTTCTTTTCTAGCCTCACCTACGGGTATACTGGAGTTAAAAAAAAAGGGGAGGGGGGGGCAAAACACAGTCTGATGTAAATTAATTACTGTTTTAGAGAACATAAGACATTTATTTAAGCAACTAATTGGCCTCTTACAAGTTCAGATGCCCTTTGTATTTGCACACAGGAGCTACTTCAGAGCCACAGTAGTTTCCTCTGGCACGGGGGAAACTAGTTGTGACGTTTTCTTTTATTTTGCTGGTTTAGGCTGTGGAACTTTGGCAGTGCTGGAACAAAATGAAGCCAAGATTGTTCTGCTCAGGAGGTAACGCAGGTTTATGCTTTATTTTTGCAGGAGAAAAACTTACTGTGTAACTGTGAATACAAGACACAGCCCAAATATTTTGGGTTATTGTTAGCAATAAAACCCTATTGTATTCATGCTATAGTATCTACTGAATGCAGGTCTTTGTATTTACATACAAATAAATGTGTTTATATTTACACACAAATAATAGGTTTATATTGCATAGATTTTGTTACAGGAAGCAATCTGAATGGCACCCTTTCCATAGTGTAAAACATTTTATAGAAAACTGACAGTGAAAATTAAAAGCAGCTTCTCTGCCCTAACTTGAAATTAAAAGTTTTAGCTTTTTAGGATTAGTGCATTGCCACCTAAATTTATGCCCTTATGGTTGACTTATACTGAAAATAGAGCAGGAAGCTACGTAAAGCCATGGAAGTCCTTCCTAGGAGATTAGGTATTCTAAGGGTCTGAGAGGAGTTTGATTTGTGTTCTGGATGGGAGGAGGAGAAAGGTTAGGAAGGTGGGGTGGGGGTGGGCGTTTAATACTTGACCATCATTGACCTAGAATTTTTTTAAGAAACTTTTGAAACAACAATTATTTAGATTAAGAGGGCTGCACTAGAAGTGCTTAACAAATAGTTCATCATATTCAGAGAAACTTTTTTTAATTAAATTTAATTATAAAGCAAGATTCTTCAAAGCTTGTCAACATGCTGTTAGTTTTGCTAAGTGCTCTGGTTTAGTACTGTTCATTTCTATGTTTCCAGTGACTCCACTTAATTTGTGGTAGAAGGTCCTGTAACTGCCCGAGCCAGAAGCTGTGTCATGTTCTCCACCAAAATAAAATGTTCTTTGTATGTGCTTTTCCCTCATCATTACTGCAGGGTGCCATGAAGTTTAACCTGAACTTAGCTAAACCTTCAGTGAAAAGAGGGTAAATAAATGAAATATATTCATATTTACCATGAGATAACAGCACCATCATTGATAGTTGTTGCAGAGCAACAAATACACAGTACCAGATCCCATATAATGAATCTGTAGTGTGTTAAAAGCCCTTTTAAGGGAGTGAAGAGATCTTTAGTATGTTCATGACTGCCTTTCAGTTGTTTTTTCGGTGTGTCTTAGCTTCCTAATGGTAGTGTGAACTGGATAGAGCTCTCCCAACATAGCCAGTTTAATTTCTTTATTTACCACAGTTGTTACAGACAAAGGGCTCCTACTCCAGTAGCAACATCCTGGAGAAACTGTAGATCAGAGTGAGATGTGGTACCTCTGCCTCTGTTTGCCGGGCAAGTTTAAGACTGAAATCAGATTTCATATTCTGTGTATGGCAGGCCCTTGGCTCATTTGTGCTTTAACTTAATCAGCCTATTCTAGCATACAGTTGTAAAAGTTGACATTATAACAAGTAAGTTACTTGTAAGGAGATTTACTGGAAACTCAAATATATAAAAATACTGGTTAGAATGGTAAAGAGGGTGATTTAAAGAAATAGTCTTTGCATGTAACTAGTTCAGACTTCGATGTCGTGCTTTCTCACGGACAAATACCTTCATTGTTCTGATTTAGTTTTGACTGGAATGATGGCCTGTTTGATGTGACCTGGAGTGAGAATAATGAACATGTGTTGATCACTTCTAGTGGAGATGGATCTCTGCAAATCTGGGATACAGCTAAAACAAAAGGTCCACTGCAAGTCTATAAAGAGCACACTCAGGAGGTAAACCAGGCAAACTTGAAAAATTTAATGAACTATCTGATGTTTGAATTATTAGAAGATTTATTTGTGGACTTATAATCAAAAGCAGGGTTTCTTGTCTAACTTTGGGTCCATGGTTTGAATTTATAACAACATTATTTTGCACATGAAGTGAATGTTGTACATATTTGTATATACAATGTAATAGGTACCGCTTAATTACATAAATCCAACATATTCAGAAATAGGGTTTGTAGCTTCTTATAGGCTAAGCAATCATTGTGTTGTATGAAAGTACTGCAGTTTGAGAGCGTTATTGGATAGGTCTAAATCAGACAGCTGATGTATGTAGCAGTGTTATCCTTGAGGATCTAGAGTGACACACATTATGCAGATCCTTAGAACTTCTTTTGTATAGAAAATGCTTATCCTTTTCCGTCCTAGCATCTGTGAGGTTCCACTCAAATAACGGTAGTCAAATATTGGGACAGCATGTATTTTTTTAGCCTTGGTTTGGTACTGTTGCATTTGATTTTCTTAAAATTACTGTTAAAATCTTAAAATTTTTGAAAGTTTCTGTATGTGGTGCAAGATGGGTAGAGAAAAATGTTATATTCATGTTCATAAATGTATTTGCATACTTTTAAGGACACCTATACTTGAGTATATTTATCTTCCCTCAAGTGATTTTTCTACCCTTTTTTTTTCTCCACACTTTCCTTCTAACTCTCCACTCACTTCTGTCATCTTTGAATTTAGATGCAGTCAGTTTTACCCTGGATTGTTGACACTTTATCTAAATTACATAAATATGAATTTATGTACATCCTGGTGGATGTGCAGTCAATAACAAAATCCAGTTTTGTATCCACAAAGGTGTCAAGATTTTTTTCAGATATGAAGCACAAAGCTAAAAGCTGAGTGACTGCAGTTACATGACAGTCCATCTTCTGTACCTCATTTCTTTGTAATTTTGCTACTTTGGTTTAATACATGTACTATGTAAATAAATAATTTTGAGATATGCGTTTGTAGTTGTGATCAGGACTTTATGATAATGTTCAAAGACTGATCGTAGTAACAGAAAAGTGTAGGCAAGGCATAATATCAAGGGGGGGGGAGGTTGTTCATAAGTTTATTTTTGTTCTGCCACACCATCTGTTGTTTGTGAAGTAAACATTTCCATGTCCAATTCTTAATTTAGCACATAGCATGGGGAGGTGGAAGCATTCAACCATGAGTTAGAAAGACAGTATAGGAAACATGGGCTGGGTGTTTATTGTGGGATATGAAATGTTTGTATTGATTCCTTATAAACATGCCTTAAGAGGATAAATCTCAGAGGGAATATACCTAATAGTTTGTGGTAAACACTGGCAGACAGTGCTGTTTAAAATGATTGACTACTTTCCTAATCCTTAATCCCTGTCTGACATTTCTAATAACAATTTTGTCACTGCATTTTATAATATTTCTAATGCAGGATTGACAGGGATCTGTTTCTTGTTTTCTAAATGAGATCATTGTCCCTCCTCAAAAAGAATGTGAATTTTTAATTTAAAAGCACATCTCTGTTATCAAAGGACAATGTTTATTCCAGCACTAACCAGCTGCTGAATCTTGTGAATAAATGAGTCTAATTTAGTTTGATTTTGATGAAGTCTCACTGGAACGTGAGACAACAGAATGCTTGAATTAAATTTGTCTTGTAAAGTGAGCCTGAACATTTATTTTGAAGTATTTTTTATGTTTTTACATCTTTTTTTTCGTCATCTTTTCATCTTGCCTGAGGCATTTTTTTTCTGCTGTTCAGGCATAAACGAATATTAATGCATTTTATGATTGAAGATAAAGCACTAAAAAATTAACAGCTAAGATTTATGCTGTGTTATTGATCTATCTCAGTTGGTCAACACAGCTTGTATTGAAATGTCTGTAAATGTATGTTGGGTGATAGATTGAAAAGGAAAGAACAGAAGCGAACCTTACTTGGTTCTCCACGCCTTCTGCTTTTCATTCTCTTCTCATTACCTGGACCTGTCACATGCTGAATGGAAAATAGCTCTTGCTTTTTATGAGCCTGTTGTCTGTTCTATTTGTAATTCTTGCCTGAAGGAGAATTTGCCCATGTCCCGCCGCCTGTGATGCAGCAGAGTGCTGGGCAGTCCTAACCATGTCTGCCATATGTACACAAACGCACGTCACAACACGTATTCAGCAGATCTATGTGCTGATGTCTTGTGAGTGAGCTGTAAGCCATACATGTGCTTTGCCTTATCTGTGCAGTAGATCTCATTCATACCAAATATGTGAGGCTAGGTGAATTGTGTGACACAGTTGCATGTTTCTTAGATATATTTCTTTCTGGAAAATCTTGGACATGAATATGAGAGCCAAACACTTCAACTGAGCTGACTTCATAGGGCTGTTGTGTGAAAGACATGTACTACGTAATGATACATTTAGAGGCATTTCCAAACAGGAGCAGCTTAGGAGTTGAACATAGGTCATCCCGCAAATTCAGGTGTAAGGAGAGGAGAAAGGCTAAAGTCTGTGAGGAGCTTGGGAGCCACTTTGGAGAACTGTGATGTTTTCCGTTCTTAAAACATGAGTGGGTGCTTGTGTGGCTCCTTTGTTATTATTTTAATATGAGGAGTCAGGTTGAAAGGGAGCATGTTTTAATAAGCTGTAGTACTTGTAGGTAGCTGACAAAAGTAGAAAAATAAAGACATAAAGGCATGATTTGGGAAAACGAAATAATTACCTTTTTGTTTGTTATTTGGCTTTTGTCAAGTATTGTCTGAATGTCTTGTACATTTAGATCAGGGGTCCTCAATCTACGGCCCGCGGGCCGGATACGGCCCCCAGGGTCCTCAATCCGGCCCCCGGTATTTACAGACCCCCCCGCCGGGGGCTGGGGGGGAAACCAAGCAGCCACAGATGGCTGCCTGCCACTGCATCTGCGCGCCGGCCCCCTGGTTAAACAGTTTGAGGACCCCTGATTTAGAAGATAAACTCCTCAAGGAAGGGAGCTAGCACAAAATGGTGCTAGAACAATATGCCTTTCAGTATATGGGACGTAGGACACTGTAAAATTGAAAAAAAAAAAAGTTGCAGATAAAACTTCGATGTTCTGTGGGCAGTGGTTGCCTTCCACTAATTGGAAATAAGAAAACAGATGAAAACCAGTGAATTTAAGCTGGATCTAGCATAAATTGAAATATTTTTGGGAAGGAAGATGCTCAGGAGTAGCTAAGTGTTACCTTGATTTCCTTTCTTATATAAGGCACTCTCCATAGAAGACTTTGGTTTGGCTGGATTTTCTTTTTCCAGTCCAGCTTCTCTGCTTTTTTGTCTGGTGACAAAGGTCCAAACATTTTCACTTTCAGAACAGGGTTGCTGTTGTTTAACACAAATTCCAGCTATCCAAGACAAACACAGCAACTAATATGTTGACTCACAGATTAGATCCAGTGCTGTGCTAGAACTAGATTGTCCCAGCTGGAGTGCAAATCCCCAGTGGTTAGTGGCCTGACTGTTGAGAGTGGTGCCACATACCACTGGTGGGATGTGGCCACGTTTCTGAGAAGTATCATGGGAGGTCTGATTGGGTCAGGAAGTCAAGCAAATAAACTGTTTCAGCTAATATTTATTCACCTTAGCACTGAAATGATTCAAGTCCATCTGCAGCTTATTGAGCCATTTTGGTGTGAGGTAAAGTAACAACAGAATGCATCTTCCGTCATGTAGATGAAGATAGAGTACATTTGAAGATGGAAGTTGTGTGTGTTCTTGAGACTTTCAGATTTGAAGTCATTTGAAGAACTACCTTATAGAGTGGGGTTTTTTTCTGAGGCAGCAGAGCTCAAAAATCAGCAGTAAAGGATGCAGTCAAAGTGTTCGCTGTGAAGGTGGGGACCCATTATAGAATAAACTATCAGAGAAGAGGGAACTTATTTCTATCATCTTTGCAAAGTTGTGGCAGATTGGTGAAGTTCCCACTGACGGGAAAAGGGGAAACATAACCTTCGTTTTTAAAAGCGGAAAGAAGGAGGACCTGGGGAACTACAGGCAAGTCAACCTTACCTCTGTGCCCAGCAAGATCATGAAGTAGATCCTCCTGGAAACTATGCTAAGACACATCAAAAATAGGGAAGTGACTTGTGACAACCAGCATGGCTTCACTAAGGGCAAATCGGTCCTGACAAATTTGGTGGCCTTCTACGACGGGGTTACAGTGTATGTTGGTGGATAAGGGAAGAGCAGCTGATACCATCTATCTGGACCTGTGCAATATATCTGACGCTGTCCTGCACAACATCCTTGTCTTTAAACTGGAAAGACATGGATGTGATGGATGGACCACTTGGTGGATAAGGAATTCTCTGGATGGTCGCATCAAAGAGTTGCAGTCAACGGCTTGATGTCCAAGTGGAGATGAGTGTCAAGTGGCATTCCTCGGGGGTTATTATTGGGACCAGCGCTGTTTAATGTCTTTGTTGGTGACGTGAGTAGTGGGATTGAGTGCACCCTCAGCAAGTTTGCTGATGACCCCAAGTGGTGTGGTCAATATACTGGAGGGCAGGGATGCCATCCAGAGGGACCTTGACAGGCTTGAGAGGTTGGCCCACGCAAACCTCATGAAGTTCAACAAGGCCAAGTGCAAGGTCCTGCATGTGGGTCAGGGCAATCTGAAGCACGATTACAAACTGGGTGGAAAATGGATTGAGAGCAGCCCTGAGGAGAAGGACTTGGTGGTGTTGGTTGGTGAGAAGCTCAGCATGACCTGGCAACGTGCGCTTGCAGCCCAGGAAGCCAAACATATGCTGGGCTGCATCAACAGGAGTGTGGCCAGCAGACCAAGGGAGGCGATTCTCCCCCTCTAGTCCACTCTTCTGAGACCCCACCTGGAGTGCTGCGTCCAGCTCTGGGGACCCCAGTGTAAGGAGGACATGGACCTGCTGGAGCCAGTCCAGAGGAAGGCTGCAAAGATGATCAGAGGGCTGTAGCCCCTCTCCTATGAAGACAGGCTGAGAGAGTTGGGGTTGTTCAGCCTGGAGAAGAGAAGGCTCTGGGGGGACCTTATAGCAGCCTGCCAGTGCCTAAAGGGGGGCTACAGGAAAGCTGGGGAGGGACCTTTCACAAGGGCATGTATGTAGGGATAGGACAAGGGGGAACGGCTTTAAGCTGAAAAAGGGAGGTTTAGATTAGCTATAAGGAAGAAGTTCTTCACTGTGAGGGTGGTGAGGCACTCAAAGGGGTTTCCCAAAGAAGCTGTGGATGCCCCATCCCTGGAAGTGTTCAAGGTCAGGCTGGATGGGGCTTTGGGCAACCTGGTCTAGTGGAAGGTGTCCCTGCCTATGGTGGGGGGTTGGAACTAGATGATCTTTAAGGTCCCTTCCAACCCAAACCATTCTGTGATTCTATGATTCCAGCTGTACAGGTAAAAGCAATTTCTTAAAAGCTGAAATGATGAGTCATGATGGAAGTTGAGTTTTTTATTTTATCTTATTTTATTTTTTTGAGGTAATTTATTTGTTTGAATGGTAAAAAAGTGTCACAGAACCCAGGAAAGATGAAAATCAGGGGTATTTTTTGACATGTATTTCTTATGAGAATTAGATATCATAAAAACATATTTACTGTTAGTTAGCTAAAACCTCAAAGTCAACTCTATAGTCAGCTCTGAAGAGAGATGGCATTTACATTGCTAGGAATTAAAAATTGTAGAAGTTTGAATAAAACTGTTTCATAGATAAGAAATCAGTCTGAAATGACTTTTCACAGTGGCAGAAACTTCTAGTGATGGTGGGTCTATGTGGATTTTGTTAGAACTTTTCTTTTTCCTTTCAACATGTTGGCCCTTCTTTATTTTTCTGGATATTTTTCTGAGCCTGCATTTACCTTTAATGCCAGACTGAGATGTTAAGTTCAATTTTTGTTCAGGTGTTGGCATTGTTGGCAGCTTTGTGGTGCTTGACTGGTGTGTTTCTTTTAGCTGATTATGATACAATCTGCAAATGCAAGTGTATATCGTGAAACTTTGGCTAACTAGAGTTTCAGACTTCTATTCTAATGCTCTTTCTAAACTAGGCTGTTGTATCATTTATAGGTATTTAGTGTTGACTGGAGCCAAACTAGAGGAGAACAGCTAGTGGTGTCTGGTTCATGTGATCAAACAGCCAAGCTGGTATGTTGATTTTCTGCTGAAGGTGAAAAATGCAATTTGTTTTGGATCTGATAGTTCTTTGTGTTAAGAACAGCATTGATTCACTTTCCCTCTTCATTTTTACACTGAGACTGAAATTCTGTTTTAACTGAGATACTGCTTTATCCCACAGTTGATATCAGTTCAAGCATACAAATGCTTTTCATGATACATGGTAAAAAAAAGTTCATTTAGTCCTTTTTGTATGTATAAAGCTTTTTTAATGTATGAAACTTTCCTTTCTTATTGAATGTGTACTTCAACAGTTTTCTTTTTACTTTATTCAGTGGGATCCAGCTGTGGGGAAGTCATTATGCACTTTTAAAGGCCACGAAGCGGTCATTTACAGCACTATATGGTCTCCACACATCCCAGGTTGTTTTGCATCTGCCTCAGGTAAACATGATGGTAAAGAGATTCTCAGAACAAAAGAACCCAACCTTTATGTTATTAGGTTAGTTCAGCATTTTGTCCAGCAGATGGCAGTGTGTGTCATACATCTAAATGGAAGAAGACAAGATAAATTTATTGCTGTGGCTGGATTTGTAGGTTCTGTATGATCTGTAAATCATCCTGTTGGCCATTTAAACAGGGATCGGCAGTTTTCTAGCAATTACTTCAGTTACCTTGTGGCAATATTTTCTGTTATTTTATGTAGCTCTGTTCCATTCACCTTGCTTTTGTTACTGACCACTAAATCATGTTATATGCTTTATTTTGTGTTCTGGCTTACATTTTTTTTTTTTCAAAATATCTCAAGTGTCAGTAGACTGTTAGCTCTGTGAGTAACATAGCCAGTTCCCACTGAACTGTTTTAAGGACTACTGGAGATCCCTGTGCCTTGTTTTTTTGGGAAAGGTAATCATCAATTTTGCTTTCCTGCTTTGGCCAGTGCTATGAATTTTGCTGGTCAATACAATCATAATTGAGTTGGGTGTACCTGAGGCAAAGAGACTGTATGGCAAGATGGCAGTGTTTTACAAACACTGCTCCTGCTTCAGAGACACAAGGAGAACTCTGGAGTGAGACCTCGAGCCTTACTGCTGACTTAGCTGGGCAAGGGGTGCTGTGAGCCACGGAGTTTGCTTGGGAAAGAGGGGCAGTAAGACACTACCTTAATGCAAATATTGGTAGATTAACTTCAGTGGCTTGGATTTCTCTGATTTCAAGTCTGTTAGACCTTTGTACTTGTTTAATTAGAAATTGTTCAGCTCTTATATCAAGAGTGTAAGCAAGGATAAATAAGTTTTCCTGTTACTGAAGTTAAAGAGAGACAATGAGTACACACAGGTACTGGCCGTCATTGTCTTCTATGGGAAGTTTGATAAGAAAGTGCATATGGCTTTCATAAAATTTGAGTCTGGCTATTTCCATCTGACTCTGCTTGCAGGGTTGAACTAGAATGACTAACAAGTTACATGTATTTGTAGTGCTTGAAAGCCAGATGCTGGAGCATAGATATTTTCAACTTATTTAAAGATTCATTGAGGTACGCTTAGTGAGATACCTATCTAATAGGATCTGAGAAGCTTACAGGATTGGGTCCTGTATGCTGTTTGAACAATTGTACTGAAAAGCAACTATATACTACAAAAATACCAGCTAACTACTATTTGGTTAAAGGTAAGTGGAGAAAACAGTGCTTAGTGTTTTTTGCAAATTCTAGGTGTTATGATGGTCTCTTTAAAGTCCTGCTCAGAAGCCTCCCCTCCATGGTAGTCTTACTCATACAAAATTTCTGACAATCTGGGTGAACAAAAGAGCTTTACTGATCCAGCTAGTTATTTCAAATTTGATCCTCTAGAGTATGAAGCCAAATTATCTTCTAATACATTGGCACTTTAACAATTTTGGGAAACATTGATTGTTAGATGCTGTATGTAGTGGTATATACACTGGGTACAGCAACATACACTTGATCTGTTTTTTGAGTGACTTAGTGGGTGCAGCTGTTGGAAATTTTGACTAAAACTCTAAAGACTTCCTATTTTGTGAATTTTACTTTGATTATTGAAAGGGACTAACACATATTGCTGGAGCCTGAAGCTAGTTGCAGTCAGTTTTCACCAATTGATGACTCCATAGTATTTTACAGGGAAAAAAAAAACATGCACAAAAGATGCACAGTATTTTTGTTCTCTAAGTACTACTTAAGTGTGAAATAAAATCCCATAGTGTAATGCTAGGTGTAAAATCATTAGCTAAGAGAAAATAAAGTCTTCAGAATGATGGTGAACTGTCTTATGGTTTCCGAAATAAAACATCTCGTGTGCTTCTAAATAAAATAACTTAAAAACAAAGACCTTGCATAGAAGTCATGACATGCAGATGTGGAAAATGTTTCTTATTTGCTTTTGGTTTTAGTTTCCATTGGAATTTTTCTGTGGTTTGATTAGATTCCTTCACTGCAGAAATTATATACTGGCAGTTTTTTCTTTCATCAGCAGGACTGTGGGTAGTAGAAGTACTCATGACCCTCTAGCTCTGGGTATAAATGCCATTTCCTTATAGTAAGAAAGGTGTATCAGATGGTTTATGTTCAGCGCGTTTACTTCACTGTTTAGTGTTTAATGGCATTCTACTCTGTCAGTCAAGATATGTGGTGAAAGTGAAGTGGAACTGTTCAGAATGCTGGACCTCACTTGAAACTTGCTACGGTCCATATACTTTAAGCAGGAGAGAAAATGATGGAACAGAAAGCTTAATTTCACTGATGACTCATCTATTGAGCTGAAGTTGGAGCTGGAGAAAAACTGCAATCTCAACATGGTAACATTGTGTCGAATGTGCAGCTGTTCCCTTTGATACACTTGCTGGAAGGGTTTACCCCTTTTTTTGTTTGTTTGTTTGTTTTCTGGTCGCTTTTGCAACTTTGTCTTGTCTTGAAAATTAGTACCTGAAACTGAGTCTGTAAGGAAACTTCTTGTACTTCTTTTCATCTCCCTTGGGGTTTTTTAACTTTTTAAACCAGTAGCTTTTTGAAGAGTATTGAAACATTCTCTTGAAGAAGGCTGCGCAGCATTAGGCATGTAGTGTGTGTGTATGTGTGTTCTTTCTCGCCCCTCCTGTCGCCTTTCTTTCATTCCACCTCACACATACTTACTCACAACCACAGGCTTATTTATATCTTAATAATATAAACTCTTAGCACTTCAGACCAGAAACGAACTGTTTCTTGTTGTAGCATCTTCAGTTTTGCATGTGTTAGTAAAATAAGTTAGGTATGTTGTTAACGATAGATTAAAAAAAATACTGGTCTTGAAATGCTTCCAATTTACCTAAATTTAAGTGAAGCAATGCATGAGGGTTTTTTATTATTTTTTTTATTAGTATTATTTCAAAGAAAATAAGCAAGAGAGACAGAGGTTTAGGATGCTATGCATGCTTCAGCCTTGCCCTTTTCCTGCCTTTATTTGAATCCACATTGATGCTAGCAGAGGTTTAATTTCCACTTAACTGATTAGTTTGTGAATACTGAAAACAGAAAACCAAACACAACTGCAAGCCACAGTAAAACAGCTGCTCAGAAGGACCATTATGTACCTAGACAACTTTTGCCTGAAGCTAATTGGGTTAAATCTTTGCTTTTGGAAAATTACTTTCTTACACTATTATGAGACTAGAAAAAGAATATCAGTGAAGAAAATGAGAAACCTAAGACTGCAATATAAAGCAGTTGAAAAAAGATTTGATACTAATTGTACTTCTTTTACTTCATTAACTCTCCAGTCTGAATACATACAGGAAAACGAAGTTTGTCTGTAGTGGACAATAAAAAGCAGTTAACTTACAGAAGATAAATATGTCTGATGCATCAGTTAAATTAGCTTTTATTCAGCATCTAATACACTTCCATTTAACATTTACAGGCATGTGTGAGGTACTTTACAATGCTGTAGTTTTCATGTACAATCATTTGTACTCTCAAAAAGCAAGTAAATGGCTTATCTTTTTTGTTTGAAATTGGGAGTTCATAGTAACAGAAAAAATGGTTAATTCTGTATGTGTAAATAACAGCTGTTGTGATGTCAGTAATGATTTCTGAGCTGATAAGATAAGCAGGATGTTCAGGTGTACATGTGGCACTAAACCAGAGTCCTGGCAAATGTCTGCCTTACACTGAAAAAACAGTGATGTGGAAAATGTCGTTAAAGCAATGACATAAATGTTTAACAGCATTTTCATGGCTAAAAGGATTTAATGAGTCATTGTGTCATTTGCCCAAACGTCTCTCTTTTTTCTTTCTTTTTTTTTTTTTTTAACCCAGAGAGCACATTGGTGAGAAGCACATAAAGTGCCACATGCACACAACATTAGTATATAGGCAAACATAAAGCAGTTCTATGAAATTGTTTTCCATGAGTGTGGAGCAATAGGCCTTACTTTGTCCTGTGGTTTATATAAAAAGCATCCATTATAATATCAACTGTATTTATTGCCCTTTAAATTTAACAGTGGGAAGTAACTAATGAGTACCATTTTACCCTAATCTGTGTAACTGCAGTATTCTTTGATACAGATATGAAAATGGCAAATAAAAATATGAGTGGTTTGGATTTGACAAAGCCCAGATTTAGAATAACTGCTAACTTTTATCTGAGCTACGGGACCTCAGTTTTAATGCCACATTCATTTTTAAATCATTACCACACTCTTTAAGTTGACTGGTTAGGGCACATGCATAGTTTTCATAACATCTTAAATAAATAATGAATAAGGGAAAAAAGTGTTTTTTAAATCTGGCGAGATAATGTCTGTTTTCATCAGTATTTAGGTCAATTAATTGTATTCTTTGCTCAAAAACTTATTTTTCAGACTGAAAGCCCAGGGCAAAAAATTTTCTCATACAACAACAAGATGTGATCGTTTCTGGAAAATTTTTATTATGTTGACAAAAGTGTTGGGGAACTGTAGCTTTGCTGGTTTACAAACGAACTTGTAAACCAGCCTCCACTCTTTGTAATCCCTTGCATTCATTGCTAGACTTTAAGGTTAGAATTAAAAAACATTGTTGATCTCATATTCTGTTTTATTGCCAGCCCTGACATAGTGAGTTGATTTTTAAAAAGTTTGTCTTCTTGCCTAGTGGTCTTAGTGACAAATGTGTGTAGTTAAGGGGTTGTCAAGCTGTAGTTTCATAAATCAGGCTGGCATGTAGTCTTGGCACACCTTTTTGTGTTTGGGATCCAAATTGTGAAAGAAAACTAAAAATGAACAAATTATTTGGCATGAAATAATGAGCTGGGGAAGGTGTACATTTACTAAGAGGATGGTTACTGAATTAGTTGGAATAGCCTTGAGTGCAGCTCCTCAATAAAGAGGTGTTTTCCATGTGTAAGTTATTGGACCAAATTTGGGGTTGTCTGTTCTTTGGCTTCAGCTTTCTAAATCTTCAGCTTAAATTCCTGCTTCAAAAGTAGCACAGAGCAAAACAAAGAGCAGTTGGGGAGTGGAGCTCCATCCATCCAACATACATCCAAAGATGTTTGTGTGTGTGTTCAGGTTCCAAAAAACCTGCAGGAAGTAATTTTCTGTTCTTCTATGACAGTCATGGGTTCCAAAACACTTCACTAGAGATTTATATTCCATTAGCTTGTGTGGTGTGGGTCCAACTCTTTGCTTCTTACAAGTTCTTTGCTGGTTGCTTGTTTGTTGAATGTGCTAGAAGAAACGCCATCATGAACAAGGTTCAAGGCTTTGCACAAGTTGGTCATTTTTGGAATACAAATCCTCAAGGGATAAAAGAGTAAGAGGCTTCAATTTAGTGCATTGTACAAATTGTACAAATTGAGTATCTAGAGAGCAAACTGAATACACACTTACTGTGTTTTGTTGCAGTTTAGCTAAACTGATGTTTATGCTAGAAGGTATTAAAATATAATTGACTTGCTTACTTTGTTGTGTCACATCTGTGTAATGAAGTCAGGTGGGCATTTTCATTTGCAATCTATTGCTTCAAGACATACCAGCACAGTGGAGAATTCATCCAAGTCTTGTGCTCAGTAAGCTTTGCTAAGTCATCCTCTGATGTGCAAGCTGAAATATTTCTCAGGAAATGAGTTTAGCCCTCAATTTATAGTATATGCTAACCATAGTAAAGTATTGTATGCAGCACATGCTAGAATATAAAGCACTTTTTATATTAGAATCTTGCATTGTGAAATAATGATTAAGTGTTAAGAAGGAAAATGCATTCACAGGTTTTTACAGTGAATTAATAGGTTCTGGGTCATTTGGTTTGGACTTAAGTATCTAGCCAATATTGCCATTTGCTGAAAAATCATTTAATAGTAAGTCATAAGTTAAGTCAATATTGAAATAAATATTTGGACCCAAGATTTATGTTTAATCATCTTGGAAAACACTGAAAGAAGTTTTCACTGATTATTTTTTTTAATTATTGTTTTCTTAAAACTATTTACTCCTTTCAGAAAAAAGATTCTGTTGAGGTCTTCTCTGAAATAACTTAAAGCTCTTTGGTTTCTTAGCTTTACAGCGTTTTGTATCAGACCAAAAACTTACCAGTTGCAAAGTATGTTTCCACTGGCAGTTATGTTTATTTGCTATCTAGGTTGTGCTACGTGGAAGTAGATTTTGTGCATTCAGTAGAGTCCTGTTGAATGATTTAAATAAAGCTGCTATTCATGTCACTATTTCTGTCGCTTTGTGTGGAATCTCATGAGCTTTATTAATCCTGCTCTAGGTTCGCTTCTGCTGTTGCCGTGGTTTAACTCCCGCTGGCAACTAAGCCCCACGCAGCCGCTTACTCAGTCCCCCCTCAGTGGGACTGGGGAGAGAATCGGAAGAGTAAAAGTGAGAAGACTCAGGGGTTGAGATAAAGACAGTTTAATAAGTAAAGCAAAAGCCACACATGCAAGCGAGCAAAACAAGGAATTCATTCACCATTTCGCATGGGCAGGCAGGTGCTCAGCCATCCCCAGGACAGCAGGGCTCCGTCGCGTGTAGCAGTTGCTTGCGAAGACAAACACCATGACTCCAAACATCCTTCCTTCCTCCTTCCCCCAGCTTTATATGCTGAGCATGACATCATATGGTATGGAATACCCTTTTGGCCAGTTGGGGCCAGCTGTCCCAGCTGTGTCCCCTCCCAGCTTCTTTTGCAGCCCCAGCCTGCTTGCTGGCAGGGCAGCAAGAGAAGTTGAAAAGTCCTTGACTTAGTGTAAGCACTGCTCAGCAACAACTAAAGCACCAGTGTGTTATCAATGTTATTCTCATCCTAAATCTGAAACACAGCACTGTACCAGCTACTAGGAAGAAAATTAACTTTCTCCCAGCCAGAACCAGGACAAGTATCTATGACAGAAACAGCATGATTGTTTTAACATGCCTAAAAAGATGGGTTTTGAGAGTCATTAGATTTGGGTTCTGTTCTTATTCTCCCACATTTTCTATGTCATTCTGGCTAAATAATTTAGTCTGGTTTAGTATTTAAAAATACATACAAGTAAGCAATGTTAACTTGTTCAATGGCACTGCAGAAGTACTTACTTTAATTGGATTTCATTGACTTTTTACAAGGGCATGTAATGACAGGATAAGGGGGAATGGCTTGTAACTGAAAGAGGGTAGATTTAGATTGGCTATAAGGAAGCAATTCTCTACTGTGAGGCTGGTGAGGTGCTGGAAGGGGTTGCCCAGAGAAGCTGTGGATGCCCCATCCCTGGAAGTGCCCAAGGCCAGGCTGGATGGGGCTTTGAGCTACCTGCTCTAGTGGAAGGTGTCCCTGCCCATGGCAGGAGGGTTGGAACTAGATGATCTTCAAGGTCCCTTCCAACCCAAACCATTTTATGTTGTTACACCTTATATTCCAATACTTCTGTCCCTTATGCTGAATTCTTTTCCTACAGTAAATTAAATATATGTTTTTTGGTGGGTTTTTTCCTCTTCATAAGAGAACAGTGTCAGAAAATAAGATTTCTTGCTTTAGAACTTTAAAAAATGAATCTGATTTTTTTAGAAGTAAAACTTTGAGCTAACTACTTTACTTTAGTTCTTGAAAAACATTGTATCTGTCCTGGTTAGAATCCTTTTTGCCTTCAGATAGTGTTTAAGGTTTCTTGAGTTTTTAATGATCTCCCAAATACCTAGCTGTTTTTTATAGTTAATGTTTTACCTCTGCACTATTTGGCAATGATTGCTTAGGTGGTCCTTATCACAGGACTTAGGAGATTATCATTTATGGATTTGGGTAAAATACATCTGTGATTAAAAAACCAGTCTAAAACCTACATGAAATTTAAATCTTAAATAAACTGTATCTTTTCACTGTCATACATTGTGATTCACATTAGTGGTCTTTATCCCATATACGGGGATGATGTACTTGTAGATTAGCATCTCTTTCAAAAATTTTGAATAGATGAGTATATATTGTGTAGTTCTATTGATTCGTCCAAGATTTCACAAATATTCATTAAAATGAAAGAAAGCAAGTACAATATACAAACAAATCTGGAATCGTAATTATCTAACAGACCAGCAAAAATCTGTTGCCATAGAGAAATTGCTTCTTACAAAAATAGAAATATTTTGTGGGGGAAATGTTGGCCACTTTTTTTGGTTGCTTACTTTGGTATGCAAACTGGCAGTGGCTGTTAGTGAATATGATTGTACTAGGTGTGCTTTAGTTGTACTTTCTATTATTATTATCCTGCTTCTGCTTTGCCATATGGAAGAAATGTATCCTTTGAAGTGCAGGTTTGAAGGAATCATGGAAATTCCAAAATTTTTTACAGCAATTTTTGTTGACAAGAAATATAAATATATATAGTGAGGTCATAGAAAGATGTTTGAGGTAAAAAAAAAGTTTGTTAAAATGTGTGTCAAGATTACACTTGTTTAGCTTATCAGCCTCTTTTTTTCTTTTTAATTAATCTGATTCTTCAACTAACTTAAATGGACAAATTGGATTTGCCTTTGGCTTTAATTCAGCCTGTTCTGTTCACAGAAAGGCTCACTTGCATGTTATGTTACTGCATTAAAAACATTTCACAAATAGTGCCAGCCGGAATTAATGACAGCTAAGTCTAGCATTTTCAAATAAATAAATAAAAATAATAATAAAAAGGGAAAATAATTCTTTTTCTTGTGCATCAGCATTTTCTATTAAAAAAGACATAATTGGAGCAATTGTATATTTAGTGTCGAAATTGTTACTGGCTGAGTAACTTACTTTTCCAAACGTTTTTGGCCCTCATAATGCTACTGTGGCCCATCTCTGTAGCAGTTCATTCTAGTTCACCTGGATTTATATATTTATTTGCTTAGGAAAAATGGTCCTGTCTACAGTGAAATACGTGTTTCCCCTTCAAATCTTGTGTTATCTGATGAAATTAAAATAAAAGCTTTTTAAGAAGTCCATTATAATAGCTCAGAAAGACTTAAGACTCAAACTGAAATCTGTCCTCCGCAGGCAAGCAGATAACAAGACTAATGGTGGGTGGATGAGCATACTACCCTTTTCTTGCCAAGACCCTGCTGGTTATGTTCCTTCCTCTCCATATGTTGGCCTGTTTTTATAAGCACTTTAGTGATGCCTGGGGCTTCAGCTGACTGCAGGGTGTCATTTTCAGGAGTGCTGTGCATATACTGGGCAGCAGTTTTACTCTTGATAGTACCAAAATCGATGAGGGGAGTTAAAATTGTGAGAAAACATGTGTTGTTCCCACCTTACAGGTAGGGAATTTATCCACCAAGAGTACTGTATCTCTCACAATCATGGAGTCTGAGGAAAAGCCAGCCAACCATAAGAGCAGAGCTTCCTGTGATCTGTGTAGCACCATAGTCATAACACTAGTCTTGTGTCTGGTAGTGGAACCAAGCTCACTCTAGCTTTGTTTTTGCATTCAGACTTTGCAACCATTTTGTGTCTTTCTGCAAATGCAATAGGAATATTGTTGTGGCTGTAAGGATGGGTTTGCTTCAACCGTAGCCAGCTTCTTAAAAAGACCAATGATTTTGTGTGCCCAGCTGTGTATTTTAAGGCCAGTGACCAAATGGGCATTAAAACCATCAAAATGCTTGTATCTAAACAGCATAAAAATCATAATTATTGATGATAACCAATCTGAGAATTTCCAGAAGTGTTTCTGGCAAAGAAACATCAGTCATTTCTTCAGCAGCAAGGTAAAACTGTTTTTTAAATTTAGGTAGTACTGATACATGATTTCTGTAGAAATCATGGGTGTTTGGATACAGCTTCTATTTAGATTTAATTTGTCTCTTGGATGAACACAATCATGAGTTCTAATCAATTTTCTCTCTCTGTAAAAAAATGAGCTGGAGAATCCATTTTTGCTGATACAAAGCTAAATATTCAGGGTTAATGAGAGAATCACAATTTAAAAAAAAAATTGAAAAGCATGGTTGTCAGCTGATGCAGTTTTCCATGTCTTTGTAAGCCATTAAGAACTGAATTTGTAAGAAGGGTATATGCAAATGGTAAAGATCTTCAGGGGTAGAAGGCAGTTTATGGCTGGAGATAGAGAGGCTCAGGTGATTCACAACTGTTAAGTTAAGCTGGACTCCATTGCTCTCTGAAGAGCTGTGTGTGTGCGCACGCACATGTGCAGGTGTGTGTATGGGCTCGGAGGTTAAAGCAGACATTGCCTTTAATATCTGTAATAGTTACAGCAGAATTACTTGATCTTCTGGTATTTCAACGAGAGTAACTGTGCAGGTTTTGCACGTGATGAGTACAGATAATGCATCATCATTTTTCCCTTCATTGAAAGAATCTGGAGATAAATTGCATTTTCAATACTGTTCACTTTTCTGCATGCCAAAAGTATGTGTCTAGGTACTTTTTCACAGCTGGCTTGCAGGGAAAGTTTTTCTATGATTCTGGTCTTCTAAGTCCATTTTTAAATGGACCTTAAGCTATTACTACTGTAGTTAGATGTTAAGTATTTTACCCCGTCTCCTTTTGATCAAATTAGAGTTTAGAAAATAATGGAAGTGTTAGCAATAAAATGAAGTAGTTCTTATTTTCTTTTCTAATGAAACAGCAATAGTAAGTTCTGATTCCTTTTTTGCATTAATCTAACCTCTGTGTCTATAATGTGCTAGCTCTATTTGGCATGAGTGTCATCATGTAATAGCTGTATGAAATACAAACTAAGAAATAGGTGCCTCCTAAATACTAGAGGATTAACTATATCCCATAATTGATTCAACAATGTTGTGTCAATTTCTCTTTGTTTCAGGTGACCAGACTTTAAGAGTTTGGGATGTGAAAGCTCCCAAAGTCAACCTTGTGATACCAGCCCACCAGGCTGAGATCTTGAGCTGTGACTGGTGCAAATATGATGAGGTATAAACCTGTTAGTCCAACTGGTTTCCTGTTTGAAGAACTCTCGTTAAATAGTGGGTCTTTTTACTGCAACATTAATGCATCTTCTCTTTAGAAAAATATGTCTAGTTGCTTTGTTGCTTTCACTTATTACTACATCTTCAGAAGTGCATTGCTCCAACAGATGGATGGCTCAAGTAGATTGGAGGTTTTTATTTTGTATAGTGGACAGAATAGTCCATAGTGGAGAAACAGATTGTATTTCTCTGTTGTCTTGATTTTACACAATGGAGACCTCATTTATGATTTATTCATCTGTATTGTTTGATTTATCTAACTTCTGTAGCCAACGTGCACATCATTGCAATTTAATAATTACATTTTCCTGATACATCTGTGTTTTATCAAATCATCAGAACTTGCTGGTAACTGGTGCAGTTGACTGTAGCTTGAAAGGCTGGGATTTGCGGAACATCCGTCAACCAGTGTTCATCTTGCTTGGTCATACCTATGCTATCAGAAGAGTAAAAGTAAGTTGTATTTTATTCCCTGATGACCACCACTGAATTGTTAAACAAATCTTCCTGGAAAGCAGTAATATTTTATATTATCTAATGACTAGCAAAAATAAAATGGGTGTTGAAGATTTTACATGCTGTAGTGATTGTTCTTGGAAACCTTCATTTCAGCACTGTAGAATACTTTGATATTTAGCAGATTGCTGAGATTTCAAAGTCAGTATATTTCCATGAGGAGTGTTTGAGAGCTTGAGAGAGTGTTGGGAGGTTTACTTCTGCTATGTTATATGGCGTTTGAGATAGAGAAAATACCTTTGCTAATTCATTTTTTAAATGGTGCTGTGCCTTTTTGTTTCTATGCAAAGGGTCAATATTCACATAAGGCAAGGTATAGAACTCATTGTGAATATGTATTTTTGTGTAAACAAAGGAAACATTAAAATGTTCAAAGAAATTTCAAAACTTTGTGCATGAAAGTCTACAGATGGCTATACTGGATCTGTGTACTACTAGATCACCCACCAACAGGGATTTGTTCTAGAGGCACAATGACATTTTTTTCATATTATTCAGTTCTTACTATTTTTTTATATTAGTCAGATATATACCTGATCATTTTAAAGCCTTTCAAGAACAGGTATGTTTATTAATGTATTCTAGGACGGCTGAACTGGCAGAAAAAAATTATCCCAGCTCAGTATTTTGCTTCACGTGCCCTTGGAATTTTTAATGTGTGTCTAACAACTTTAGAAGTTACTGTGCTTAGGTTGTAATTTGTCAGAAAAGGAAGTGGTTCCATATCATCAATCCTGTTTGCAGCCAGATAGCCTGGGAGGCTCCTGCTCTTCCTTATCTCAGCTACCTTTGTATGCTGTCCCCACTGGTGGTGGCTGTCCAGTCTTTTTTCCCGAATTTAATTCCTGCATGACCATGCTCTAATCTGGCTCTCTTAAATGTTCTTTATAGCAGAAGAACATTTAGCAGTGGTGTTCAAATTTGTTTTTTCTTGTCTTTTTTAAACAAGATAAGTTTGCAGCTCCTATTTGACAGCCATTTAGACAGATGAATCAATACAGTATTAATCAATACAGACTGTCATATTCTTACTCTCTGACAGTTAGTGGGGTCTTTTAAAAAACAGCTCTGCCACTAAGGGATTCACAGCACATTATCTTCCTGATAAAATGGAGAAAGTGAACACAGAATTGTTACTCACCATAACCTGTGATAATAGAACTTGATGGAACTACAGAAGATGGGTTTACGAACAGATGGAAGGACTTCTTTTATACATCAGATGGTAGACTTCTTGAATTAGCTCTCTGCAGAAGAGGTTGCATAGGCAGGCAGTGTCATCAGGTTTATGGATAGCAGCTGGTTGATAAACAGATACTAGAAAAGCTGCACAGGGATAGCATCTCTAATTTTTCTATTCTCTATAATCCTGGGCTGCATTAGGAAAAGCATTGTCAGCAGGTTGAGGGAAGTGATCTTTCCCCGCTACTCACCACACCAGCAAGACCGCATGCAGAGTGTTGGGTCCAGTTCTGGGCTTCCTAATACAAGGGAGACATGGACATACTGGAGTAAATCCAGTAAAGGGCTGCAGAGAAGGTTATGAGACTGGAGCCTCTGTCCTACCAGGAGAGGCTGAGATAGCTGGGTTTGGTGTGGAGAAGAGAAGGCTTAGGGAGGATCTTATCACTGTGTATGAATGATTGGGGGAAACAGAGAAGACAAAGCTTGACTCTTCTCAGTGATATTTAATGAGAGGACCAGAGGTGATCAGTACAAACTAAAATACGAAAGATGCCATGTAAACATAGAGCACTAGGCTTGAAGACTGTTGGCCTTACTGTGTAGGGTATCTTTTATATTCTTATACAGTCTCAATTGAGTTTCCATTTTATGGTCCATCAAGCTCCCTGTTTTCTTAAAATGCCTTGAAATTATTATTATGAGTTGGCCAGCAGTAGAACTTTCTTTTCACCAGCCTCTGAGATCAGTTCACTGAGTGGCTTTAAGGACACGGTGGAGAGGCTGTGTATGCATGTGTCTTCTGTTCCGTCTCAGCAGGATTTTATAGCTCCCATTTCAAGATAGACATGGTCCCTCTGGACATAAGGTAAGAGGATGTGGGCCAGCATTTAGAGGTGGGGCAGCATATCTACACTTGTGTGGTACAACTCACCAGTCACACTACATGTAGAGAGACCTGGATGCTACTTAAATAGAAGCAGCTGTCTACTCATGTCCCTTCCCCCCTACATTGTGTTGACACTAGCAATTACAAAGCTGTGCAGCAAGCTGACTCAGCTGATTGCTCCGAGTAAAAATCCTGTCCCTAAAAGTGACTAGTTTCTGTCTGGATCACTAAGCTGTCTCAATTTGTTGCTCAACTGCACAATTGCAAGCCCTGACACAAAGGAGGGGGGGCAGGAGCACGCAGCCTGAAGTGGACAGGGAAGGGAAGGCCATGACTCTTGGCAGCAGTGCATTTTTAAATTGGCTTAAACCAACCATGAAATCACACTCTTCAGCTGTCTGTCTTTTGTATTCTGTTCACTTGTTCAGGGTTATATTGACTGTCAGATCTGAGGCTGGCAAGGAATTCTACCCAACATGATACTGTCAGGATTCCTGCAGATTTCTCATGATCTTTCACTGCAGTACAGGGCATTATCAGCACACTGAGGTCATCTGGAGCCCTTTTCATTGGTGCATTTGGCTGTTGCATATTCTTAGCTGACTTCAATCTCTTATAGTGAAAGGTAGTTATGGCTTTTGAGTTTACCTGAAGATATTTGGGTGAATTATCTATGAAATATTGGAGGTCAGGCTGGGTGATATGCTGGTCTCTTCTGTTTGTATACAACTGTTCAGGTGATAAAGTTGTATTATTTCACAGTTGAGTGGAACGGAATTTTAAAATACTATCTTCACTTTGTAGCAGAAAGACATTGTGCAAATTCTTTCAACTTGTATGTGTGGCACTCTGCTAAGTATATTGACAGAGTTTGCTTAGGTAAGTTTCTAGGATACTTAAGGTTATGACAGCTTTTCAACTTTGACAAGATGTTTTTGCTTCATCTGAAACTACGTGGATAAAGATGCAAAGGGGGCATGCAGGAAACATGCCTTTGGGTTTTGCTGCCCATCAGACTACTTCTTCAGTATTCATATTCTTGGGATACAGAAGAGAAAGATGTTTTGTTATGATTCCACACCCCCCTCCAGAAAGACTATAGGAAATCTGAGGAGGTTAAAGTTCAAGCATGCACATCCCTCAGTTCTGCTACAGTAAAGAGAACTCTGTCAGCAGGGTTCGGCAGGCAACAACATACACTGCTGTCTTGGCAGCTTGGGCAGTTGTGGCAATAGCTCAGGCTTAACTTTTGACTTCGTAGTAGCAGTGAATAGTGTTGGAAGTCTTGCAGGAAGAATCTTACCTATGAACCATGATGTGGGGGACCTGCTTTTCAAATTGAAGTTATGTCAATGAATTGTGTATTTCCTGCTGAGAAATACTGACCTTAAAATGGTTAGAAATTGAGGGTTGCCAAAAAGCTGGAGCCGAGGTGAACAATTTTACATAACTGCATCCTTATTGCTTGCAGTGTTTAGACCTGTCTGCAAGAGATCATAGAAGAGTGTGTCCCATTAAATGCCCTGCAGGAGGCAGGGAAATTATGAAGTGAGGTTATGCTGCCTTCAGTTTTTCAATTTATCTCCAATTTTCCCATTTCTGTAAATAATTTCAAAATCTTAGGATGTGGAATTGATGACAGTAATATACCTTGCATTCTCTTCAGTATGGCCCAGATTTTCTCTCTCTGAAAAGAATAAACTGGTCGCATGGCTTTTCTCAAACATTTATATAATGAGATGATACTCAACTTGTCACCCAAAAGCAGAATTTAATGACTGTTTATATGACTGTCCTAAAACTTCTTAACTTTACAGCAGGGTTGTTTGGTACTGCTGTAATGAAGTCAAACCAAAGCAGGATCCCATAGAGCATTCTTTGTAATTAGAAGCATAACGGAGAAATTTGCTGATGTAGTCTGTGATGTGGTACGTACCAAAACAGTTAATATAGTTAAACTTTGGTAATTTTCTACTTATTATAAGTCTGTATACATTCACAATGATTTTACTTTAAAAGTTGTTCTGTTTCATTTTCTTGCAGTTTTCACCATTCCATGCAACCTTATTGGCGTCTTGCTCCTATGATTTTACTGTGAGGTACGGTATTTTTTTAATCGGATACAAATGGAAAGATAACATATTTTAATGTGGCTTGCAACGGGAGATAGTTCTAGAGTGGACATACTGAAGTGCAGTTAATGTTGCTATTGGATGTTTTCTCTTTGTAAGCTATGTTGAAAATGCATGCGTTCTTCACTTAAAGGCTAGCTCAGTCACTCTTCTGAATCATATCTACTCTGACAGATGCTTTCTGTAATCCTTTTCACATCGTTCTGCTGAATGGAGTTGCATCCAGCTGTGATAGTGTCTGCTAAGAAGGTAATAGCCTCTTATATTAATGTAGGTGGGTAACTTTGTAAGTTTCCCTGACATATTTTTATTTAAGCTTTTTATGAACAAAGTTTTTGTCCTACCAGTATCTGAGGAAGCTTGAGTATTGTTCCACAGTGTGTATGCTCAAGTTCTTTAAACAGTACTTCTGCAAGTTCCCCTGGCTACCTAGTATATCTGATACTGCTAAGGATTTTATAGTACCACTGACTTAAAGCTGATTAAAATCCCAAAGAAGTTTAACTTCATGTTAGGACTTCTCTAAGATCCACAGCGTCATATGTCAATAAACTATGAAGCACATTACTGAATATTTCATTCACATTCTTTCATCTACATTTAAATTTTATAACATAGACTGGATATAGTAAGCAGTAGATTTACAAATGGGAGAAGCTCTCTTCCCCCACAAGTGACTGCGAAGTTATTCCACTCCCCCAAGTCATCCCAATTAACATCACTTCTGGTTGTGTCCTACGTGATCTGACAACAGACACAGAAATGTTCTGTTTTCTAAGGGAAATCTTGCTAACTCTCAGTGCCTGTACATGTTTCTAAATCAAAAATCTATATAGTCTTGTGCCATAACATCATATTAAGTTGCATCATGAAGTTAGTGTGTTAAGCATTGTGGGAATTTTGTATAATCTCTTGTATAGAAGAGCAGTATAGCTGGAATACTGTTTTGATCCAAGCTCTTGGTCGCAGCTCCCAGAATGCAGCTAACAGAAACACGCAGGTGTGCAAAGGGGCTCTGAAGCTCTGCTGCAGATGGCATGGGACTGCTTGAGGCTGTACAGTGACAATGGAGACGTTGCACAGGGAGACAGTTGCTGGAGCAGTTATCCTTGGCAGATTTGAGTCCTCAATCATGATAGCACTGGCGAGGATGTTGCCTTCCAGGTCTTAGGCTGCAGGGAGCGTCTGGTGCCTCTTCCTGGGACTGGGGGTGATGGTGGCTTCACCTGTGGGAGATGTGTTCTCTTTGAGGTACTGGGGTAAAGGAGCTGCAGGAGGAGATGAACAGATTGCATACCATCAAGGATAGGGAACGCAAGACTGACAAGGTCTTCACAGGTATCCTTCAAAGGTGAGAGCTCAAATCCCACAGTGCAAGGAAGGAGGGACAGTTAGAGACTATTCTTCAGGAACAGAGGGTAAGGATAAAGATTCCCCTGATGGCGAAGGCTGGAAACTTGTGACTTCTGGCAACACAAGTTGGAGCTAGAGAACAGATTTAGTGCCCCGGAAATGGGTGAGCAAGAACAGGCTTGGTCTGGGGAGGCGTCAGAGTCAGCTGAGCCAGAGTGTCTGCACCAAAAGAAAAAATGCCCATCATCACTGGAGACTGCCCGCTGGTGCATTCCCTCTTGAAGTATCTGTCTGTCAACCCAACCTGATGTCTTGGAAGGTTTTGTTGCCTCCCTTGGGCTGAGGTCCAGGATGTTGTGGAGAGACTGCTAGGGTTGGTCCAGATTCAGAACACTGCCTTTTCCCACTTACCTGTATGGGTTCTCACGTTACTGAAGGAGGTGACCACGAATGTATCAAGATTGGCTACATGGCACTGAGGGCCCAGGTGGTGGTGTTCTTGATCCTGACAGTGAAGGAGAAAGGTTCAGGTAGGAAAGGACATCTCCAGCAAAGCAACACTCGGCTGCATAGCTGGTATCATAAGCACAGCTTTGTCTTTTACAACCACTAGGTCCTCTTTTAAGCGATTGGGTACTGCAAGGCAGGCATAAGGTCCATCTGACAAAGTAGGGCAAGAGCATCTTTGCCAATGGGCTTGCCAACCCAGTGAGGAGTGTTTTAAACGACAGATGTCAGGGCAGAATGACCACAACCTGAAGAAAAGTGAAAGCATGGGGATCAGAGAAGGGTGTGGGGTACAGCATAATGCCAGAGGCATTTGCACTTTCCCTGTGAAATCAGCCTGACACCTGTGTACAGCAGAGGAGACAGATGTGGAATTAGAAGTCCATGTGCATTGGCAGAGCTGTGGCTTCTCCTGTTGGGGATTATAGGGAGACGGTGGAACTGCTCACCAGACTGGAGAGCTGCAGTAGATAAAGGCTCCTCAGGAAAGAAAGTCTAGGAAGATGAGGTGGTGAAATGACTTGATTGTGTTGTCATCTCTTCCCATTTTTGACACTAACTATATGTCCTTCAGGTTTGGCACTAATGCACTTCATGCAGGACTGAAATCTAATGCAATTTCAGCTCTGACATTTTCATATGTGGAAACTGTCAGTAAAGATGAGCACTAGCTCATATATCAGGGTGTATGTAAAGGCAGAGCTTGGGGACCTTTGCACAAAATGCCACTCTAGGCATTTATTTATTTTTCTGTGACTAGGGACAGAGGGCAGGTTTGAAGAGATGAAATACAGATTTTTAGCAGTTTTCTAAAACTACTAGTTGCTGCATTTGGTATGAGTGAACAAACAACAAAGAAGGCCAGGTGAAAGAATTTGAAAAAAGGTGGCACAAGCAGAATATTCTGTATAATGGAGGAAACTTGTTACCACAACAGTTTGGGAACATCTCTTTTAAAGACTGTAATATAGTAACTATGTTGTACCTCTGCCATGTACCCTGTACTGTCATTTACATGGAAGGAACGTAGCTCACAGTAAGAAGTAAAGTTCACTTAGAAATGTTTAGAGATTGACTGGATGCACAATACACTCCGCATGCACATATGTGCACACATGCTGTCATGTATGTACATGCGTATACACACCATGTGGACAGGTGAACATGACTATATACACATACATTTCAACTTAAGAACAAAAATACTTGATACATATATAAAAGGTGGAAGTAGGGAATCCAGCACATGATACTCATTTTGGATCTTGTTAAATCTTCTCAAGGCCAGTAACTTGTTAGCCACGTTTGATAATAATTCATAGAACAGTATGGTATGGCAGTCCTTTAAAAACAGATTAATTGATACAAGCAGTGTTGTTTTAATAGCAGTTTAGTTATGATATTGTTCTTTTTTTCTTTAACATTTCTGTTTCAAGCTCTGAATTGTCTGTAAGCATTAACATAGAGTAGATAACTAGGTACGGCATAGCTCTGTAATCTTAAATGTTACTGAAGATTTATAGTTTAACCAAACAAATGCAAACTTTAGATAAGACTACCAAACTCCTATGGAAGAGGCAGGGTTTTTGTTTGTTTCGGGTAGAACAGCTAGCTTGGCACATAATTTTAACTGGGTATCTAAACCCAAAAAATAGTAGGTTGAAAGCAAAGTTAATGCTTAGCTTCATCCTTTGCAAACAGTATGATTGCATGTGTGCACTATAGCCAAGCTACTGAAAACTAGTTTAAATGCCAAGTTCATAGTGGGGGCTAATAAAAAGAGAGTGTAGATTTGAACTCAAGTTTTTACATAATTGAGTATAGTGATTTGGATTTAACCCCTGTCTAGTAAATGCATCATTGAGAATTTTTTTTTCTATACCATTTCCTTACTCTTTGAGAGAGTTCAGGAAAAATGTAGGTTAATTAAAGAGCAGTTTTAACACAAATTAATTGTTAAAATGCCAGGAAATGCACAAAGTACTGTAACATTTCCAGGACTTATTTAGGTCTGTGTGCATGTTCTTAAATGTTATCTCCATCAAAATTCAGTTTGAAAGAACATCAGTGTCATCTCTTACTGGAATCACTATTTTATATTTTTAGACTCTCTTCAGTATAAAAAAAAAATCTTGGTGCATTAGGCACAGACAGGGCTCACCAACGTCTAAACAGAAGATCTGATAAATTATAGAACTTCATTAAGCTGGTATCAGGCCAGATCTTGAAATGTATTCACAGAAGCTTGCCTCTGAGGCCAAAAGGGGATTTTTGTTGAAAGTTGTACTATACTGGACATCATGTCTGCAAGATTCTTTAAGGTAATCCACTATCTCTAGCTCTCCATCACTATGTACAGTTCAGTAGCCTGGATCACAAAGAAATCTTGAGAACTACTGCAATAATGCTGCTCATAAAAGAAACTATTCTTCACTTCAATTAATGATCATTGTCTTTTTTCTTTTTTCTTAAAGGTGAAAAGATGAGTAGTGTTTTCTCATTTGCTCTCTTTTTTCTTTTTTTTTCTTTTCTTTCCACATGGAAAATGTTTTCCCGCTGAACGAAATGCTTGTCACAGGTGGTTTCCAGTGTGAAACTGAAAACTCTGCAGTAGAAGAATCTATTAATTTGAAGTCTCAGCTGATAATAGTTCCTGCATCATTATAAAAAGCCTTCTTGGTAGCAGAGTTGCTAGTAATAGTCAAAGCTTTGGGCGTTACATCTGATGAAACTAACAAAATTCAAAACTGATTGTATTTTTTAATTATGATTTAACTGGTTTTTGCAATTATAGAGCTAGTCAAAGACACTCACAGACCAGCATAAAGCATTTCTGTTCTCTTGCATATTTTCTTTTTGGATTAAAAAAAGAATAACAATTTAATGGTAAATATTTTGACATATAAACAAATGTCCAAGTTATTGTATTTTTTGAATTCACTGGCATTTTCCTGCCTGTACATACTAGTTTTCTGTGAAATAAGTATTATGAGATGGAATTTCTCTTAAAGTGAGGAAGGTGTTGGCTGCAGGAGCTACTCATCAAATGATACAACCTCATAAATAGATTAATACCTTTTATCTATGAAAACAAATTTTCTGGTGCTATGAATAATGCTATAATGTTGTTGAAGAATACAGCAAAGGGATATTTGTATTTTTTCATTTATCTTAATAAACAGGTCTATATAAATGTTAAATATTTGTAACTAAAACCTTCAAGTATTTATACTTGAATATTTAACTGTGGCAGCATCTGAATATTTATTCTTATGCAAAGTGCATATTTTTTCTTCTGAGTAACCCTTTTTACTTTTTGATTGTGAAGTTATCTATTAATTCTTTTTGGCATACAAATACCTTTAAATCTTTCTCTACAAAAGGTATCCTGTCTGTCTGGAAGGCAAAGTTAGGTTTCTTTGTGGACAGATGAGGAAACAAGTATTGAGAAGACTACACATACCTACAGTATTATCTGTATGTTAGTGGCAACCACTTCTGTATTTCTCAGGCATCTGATTTACCCATTTTTAGCCAACTGACCTTTCTCAATCTTAATGAAGAGTGGGACATGTCAAAGTGAACTGAAGCTTCAGCCTAGAATTATGATCCTAAAGGATGGGGAATATTTAGAAGCTCTGATGAGACCATATGTGTTTCTAAGTTAGGGATTTGTGTCCCCTTCTAGTTAATTCATGTTTTGGAGAGAAATCAGGGAACAAAGAGTAAGCTGGATAACTTCACTTTCATAACTACACTTAAATTGCTGTGTATCAGCAGCAGTGAAGTTGTTACTATTGTATACCAACCAGCCCATTGGTAAGCTCATGTCTTTATCTTTCCAGGTTAGAGTAGCACATGATGCTGTATCTTGGGCTGCACCTTGATTTGATTTAAGCTAAAAGTACTAGAGAAGGCAAGTACCTTCCTAAGTTGAGTTTCTCATTTGCATTTCTTAAATCAGATTGAACTTTTTAGTGACAAGAAATACCTTCATTTTGTGAGCATGCTCCATTTTTCAGGGCACTCTGTTTCTGGTTTAGGATTTTTGATTGATGCCTGAACAGGGTAATGATAGAAATACATTCTTGGGTTGGATATGGGCACATGATGATGACGATGAGGGTTGTTCTTAAATCATTGTTTTGAGGGAAGGGTTAAAGTTACTGGTAAGTTTTGTAAATTTTTAGATCTTCAGAAGCAGAAAGGATATGATAAAAGCTAGTAACTTGTTCATAAAAGAAGAATTGAAACAAACATAACTTGCAATCTGCCATTTTACCTTATAGAAGAATGTTTGTATGGGATTTCATTGTCAGGACATCAGCTTATGTGCAATAAGAAAAAACAGTGGTGCCTATGCAGTTCTATTAGAGTAGGGTCTTAAGTGTGTAAGTGGTGTGCTTTGTTTTCCCATACAGTACATAGGAAGTAAACTAAGAAGTTAGCATTTCAGCAAGAATTGCTTCAAAATTAATCATATAAGTTCAGTCCTTAGGGAAGAATTATGCTACTGGAACAAACTCAAAAGTAAAACCTATTTCAGAATTACTTTTCTGGATCCTCTTCCATTTGATTTGGCTTTCAAGCAGTTCTTCCTCTTTTCTTTGATGCTTATGAAAGATAGTACTTTGAATAAAGGCTTTCATCTATACCTGAGCTGCTTCATAATGTTGATAGTTTACTGGAACTGTAATGTCTTAAGGATATTGTTGTGGAAATAGTTAGATGTCCTCAGTTAATGCCTGAAGTAACAACATTGCCCTGATTGGCCTGTATCCAAGGGTAGCTCAACACTAAGTTCTGCTCAGGCATAAATTTTTCTGGTTTGCAGGAAGAATGTTTACAGGTAGCTATCTTTGCACAGGGATTAGAGAATGGAAGCAGGAGAATGAATGGTGCGATACACATGTAGTAGACTGAGTTCTGTGGCGTTCTTGAAAACTTCTTGGTTATATACATCCATATGCTACTGTGACTTCTGCCTGATGCAGTTGCATGTACATGGTAGCATTGAGTGGGCTTTTATGCAAATCAGCCTCTAAACAGTTGATTCACACCCACCTAAATATATAACATATGGAGACATCTTCTATTTGAAACCTAAGAGCAGTAGTAAAGCTTTCATACGTAATTTGTTGTTGTTGTTGTTACTCAGAAGGAAATGGACTTGAGGAGTTGTGGTGCTTGTGCTTCCATCAGTGCGTTTTCCCTGAATCATTTCCTGAAGTAACTTTTGAACCTGTTGAAAACTTAATTAGATTTGACAGGAAAGTTGTAGTCTAAATTTACTAAGCTTGTACCAACTTAATGGAAACTCATGAGCGTACAAGAGAGGGAAATCCAAACTATTGCCTTAAGGAAGGCAAAAGACATAGCATGAGTTCACCACCTGCCTAATCTGCTTGCTGATCTGCTGGCTCCTCAGCATGCAGCAACAGGCTGCCACAACGCATGGATTGTCCTACCTTGTACAGACACTGGAACCTGAAATGGTACTTGCTGCCTCGTTTTCCCAGCCAGTGGTAGAGGCACAAGGGCAAGAGGCAGGGGTAGAGTGGGGAGGAGGACATGGTGGGAGAAACTATTTTGAGGGCTGGTAAAAGTGTTTTGGTAGTAGAGCACAGAAGATGTATGTAGCAAGACAGACCTCCATGGTATTGCTATGGGTGGTACAAAGTACAAAATCCACAGGATGGCAGACTTTCTTTTCACGTAATGGCTTGTTTAGAATAAGCAGTCCATTTGTGATATATGTGCAGCTTATGAATTGCCTGTGAAGTATGTGTAAAACAAACAAGAAACTATCAAGAAATCAGGGAAAAAATACACTTTTAACAGTTCCAGTGAGAAAAAGTTTAAGAAAATGCACTTGTTAGGTTACAGGGTGTATACAGTCAGTGCACGTGTGACTGCCACTGTGAGCTCTAGTTTTAATGTACATAATATAGGTAAAAATGGCAGTTCCGTCTAAGTGGCACACCTGTGATTATACAGGCTGTACAAACCCTGTAATAGACCCTAAAAGCATATGCAGTTGTCTGGCCCACTGCTGAAGTTCATGCTCCCAACCAATTCAAATAATGCAAGCACAACTGTTTGCTGTGAATGCATCTTCATTTTTCTGTACAGCTATCGTGATGGGGTAAACACCGTCTTAGAAAACCTGCATTGCACTTTCAGTCTTCAGAATGTGATGGAAGTTCACTCTGAGGAAAATATTGTTGTCACCATGCTAGTTTTGGAAGCTGGGCTGTAGATAGTGTTTTTCACTTTGGACTGCGAATTTGTTACGGGAGCCATCATTGATTTGTCATCAGTGGTTGTCAGTCCTGAAACTGTACTTTTTTTTTTTGACTTTCAGTAGTAGTTTTTATGTCAAAAACCCACAAGTCCCAGACAGCCTGTGGAACTTAAACTAAGTTGGAGTACTCAAACTATACTCCTTCTGACTTTTTGCAAGCATGACTCCATACAACAAACACCAAATTGGCCTTCTATTTTTAAAATTTATCAGAATTTTTTTTCTAAGTTTTTGTAGATCTGAACTTGTTTCCTTTAATCTTAGTTTTCAGTTATGAGCATCTGTCTTTCAAGAGTTAGTAGACAACTAACGTGGTAAGGAAGGCTACCACTATTACTTAGAAACAACAAAGATTTGTTTCCTTATCTTCTTATGAACAAATGTGAGAGGATGAAAATGCTGAAATGGTCTTTTGCTCTTCTCTCCTGCAAACTAGGCTGTTTATCTTAGATCTCAGCTACTAGGAAAAAGTTAAGAGGGTTGTTGCTATAGCGTAGCCATTGTGCTGATACCACTCTGCTCCTTTATGAAGGAAATAACATCTACATGTTAAACAAACTGACCCTGCTGGCTCCAATGTTTGCTATTTTACCTGAATTGGTTTGAGCACACAGTGCTTTCAGTTTAGTTGGTCTGATAATGAAGTGTTCTTATTAGGTATTGTCACTTTCCCCAATAGGAGCAAGGCAGAGACACCTCTGTGGTTGTTACAAAAGTAAAGCATATGATTGAGCGCTATGGAGAAGTCTGAGCTGTAGAAAATTCGATTACAGCTGCCAGCCCATAAAATGTGCTGTGCTTTGCAGCCTGTGGACTTTTCTAAGCAGTACATACAATGCAAAAAAGAAAACCAAATCTTTCTTTTGTGCCATCGTGTGGTGTCTTGTCAGTGTGTTACTATTTGAAAGTTCTATTCCTGAACTCTTTTTTCAGGACTGAGATTTCTTGTACCTGTACTTTCATCCCATCTTCCCTTATACTTCTCTTATCCTTGCTGTTAACAGCATTGATGGACATTGCATCTAATGGTGCAGCAGCTGAGAGAAGTAGAGCACTTCAGAAGTCTATTTTCTAAGCATTTATATCAACAAGGCTCAAAAAAATAATTGCTTTTTGAAATATAAGTTAGTGGAATTAACCATGTAATGCAACTGATCTTTTTAGTACAAATTTATTATTAAATTGTAATATTAAATTCTATTCTACAGGAACACAATCTCAAATTTGAGACTGGGAATGACCAGTATCTCTAAATGGATGTGTAATTTGCAGTAGATAAAGACCTTGTGGTGAACAATACCAAAACCAGAGAAAAATATAAATTTTGCTAAAGTTTTTCAGGCATAAAATTCCTCAGCCATCAAGAAATATAACAAGAGTATTCTAGCCTACATTTTGTTCTGTTTTAATAATGTCCCAATGGCAGCTCTTTGGTGCCAACTTTGATCTCAGTTTCTGCAACAGGAGACAAAGATCATTTTGCCCAGTGGGGTTTAATTTATGCAAATCAGCAGATGGCTTTGCAGGAATATGATTTGTTATGTTTCCTAAGTGGATGAGTTTGCTTTTTTAAATACCCTGGCAGCAACAGATTTGTCAATATCTTGCATTATATTTTTGAAATGGCCTTTCAATTACTTTAATTGTGGTTTGTTTGATTCCCCACCCCCCCATCCCCTTCTCTCTCTCCCTCCCTCCCTCCTTCCTTCTCTCTATAGATTCTGGGATTTTTCCAAGCCTAACCCTTTGCTGGAAACAGTCGAGCATCATACTGAATTTACATGTGGACTGGATTTAAGTCTTCACAACCGTGGTCAGGTAAGGGCTGGGGTGAATTTACTTTTCACTTGCCTATTTATAGCCATTGGGGTCATGGCTGGACTGCAGGACTCAGATCCTGAATAAGAGTCACCAGATTGCAGAAAGCTTCTGGAAGTGAGTCTGGATGAATGCTTATTAAATAAACCTCGCTTCATGTCCATTTTTATTTATAAATCAGTTACTTGCATTGGGTGGGAGAGGAGGGCAGGACAGACAGAATTGCAAAATCAGATAGCTGGAAGCCACAGTGAGCTCAGGGAAAATGAGGTAGTTTTGTTTCAGAAGGAAGAGTTAATAGAGAAGGGCCTAGAATGATCTGAGATACAGAGCTTTCTATATCCAAGTTAAACATTGGTAGTGTCACACATGATACCTAGACCTGGTTTGTTATAATATTTGGAGTACTAGAAGAGGCTTAATATGTAGTTAGAATTCTAAACCCCTCAGCTGTTGACAGGAATGAATGGAACCTGTTTTATCACGGACACTTACTTATGTTCTGGTGGTTCTAGGATTCTCCTCTGCTTCTGTTGCTACAATCATTTCTGGTTTGTAAACAGAGGATTGTTGTTTGTAGTATGAAGTGTTTTTTCAGGCAAGAAAGGCAGAAAAACTGAAGTAATTATTTGCTTTAAAACAAGAAAGCCTGTGGTTTTCACACAGAAATTACTGTCACCAAGTTAACTATAACTAGTGCACTACTGAAAGTGCCACAGATATCATTTGCATCTAGATTCCTTTCTAATTCACAGTGAAATAATCTTTTTACCCCAAATTAAAATGACTTGTAACATCTGCATTGGAATTCTGATTGGACAAAGCAAATAAGACCATCATAATTTCTGCTACTCATAAAAGACACAGGAGAAAGGTGTACATTTGGCAAAATACTTAGCTTAATGCATATGAAACCATTCTAGCCAAATGCTAACTTGAAGAGTTTTCTGCCTGGTTGCTTGTTCCTTTCATTCTGTTGCCTCAGAGGTGCTGCGGTAATTGTTCACGAGGCCATGCTGTGAACCACATAGGGAAATTTGTAAGGCTGTAAAAAAAATTCTTAAGGTTCAGGTTATTTTTCATCAAGGCAGGGCAAGAACAGCTTAAAGGCCAGTTGCTGGGAACTAAAACTTTGTCCCAGGTGAGTGCATAGCTACAATTCTGGCTGAATTAGGTCCAGAGGAAGCAGCAAGCATAGTGTAGTACATTGGGGCCTTACTGTGCTATATCACTGCAGACTCTGAGCCCAGTTCAGCTTTCCATGAAGCTGGTGTGGGTTTTGCCATGGATCTGAATGAGGCAGTAAGATTTGTCTTCCTTTTGTACTGAGGATGTGATCACATCTTGATCATAAATCCGTTGCGAAGCATCCTGTGTGTTACAGAATGGGGCTCAGTGGATGGTGTTTCTGACTGACTGGCTAGATATGACTTTTTTTTTTTTTTTTGGTATGATTTACCTGTCAAACTTGGGAGTTGCTGCTATGTGGATATTCTTTTGTAGCTGCAATGTATGGAGTACCCTTCTTGGAACAAGTAACTGCTCATTGATGATAGATAATGAAAGGAAAGCGAACAGCTGCACATACACTTGTATGTTGGAAAAAGTAAAATAATGGTGTACATACCCATCTACATTAGGGCATTCATGAATCCAAGTATTTTTTTCCACACAGAAATTCTACAAGTCCAATGTTGGACTTAATGCACAAAATCTGTAAATCTGGGGTGCATATCCATACACGCTGCATGCCAATGTGCTTTCCAGACAGAAGCTTGGCATCTGCAACAGATATAATATTCCTCTGTTTTTTTCTACTGAGTTGATTTAATGTATTGTGAAAGTTGGATATCACAGCAATGCAAACTGTAAACATTCTGATTTTTAAAATAAATTGAAAAACTTCTGATAGAATTAAACTGTAACTACAGAACACAGGGAAAATGTAACCTCTGTTTTTAAAAACGGAAAGAAGGAGGACCTGGGGAACTACAGGCAAGTCAACCTTACCTCTGTGCCCAGCAAGATCATGAAGTAGATCCTCCTGGAAACTATAATAAGACACATCAAAAATAGGGAAGTGACTTGTGACAACCAGCATGGCTTCACTAAGGGCAAATCGGTCCTGACAAATTTGGTGGCCTTCTACGACGGGGTTACAGTGTATGTTGGTGGATAAGGGAAGAGCAGCTGATACCATCTATCTGGACCTGTGCAATATATCTGACGCTGTCCTGCACAACATCCTTGTCTTTAAACTGGAAAGACATGGATGTGATGGATGGACCACTTGGTGGATAAGGAATTCTCTGGATGGTCGCATCAAAGAGTTGCAGTCAACGGCTTGATGTCCAAGTGGAGATGAGTGTCAAGTGGCATTCCTCGGGGGTTATTATTGAGACCAGCGCTGTTTAATGTCTTTGTTGATGACATGAGTAGTGGGTCAGGGCAATCCGAAGCACAATTACAGACTGGGTGGAAAACGGATTGAGAGCAGCCCTGAGGAGAAGGACTTGGTGGTGTTGGTTGGTGAGAAGCTCAGCATGACCTGGCAACGTGCGCTTGCAGCCCAGGAAGCCAAACATATGCTGGGCTGCATCAACAGGAGTGTGGCCAGCAGACCAAGGGAGGCGATTCTCCCCCTCTAGTCCACTCTTCTGAGACCCCACCTGGAGTGCTGCGTCCAGCTCTGGGGACCCCAGTGTAAGGAGGACATGGACCTGCTGGAGCCAGTCCAGAGGAAGGCTGCAAAGATGATCAGAGGGCTGTAGCCCCTCTCCTATGAAGACAGGCTGAGAGAGTTGGGGTTGTTCAGCCTGGAGAAGAGAAGGCTCTGGGGGGACCTTATAGCAGCCTGCCAGTGCCTAAAGGGGGGCTACAGGAAAGCTGGGGAGGGACCTTTCACAAGGGCATGTATGTAGGGATAGGACAAGGGGGAATGGCTTTAAGCTGAAAGAGGGTAGGTTTAAATTAGCTATAAGGAGGAAATTCACTGTGAGGGTGGTGAGGCACTGGAAGGGGTTGCGCAGAGAAGTTGTGGATGCCCCATCCCTGGAAGTGTTCAAGGTCAGGCTGAACGGGGCTTTGAGCGACCTGGTCTAGTGGAAGGTGTCCCTGCCTATGGTGGGGGGTTGGAACTAGATGATCTTTAAGGTCCCTTCCAACCCAAACCGTTCCGTGATTCTATGAACACTTACTGAATGGTTGCTTCCGGTATGAGCACTTGCAACCTTTCCCTAGCTTCTAGATCAATTCAACACAGACTATTTGCTTGAATTTTCTGTTGCTTATCCCAGTGTGTAGCTTCCTTCATGTCTTCTCTCTATCGAGACCTGATAGTGATCCCCATTCATTGTTGTTCTACGTGCATTTGTATGATTTGTGATTTTCATTGTGTGCTTTATAAGGAGTTATGACTCGAGATTTGAACTGCTTCTCCTCCTCCATGCATGCACTGTATTTTATTCATAATGGACAAGCTATTCATTTATAGTCAAATTAAGTACCATTCTGGTCATTAACCTTTGCTTACATTCTTAATGATATATTTGTTGTCTAGCCAGACGATACTTTCTTTGGCTTTGTCCAATGAACTTAAGCATTTTTAAAGTAGCTTTTACATGTCAAGGAAAAAAGCCATCTACTTTCCAAAAGTGTTTGAAATAGTTGCTGTGGTCTGATCTAGGAATTGCAAGACATTCCTGTGGAACTGTTCAAGCTTTGAACAGAATCCATAGACAGAGAGTAGGTACATGCAGGCAAGCTGCTGCTTGTACAGTATCCTGGTAAGGGGAGGCAGCATGTGGGAGAGGGATGTGGCCATAAGGATTGGGTCCCAGGTCGTGACGGTAAGTAGTATTTAGATAAAACAGAAAACTCCTTTGTGCTTAAGTAAGATTCTGATATTGATTCTGGAGTATCTGCCTCTACATAAAGTGAGTGTTTGTTGAAAGCTTTGCATTTTAATAAAATCAACTGTTGCTCGGTTTGGAGTTTTTTTCCCACCATAATGTTGGGTCAGGTTCACAGCCATTTCAGACAGCTAACAAACAAACATTCAGGTGCATAGAAAAAAATGTGTCTTTTACAATGCAAAGCGTTAACAGAAATGGCCCTCATGATACTCGGGGCATTTCTCTGTTAAATTGGCAAGTGCTGATGTGAGAGCTTGCAAGGCAGGTTGCCTAGGAGAAAATACTCCCAACTCCAGCTTTCAGCCAAAGTATCTTTGATACACACAAGAACAGTGACAAGACCCTAAGCACCAAATATCTTTTGAATTTGTAATGGTGTACAGTATTCAGAACTGAACAAATCCATTTACCCTGTCAGCAGTATGAAGAGTATGCAATTTTTTAGACCAGACATGCTAGTTCTTTCCAAAATTTTGGGATAAGAAAAACAATTAAAGTTTGCTCCTTTCCATATACACTAGATAGTTATGTAGAGAATATGAAAATGGTAATCAGATATATGGCATTCCTCGCTAGGGGCTGATAATGCTAGACCATATACTGGAATTATACTCTGTAGCTCATTGGGTTTCTTATTTTTCTTCTGATACTTACTTTCCCTGTATGTGATCTGTGAATGTTCTGATGAATTAAAAGTATAATACTCCTTTAAGCCTAGCTTTTAGTGGGGTTTTGCTGTGCTTACCTATAACATCTAAGCATGAATGTAACTTATTTTGGTATTATTTGTGCAGCTTTATTTAAAAGCAGCCTTTTTCTTCTGTTGTGGGTCGAATGTTATATGGCAGTCATGAACTAATTTTAAATGTCTTTTAGGCAATCCGTCAATGACATGGATGAAAAATACAGATAACTGTGAACATTCACCACTTCTTGTCTTGATTCTGAAATTATTTTAATAAGTATATAGAGAATAGAAAATACAAACGTACCATGAATTTCTTTTAAGTGATGGACAAAAAATACCAAACCCTTTCTGTTGTAGTTCTAAAGCTGTATTTTGCTCAACACAAATGTAAGAAAAAACGAAGGTCTGAATTTTATTTGATGACCTTTTTCAGCCTACACCTCACGTCTGTTCTGATCTCTGTAAAGCAGCCAATGGAAAGTATAAAATAATGTTTTTCACTGAGCCACGCTTTCTATCTTATTGCTAGGACCGTGATGAAGTATCTAATGGAAACAGAAGAGGAATCTTTCCATTTCTCTATACTTTTATGTTACAAACAATGCTGTTATTCCTAAATTGCAAGGATATGTGATTGTCAATGGAAGTGATGGCAAGTAGTGTAGTGGCTTAGAACACTTGACACATGAAGAGCAGATTAGACATCTATGACGTGCCAAGTTAGAACAGGACTTCAACAATACTGAGGAAACTTTGGAAACTGTTCTGTACCAAATAAGGATAAACCAAATGTCAGTTCTCTAGTCCAAAATTGTCTGTTATCTGAATGCATGTTAAAGTCTAGGTTTTAGAATAACTAACATGAATATTGATCATTTACGATTCTCTTTTACTGTGGTTTTGTGTGTTTGGATAGTAATTATACTACAAATGGGTAGCTAGCTGTCTAAATAGCTGTTTGTGTCAACATAGTCTGGGAGACAAACTTGTTTTCTTGAGCCCTCCATGTGCCTGCACCTCCTTGTGTAAGTAGATTAGTTCACATAAAACAGGTTTCTCTTATTTCTTCAAAGCACCTGGAGCTCTGGGATGTATCCAGTGCAAGAAAGGGCCTGGCCTCTGTTATTCTGTATTGCATTTGGAGATGGTGAGGGGCAATACAGCAATACACACACACAATACCAGATAATATAGAGACAGTGGTAATACCAGTGCAAGTACCCATGAAACCAGTCTTATGCTCTGTGTTACACTGTCTTTGTGATCCAGCTTCCCTGAACCTCTACCACCTTCTTCCTAAAGCTGTGGGGTATCACCAGCATGTTGTGCCATGCCAGAGGCAGATAGAACTGAGCAGAGGTGCCTGCCTTGTAGCATCAGTCTGTTGATCCCATGAAATGCTGCTGTACTGACGGTATCATGAGTTTTCTTAAGGCATCAGTATCACTAACATTAACATTTTAAGAAAGCTGTAATTTCTTACTAGTTGGAGGGAGGTCATAGCCAAACTGTATACACTTAGCTGCATCCCCTGAAAACAACTGAAATCTAGTTCTAAATTCTTCCATCTTTATGGAAAAAATTTTGATCATCTGTCAAATTTCAATTTACAGGTTTATTCTGCTTTTACAGTTTACAGATATGCTCAGCTTGTGCAGTATACTGCATTAGCTATGCCAACACAGCAAGCAGGGGAGTGGACAGGAGAGGGGCTGCTGAGGATGGCTTAACCAGTAGAGCCAAATATAAATGCAGATGTCTTTAGTGATGCTGTTTTGCTATGTATTTTGCTGTTAATTTAAATTAATTGTACACCCTCAACAGGCCCAGAAATGTTGACTTTCACATAAAAGTGGTCACATCTTGCGGAAGTGTACAGAAAAACAGAGACTTCCTTTGCTTCTTTTCTTTTGATCACTTGCTGTTATCTTTTACACCTAATTGCCAAGGAACTGATAGGTTCCACCCAGCTGTTGTGGCTATCACACTGCTGTAATTATATCTCTCTCTGTACTTCATTTTATGGTACTTCTCCAGGATGCTACTAAAGTTACACAGTTAGTGATCCTTTGAGATCCTACTTACTTAATTTCAGAGTGGATTATTGCATGGAAAGATCAAAGTTAACCAGCTGCAAATGTTAAACCAATTTGAACTCCTTTGCAGAATTGGAGGAGGGAAGGAGGTGACATTTCTTCCTGGTGCTTATTGTATCTTTCCCAAACTGTTAAAATTAAACTTTCATTGTGTAAGTCAAAACTAATTCATGACTAATGGTCACTTTCTGCCAATATCAGAGGAAGTCTCATACTAAGCTGTTTGGGAAGGTTGCTGTCAGGCATCACAATTCTGTAAAAGCTGCAAGTGTACAGAATGGAAAATGCACTTCAATTTTGATTCTGAAGTACTGGGAAGAGGTGGGAGGCAGCAGTTTCTTACTCAAGAAATGCATTGCTTGTGCTTTGTATTTGATTGTGGCCTACAAAATACTTCCTACTTTAGTGAGCCTCATCTTTTAGTCAATGTAGTGAATTTTATTTTCTGCACAATCAATAAATCTGAGAATTCCCAGTGAATTGCACTAGTAAAACTCAATGGAAGACAACAGGATTTTGCAGCTGTTACTGAAAACATTATTTGGTTTATGATTATCTGTGATTAAATCCCAAAAGGAAATAACTTAGCCTAACTCTGAGTTAAGGATGAATTTGACAATTGAATAGGGTCATTAGAAAACAGTTTCACTGCATGTACGTTGCCTGCATTTGGGGTCACCAAGGTCAGTATCAGCACAGAAAGGCATTTTGCAGTTCCAATGTATCTTCTACAGAGCTTATGATTTACTTTACTGATTAAAAACAGTTCTTGAAAGGCTGGGGAGATGTCTTTCCCCTTTTTATAAAGTAGGAATTGCTATAATTTTTTTTAATTATTTAATTAATTTAATTAATTGCTATAAATTTTGTGGAGATCCCAAGGATTTCTCTCTAACCTGCAACTTGTATCTCAATTTCCTTTGCATCTTACTGATGAAATCCATACTCATAGAAATACGTAGCATGACTACCAAGTTGTCTTCCTGTTGCTCATGTCAGAGCAACAAAATAAATTCTGGGACAGCTCCATGTTCTTTAGATCAGTTCTTTGTGAGATATCTTTGCAATCTGAAGAATAATGCCCCTTGAGTCTTTTATCTTTTCTCTCCTTAAGAAACACATTTTTTAAGCAGTATTTGGAACATCTGTTTCTGATAACTGTAGTTTGAACCTAGATCTTAGTAAGAACTTCTGGTCCAGGGTTTGTTTTTACTGGAAATAATAAAACCAATGTGTGTTTTTTCAAAAGTAAATTTAAAAATGGTGTTATCGCACATTGAAAATAAAAAAGTGTTTATTTACAAACTGTCATCACTTTCACTCTCTTGTAAAGGTAGTCATTGTGTGCAGTTCAGCCCCACAACTGTTGACCAAACAAAAGGCCATACAAGTGGTTTGGATAGGTATTCAATGCGTTTAAAACTCGTATGTGATCCATTATGCGCTTAACTAATCAGTTTTAATGATCACCTGTGAAAGTAATTTGATGAGTAGCAAACCTAATAGCTTGCTTTATCTCCACTTAATCTCCAGCCCACACACAAAGAATGCTCGGGACCCCTCAAAAATACCTAAGAATGATATAGATATACCATTAAATTCTGTATGAAATGACACAGAAGATAAGAAACTACAAGAGGAAGGGAAACACCAACATTAATGGGGGAGAAGAACTGAATACTTTTCCTGTTGTCTCTTCTACAGAAAAAAATACAGGTCTTAATTAGTTTTATTTGAAAGTGGGATGGGGTGGAGGAGAGTAGGTCTCTCTCAGACACATTTTGCGTATTATCCAGTGATTTATTATGAGCACTCTGGAAGGTGAATGGCACCAAGATACTTCTGGAACTACTAATCTAGAGAGGGCTGTATTTTCTGATTAATCCCCTTCATAAAGGAACTACTGAACTCAAAGTTTTTAGTTATTCTTTTGAATGTGTTTAATCTTGGTTAGGGCTTGGGGGGTTATTACACCTTCAAATATTGAAAAAAAAAAGTTAGCTGTTGACTTGGGAGCTTTCTCTTGCTTCCTTCTGAACAGTAAAGAGGCAGAATGTCATGCAGGTAATTGTACTAGACCGAACAGATTGCCCTTGGGTGCTGGCAAAGTCTCAGTCTATAGCAAAGCAAGATGATTGTGATGAATAAGAAACAGAGGGCCTGTCAGAGGAGTAAATCAGTTAGTGAGTCAATGGAAATGGCTTTGATAAATGGATGGATATCAATATTAAATCAATTGGTGGGAAACATTGTTATACTCTGAGACAAGGATAAACACTTCAATAAAATACAGGATAGCTGTTTCATTTGAGTTAAAATAGGAATTTCTAGTCAAGCAATCGGCTTTCTGTGATGACTGCATTTTTTTGTTTGCTTGCTCTTTGGCTTTACTTGAAAGGAAATACAGTAATCTCCATTTTATGTGCTTCAAATAGACTTGCTTAAATCTCTACCGGCAGATAACTTGGCATGATAATTATTCTGCAGTGATAACAGTACAGTACCCTTAGCATATATACTAGTACTGTAACTTTGCTACTACAATAAAAGCATTAGAGACAAGTAGTAAATATAATTTTGTTAGACTGCCTCTGTCCCATGTAGCTTTAGGCATACTTAAAATCACCAGGTTTAGTATGCTTTTCATATTTACATTATTTCTTGATGTGATTTACCAGTCAGCGTGAGGTAGAATTTTCCTGTTTTACAGTTAAGTTCTAGTTATTCTCCTTTTCCCTGCAATTTCTGATACTTGAAAGTTGTTATAGTAGAATTTTATTCTATAGTTAGAAGAACAATTTAGTATTCATAAATGATAATGGAAATTGCATGGCATATGGGTGTCCAAAATATTCATTAGTATAAAGATATTATAATTTATATAGTTCTTTGCAGCTGAAATAAACTGTCTTCTACTCTTGTTTGCAGTCAGCTTAAAAAAAAGAAAAAAGGTTTAAATCATGTACGCTCTTAATACTGAAACCAGTGAGATTTGTTTCAATCTGAGAGTAAAAATTGGCCCCAAGACAGTGAACATTTTCATAGAAAGACAAAGCTCCATGCCTTCATGTTCCTAATGGCGAGGACTCTTACCAAGTATGCAAGTAATATGCGAGTCTGTTTTGACTTTTCCCTTGTCCTTCATCCTTCCACAGGATTGTCTTTGCCTGTTAGTAATGTCATTTTATTAATCAAAACAAAAACTTTAGGAACTTGTGGCTTTTTTTATGCCGTATTTATTTATTGTGGTGTGCTGGATCAGCCCTCATCCCAGTGGAATTCCTGCTGCTATTTTAATATTTAAATTAAGTAGCATTCTGTTTCTTAAAAAAATACATGGCTAAAGTGCTTTAAAGTGGATATTTAAAATGGTCATATGTCACATGAGAACTGATATTTCTAGATGCTTTTAAAACGCTTATTTTCAATATCCTATGTTCCCCTTTTATGGGGAAAGGCATACAATGGTCTTAAGACCATTGTATAGGACAGGTCGTAACAAAAAAGGCAAAATGAAAGGAGAAGACATTTTGCAAACTGATGCAGTAGCTGCATGAACAGGCACTTCTCTTTCTGCCGGAGTTCATTTTAGTCATTTGTATCTGGGGCAGTGATAATCTATGAGATACTGCAAAGGGGCAGGTAGCAGCTGTCCATCAGCTAATGCCAGCTGCTGTGCTGTTCACTTACAGTCGTCCCCTTTCTCTTACAGTCTTGGCTGTATTTTGGAGAAAGTACTACAGAGAAATGGAAATGTTACTGCATTTTGTAATGCTGTTCTGTGCTGTGGTGTCCCAGTTTCCCATACATATCTGTTTGCGGTTCTCTGCGTGTGTGTCCTCATCAAGGTTTCTGGTATCAGTGTTCCATTATAGACTTCCTGCCGCACAGGAGAACTTGATAAACTGTTATTTGCTGTAGCTTTTAGTTTCCTTTTGTTTGCTGGTTATGTTGTCATTTTCATGTACCATCATTAAGTCAATGAGTTGGGCAAATTACTGCAAGTGATCCTTTTCAAACTCCCTTTTAATATCCCGTTTATTTTTAGTGTTGCTAGATTAAACAGTTCTGTAACTATATTTGTTCAGAGGCTACTTCAAGGATGCTAATTACATTGATAACAGGTGGGAATTCCCATGGGATTTTTTTCTGAATGTTATCTCTGTTTCTTGGGGTTTTATGAAAGTGGAAAGTGTTGCCTGTAGAAATACAAATACTGATCCAGAGCTGTAGAGAGTATTAAAAAAACCTGTGCTTTTATGTGATTGCCAGTTTCTACACAGTGTTTAGTGGAGAACTCAGATTTTCTTTTTGGTATGATTTGGGGAACTGCAATGCAGCAGAACATTATATTACACAAAGCTCTATTATGTTGTATGAATAGGCAGACACATTGTCAAGAGATTTTTTGATCCATTTAGATGTATATGGAAAGCACTTCAAATAACTAAGTAGAAGCAGCTAAGGAAGCAGTAAAAATGAATAATAGCGCAGTATAGTAAACACAAAATGGGCTAATTATAGCCTGAAATCAAATATTGAAGTTGGATTTCCAAATTTTTAGTGTGCAGCTGTTCGTTCTGGCTCTAGAAGAGAACAGGAATTGCAGTCTGCAGCAGAAGGAAGCTTGTTGTGCAGAGGATCCAATACTGTATCCTTTGTGATCCCAACTGGAAAGGACATAAAGATAATGCAAGATGGATTCAGCCAGATTTACTGGCATATGTTTGTGGGGCTCATCAGCTTTTTCTCTTTAGCTCTCCTCTTTCTTCTTCCCTTTGCCTTAGTTCTTGTCTCCCACAATATTTTGTGAATGTATATTACAGGTCATCTACTTGAGTAATTGTCAGTGTGGTTAACCCTTTCACTGTGTTACAGACTCTAAAGTGCATTATCAGATGCTTTTCAAACCTAAAGCTTTCTGTAGCTGCCTTCTGTGAAATCTTATTTGTGAAAATCTTTTAATACTGTAGAATTAGGTTAACCTTCTGGTTTTGTGATTTTTAGGTTCAAGCCTGCATTTAGAATAGAACTTGGGACTTGCAATTCAAATAAGTTTCAGTTATATTGGAATCAGCTGCTGGGTTTATAAGGTGCCACTGACAGAAGTGGCATCACTTCTTACCAGACTGTTGGGGTCTAGGGACTGCTTGAAGCAATACCACTACCCCCGATTCTCAACGCTCAGCAAATAGACAGTCTCTCTTCTCAACAAAAGACAATACAGTCATCTCACAGCTTATCTGTGTGAAACTGAAGTTCTGGCTTAATTCTTCAAGAAACTTCTCCATCATTTTGGTCAATTTCTTTTTCCATTCCTCAGCTCTCCATTAGGAAAAGGTGTATAAGAATTTCCCATACCTGGAAATATAAGAAAGTCGTTCAGATTTGGTCATTAAGTGTTTAACTATCGTCATAAAGGGTCCTGAGACCCTGCAAAGAGAAGAAACACCACAAGGTCTGGACTTTTGTGTGTCCTTCATTTCATTCTCAGTTATATTCTTGAGACTATTTGGACCAATCACTTGAGGCCCAAAGGTTCCCCGCTTTCCTCATGGAGAGTATGAAAAATAGGAGATTCTTAATTTTTATGCATCTCAGTAAAGTTAAGACAAAGCTTTAAAAACCAAACCCAATTGCATTATTATATAATTTTGAAGAATTGTAAATCAGCATTAACTCCACAATATGCATTAATTTCTTGTAAGTTCCTTCTGGTTTTGTGGAGATGACACATATAAAGGATCTAAATAGATTTTGTTTGCTTTGTAGGTGGTGGACTGTGCTTGGGATGAACTAGTCAAGATCTATACTCCATCGTGTCTGGCAGTTCCTGTCTAGAGAAAAAGTGGATTGGACCCACCAGGAACCTTTCTCTCTTCCCCCATGACCAGACTTGTGCTGAATTGTCAACTGTGTCACTAATCTTAGTGTCTCTGTTTAGGTAAAACTCTGTCTGAACAGAATGTTATGCACTTAAGCACGTGGAGATTTTAGGGCTTGGTTTACTGTACCAGTAAAACGTTCAACAGCTACTGAATGGCTGAAGAGTTACCATAGCAGATACGAGCTGGTGTCTGTAGAGCAGGATCACCAACACAGTTTTGTGATCTGTCTGGCTAATGAGAGCAGAAGCCTGAATCCTCTTGATCCTTACAAAGAGTAAAAGTAACTGGCAGTGTATTTTGAGATAATGTCGCTGTAGAAAAGAAGAGGAAAAAAGCATCTTTTCACTGTAAAGTACTGTAAAGTCAACTGAGGTTTGTACCACTTGGATGCATTTATATGTATATGTTTTGCTGTGACTCACTTTGCATTATGTTCTTGTGCAATATGACGAATACTCTTGATAGACAGTAAATGTCATACTTTATAGCCAGCTGATTCATTTGACCATTTTGATTGCCACTTCACAAAGATAATAAAGATTAGTTTAATATGTTTTTTCAGTTAGATGTCCTTGAGTAAAACAGTTGATGAAGTCATGTAGAAAGATAGTCTGATATTAGAGAAAACACTTAGGAAAAAATGAAATACAGACAACACCAATTGCATCACAATCCTCAGGATTTAGAGATCAGGCAACCAGCTCTCCTATTGGACTTGTCTTCTGTTTTCACTTAGAAAGTTTTTCCAAGAGGTAGAAGAGGAATGTGGCCATATATTCAGTGTTTCTGGAGCTCTGACAGCCTGGCCAAAGTGAAAGCTGATGTCCAGACCAGTTGAACCTACATACGTGCAGTGTAACTGCATGGTATAAGCATAGCAAGCAGATCCAGCGTGGGCAAGCTATTGCACTTAGAAGAATAAGCCAAACATGTTATGGGTATGTTGAGTACTTTGACTCCTCAGCCCACATGCTGGTATTTTTATCTGAGTTTTTCTGGGGCAAGTAGAGATGTTCAGGTTTTATGCCTCTCCAGTCTCCTTTGAATACTCTTTCGGGATCCAGCTGCGTGAGGCTTCTCTCTTGGTTTCCTGCTAGCTTTTGGGGTTTGGGGTTGGGGTTTTTGATTTGGGTGTTTTGTTTTCTTTTTTTTATTTTACCTTAAAGCTGTCTCCCTTCTGCTGTTACTCCATATCAACAAGCTTTACCATCAAAAGACTGCAGATCAGGTCTTTGCAGATCTCTGGTCAGGCTTTCATAGTCTTCTGTTAATGAATTGCTGTGCATTTCTGGGCTGTACCACTCGTATATCAAGCAACAGCAGACACTGCCAGATCTACTGGATGCTTTGAAGAAGTGAAAGAATTCAGAAGAGCTAAGACCTGCAAGTTGCAAGGAAAGACTGATTGTGCTGTTTTGGAGCATGTAGCCACAGGGAGATGAGCTTGTATTGATTTGGTGTTAGGGCAAGACTAAGAAACCCTCTTCTGCAACATGAGAATCTGGAACCTGGTAGGATCTAAGATTTTTCTGGGCCACTGCAAACTGACTCCAGAATGCCATCTTCTCAAGCTGAATGAAGAAGTAGGTTTTTTGGGTTTTTTTGATTTTTGTTTTTTTTGTGACAGTGTGCTGCACCAAATTCCATATATTTACTGTGCTTTAATTATGTGTGCTGAGGAATGATGCAACGATAAAGCTGTGCTGCATACAGCTTTCAGCAATATCGTGGACCATAAAATCTAATTTTAGGCATTAAAATTGATTATTTCAACTTTAATAGTTACTCCACCCTTCTGCTTTATCTCTTTTTTTCTGCTTAGATTGCCACTTACTTGTCTGAGTGAGTGGAACATTTTGGTGGGAGTATGTATTTTATATGCATGTTTCTGGGGAGAAGGATTGAGGGAGAGGGACATTCTAAATGCTGCCATAGCCTATCAATGGAAGGTCAAATGGAGAAAACCTAGCACAGCAGGGGCAGGAATTCTGACCACACACACTCAACATGTGGATTAAACCTTTTCTAAACTACCTTCTCTCCCCTCATATCCTGATTAGTGTCAGTGCTGAGGGTTGCTGTGTCTGGATTTAATTCTCTTGAAAAACGAGTGGATCCAGAAGATGCACAGAGTAAATAAAAATTGTGGCCTTTAATCTTCCTGCTTGATCTTTGAATGGAGGGAACGTGCTGTAACATTTCTGCATTGTAACAGAAAAAGTTGTTGCTGATTCTTAATTCTCAGGGAATGGTTGCTATAGTTGTTGTAAAGAAATACTTTTTATTTTATGACCATAATACTAGCTTCTCTTTTTTTTCCATTTACTGAAACAGATCTTTAACAACAACAGTCTTAAATATGTAAAGTGTTCTCCTTTTAAACTTGCTTCTGTGGAAGATTTTGTTTTACGGGAGCTCATAGATTTCTCCTTGGTTCAGGAAATATATTGATTACTCATGTTCTGAAGGAGTGGATTTGCAATTCTACAGTGCTATTAAATTAATTGCACACAATATCTTTGGCTACACTCTTTTGTTCACTTCCCAAATTAAGAAACATTGGTCAAAAAGTAAATGCAGTGAAAGATACTGAGAGTATCTTTTAAGAAAAGAGTATCATTATCATCATCATGGTTTATGTCTTGTATGAATACTGGGAAACAGTCACATTTTTCCTTTGTACTTTTAGAGACTATATGCAACTTTTCCTAGCTGTATGTCAGCATTTTGATAAAGGAAAGCTATTTTAAATAGTTGTGTCTGCTTGTGCAGACTACGTGTCAGTGATGAACTGCCAAGTGCAGTGCTGGCCTCAGATTTTGCTGCATAGGCGTGGGTGTACTAAGCCTTTCAGTAGTACTGCTCAGTTTTGAATGTGCTCAAGGTCATGTGATGGGGAATGGATGTAACTGCACAATGCTTCCCCTATATACTTCATAGTTGCATTAGGCCCTGATTAAAGCAAACTGTCCATTAAACATTTTATATAGATCTTTACCATTTTCATCCAAGAAACCATTTAAAAAAATGATGTGCTTAGGAATTTGACATCAGTTTGCTCCACACACTGGTTTGTTTTGGTTTTTTTCTCATACCCATGTTATTATTCGTAGGTGAAATGCAGAACTGAGTGTAATTTGTATCGGAGGATTAAAGTTAAAGCATCATAATCATCTCATTACTGTAAGGAACCACAGAGCTATCCATTACTACGATCTATGCCCCACTGCTAGGTCAAAATTTTTTAACAATCAACTTATGAACTGAGCACTGTCTCTGGGCAAAAGAACAGCAGGTGTGAGGGAAGCTCCTTCACTGCAGTGTTAGCTCAAATGGTGTCTCTCTGTTGCTTTTTCCAACTCCTTCCCGGTGAAGTGCAGGAGAACTCTTCTGAGTGTGGAATGGTGGAGAAGCAGTGGGAGACTAGTACTGGGCCTGGCCTGAATCAATGTTGAGAAGGGGGTGGTTTGGCAAGGGGCAGCACCTTCCCCTCCTCCTCCCCTTGCTTTGTATGGGCAAAATTAGGAGTACCATGAGAAATGTTGCAAGAGAAGCTGGCCTTGCAACGCAGGTGAGTTCCAAGAGATAGGATATGGCACCTGGGACACACGCTCAAGTTCCCGAATTCAGTGTTAGTGCAGCCTCACGTTGTGAGTGCTGCGTGCAGTTCTGGGCCCCACAATTTAAGAAGGATGTGAAGGTCCTTGAATGCGTCCAGAAGAGGACAACAAAGCTGGTGAAGGGGCTGCAAGGAATGCCCTGCGAGGAGCGGCTAAGGAGTTGGGGCTTGTCTATTTTGGAGAAAAGGAGGCTGAGGGGCGACCTTATTGCTCTCTACAGCTTCCTGAGGAGGGGACATGGAGAAGGAGGTCCTGAGCTCTTCTACCTGGGATCTGGTGCTAGGACATGTGGGAATGGTTCAAAGCTGCACCAGGGGAGGTTTAGACTGAACACTAGGAAGTATTTCTTTACCAAGAGGATGGTCAGACACTGGAACAGCCTTCCTAGAGAGGTGGTCGATGCCCCAGGCCTGTCAGCATTTAAGAGGCATTTGGACAATGGCCTTAATAACATGCTTCAACTTGTTGTCAGGCAGTTGGACTAGATGATCATTGGAGGTCCTTTCCAACTGAACTGTTCTACTTTATTCGATTTTTTTATCCTTCTGATACACTTATTTTTCTGTTTCAATCAGGGAACTACTTAGCCCCCAAAGCAGGCTTGCAGCCTGATCCTCTGCAGTGTTAGAGACTCGCTTCTCTAGTGATAATTTCACTGGTGAGGGGGCAAGACTGTTTCTTCCGGAGGTTATGCTTAGGTGGAGTCCCAATTACTGCAGTATTTCCAGAAAGCATGATTAGATTTTTTTCATATCTGCACTTGTCAGAAGAACCTTTTCTTTCTCCCATGTGCAAATACTGTCACAGTGATCCGCCCATTCCTTTAAATTGTGCTGTGTGTGGGCTTGGGATGAGTCCAGCTGGAGGCTGGTGTAGATGCATTGGCACAGTTCTTCGGTGCATTTTGAAGCCAGACTTGATCTCCAGTAAGTTTGAATGAGTGTATCAACCTTTGTATGCCTTAATATTTCAAGCCACTTAACTGTGAGTTTACATTTTATGCTGCAGTGCAGCTGCTGAAGTGGGTGAAGGCCCCTGAGGGGGAGTGCCCCATGACACCAGGGAGGTGGCCACAGGTGGCATCTCATTTTGCCTAAAAACTTCTGGGTTTCAGTGCATGCTTTCTTCCCACCCTGAGTTAGCAAAGATTAAACTTCAAAGTAGCCTGATTGCATCTGTGGCTTTTGTGACTGAGGTAACCTGAGAAATTCAGATAGGTGTTACTCTCACCTTTTAAAAGGAGGCATACTCACACAGTCCTGGGTTTTTTTGTTTTCCAGTGGTTTAATGGTAATCAGTGGAGTTTTTATTCAATAAAAATGTAAGTACTTGAATATTATTAAAACTAAAGATTTGCATGTAAAAAGATGAAAATACAACTGCCTTGGTAAGAACCAGAAAGAGAACAAAATGGAAAATCAACTGTCGTGGAAAATAACTAAGTTAACACTTAAAAGGGAAAAAGGCAGTTTAAAATGGTAAGTATAAGGAGAATCTTCCCATAGATTCTGTAAAGATGAAAAAGAGGTGAAGGAGGAAAAGAGAGGCTGCAGTTTTGAGTCAGGTGAGGAGAACCCTCCCGTAGATTCTGTAAAGATGAGAAAGAGATGAAGGAGGAAAAGAGCAGCTGCAGTTTTGAGTCAGGTGAGTATTACTGTGGTCCTTATGAAGTCAGTCTTGTTCCTCCATTAATGTCAGGGTCCGTAATGGGAATGGGGAAAGGAAGGAAGGTGAGAAAATACCAGGCAAGTGAGAACAGTAGCTTTACAAAAAAATGAATAAATTGAAGATGGAAAAATAAAAGGCAGACAAGCTGGAGACAGCCCCTGGTGGGAAAGAATATTTATCAAGGAACACAATGTCAAAAAGTAGAAGGGAGGACTACTGTGTCTGCACCGGTGACAGGCAGAGCCTGTGGGTTTGCTGCCACTCCTCCATATTAGCGTGGTCATTCCGTGCACACTTGCTTGCCTGGCAGTCCTAACACCTGCACTGCTCTGGCTGAGAGCTGTGGGTGTGAGCACCTTCCTGCAAGTGCTGCAGGTCTCACCCAAACACTGAGCTGTACCAGAGTTTCCAGGGTAGTGACTGGGGAGAAGTATAGCTGGCTTTGGAAGCTGGATGTGTCTATGACATCTATGAACTGAACTAAGAGCGAGATGTAATATTTTTCTGCACAAATCGCACAGAAAATGCTTGTGCCTTTTTGATACTGCTGACACGCATGCTGTGCTTGTGCTGAATTCCGTATAAGCCCACCAGAACTGGCAATCCTTGTCAGGATCTGGTCCACTCTTTTTATGGTAAGTCTTCCAAAAACAAGCTCTGGGTGCCGAGCATGCCATTTTCCCCCAAGCTGGTTCTTTCTAACGCTGTTACTGTGGAGCAGGAGGAGGCTCGTTTTGTTTAAAATAATGATTTCGCCAATCTCCTATTGATGGTGGAAGGTAGTCTTACTGAGAGTGACCTGACGTGTATGATGTTAGGAGAAGGCTCAAGATTATAAGGCAGCTCTGAATAAAAGCGTAGTTTTTCATTCCCTGATGTTGTCTGGCACTGCGGGAGGCTGGCAGAGGGCTGGTTGTCCAAGAGAGTGGCTTTGGCTTTTCCTCGGAGTGGAGGTGGTCCACCCCGGTCTCCTGTCGAAACCTACACCCGGCAAGTGGAGGGAAGGGATGAGCTTATTTAAACTTCACCAGGCTTTAAAACGTCACTTTCGAAGGCGCTGGGTGATTACCAGTTTTCAGGGACTTTTCAAGGAGAGTCCCCCTGCTAGAAACAGGCTCTCCCCGCTTTCTGAGCGGTGGTTCCCGTCTCCCCGCCGTTCCCCGCACAGAAGGGGCTCCCCTAGGCGAGCGGGCGGGCGAGCCGGGGGCGGCGGGGGGACCCGGCACCCCAGCGCGGCGAGGCCGGGGGGCGGCAGGAGGCGTGCCGCCGGGGGGCTCGGCGGGTGCTTTCCCCTGGGAGGCCGTGCGCTTCTGGGGAGGGAAAAGCGGCCTGCCTGCTTGTGCAGGCGTGGGGGGGTCGCAGTGACCGCCGCTCCGGGAGACGCGGGGGCTCCTGCCGGTCTCCCACGTGATTTCGGGCCGGCCGCGCTCCGGTGCTGCGGGGCGCCGCGCTTGTCCGTCCCTCGGGCTGGAAGTGCCGCCGCCCGCCCCGCCTGCGCCCGGTCGTGCTTGCGAGGGCTTGGGGGCGGCGAGGGGACCTTCCCAGCTCCGCCGAGCCGGGACGCGCGCCGGGGGACACCGCGGGGGCAAGGGGGGTGACACCGGGGGCGAGGGCGGCGGGATGAGGGGGGACACCCATAGCGGCGGCGGAGATGCACCGGGGATAGTGGGGGGACACGCCGGGGGCGGCGGCGGGGAGGGGACAGGAGGGGCGGGGAGGAGGGGGGACTCGTCGGGGGCGGCGGCCGCCCTGCCGGGAGCGCGTCCTGCCTCCGCCCGCCCCCTGCCTCCGCCCGTCCCCGTCCCCCCCCGCCGCCGCCGCCGCCGCCGCGGCGGGTGGCCGGGCGGGCGGCAGTGCCGCGGGCCCCGGCGGCGGGGCCGTGCGCCGACAGGATGGGCCGGTGGCGGGGCCGGGCGCGGGGCGTCGCGGTGGCCGTGGCGCACGGGCTGTGCTCGGGCTCGCTGAACATCCTGCTGAAGTTCCTGCTGGCCCGCTACCACTTCGCCTTCCTGACGCTGCTGCAGTGCCTGAGCAGCGCGGCGGCGGCGCTGGGGCTGGAGGCGCTGCGGCGGCGGGGGCTGGCGGCGCTGCCGCCCTTCGGGCCCCGCCTGGCGCGCCCCTTCGCCGCCGTGGCTGCCCTGGCCACGCTGCAGTCCACCCTCACGCTCTGGTCGCTGCGCGGCCTCAGCCTCCCCATGTACGTCGTCTTCAAGCGCTGCCTGCCCCTCGTCACCCTCCTCACCGGCGCCCTGGTGCTCCGCGACGGCATGCCCTCGCCCGGCGTCCTCGTCGCCGTCCTCATCACCACCTGCGGCGCCGCGCTGGCCGGTGAGTGCGACCGCACAGGAGCGACAGGACAGGACCGGACGGGGCGGACGGGCACGCCGCGGGGCGCCCCGACGGCGGCGCCGCCTCTGCACCGGCAGCCTCCGCCGCTCCGGCTGGGCTTCGGGACGGGACGGGACGGGGCGGGCAGCGGCACCCCGGGGGGAAGGAGCCGGGGATACGGGGCCGGGCAGCCCGGGGGGGCAGCTGCCGCCCCACTGGGGCAGGCTCAGGCTTGCCGGGGTGGTTGCGGCCCCGCTGTGGCCGGTACAACCTTACGGAGATAGATGCATCCTTATGGGGCTCGGTGCAAACCTATGGGAGTAGGTGCAAGCTTAGCGCAACCCTACCAGGGAAGGTGCAACCCGATGGAGGGAGGTGTGGTCCTACGGGAGGTGGGTGCAACCTTACAGGGGTAGATGTAATATTCCGGGGGCAACTTCTGCCCTGTGGGGGCAACTGCAGCCCTGCTGGGCTAAGTGCAACCTTACAGGGATAGGTGCAAGCTCAAGGGCCAGCTGCAGCCCTGTGCGGCCAGGGGCCCTACCTGTGCTGATTTCCAGCCAAGATGTATGTGGGGTGGGAGGCAAAGCTGGGTCTGTGTGGCCCAGCTACACTCCTGGGTTGGGGGCTGCCCCAGGGAATGGAGCGCACACACACACACACACGGCGAGTGGTTTAACCCGCAGAGAAACCTGACAGGGGTCTCAGCAGGGAGGCTGGTGCTGCGGGACCCCCCATGGCTTGGCTTTGCTGGGAGGAGCAGGAGGGCAGAAGGAGGGCGGGGGGGGGGGGCTGACACGTGCCCGTGATGGCAAGACGGTGCCCAGGGTTGCTGTGTGTATGTGCCGTTTCTGCTGCAAATCTCCTATAGTGGCTTTGCAAAGGGGGGAATGCAGTCTGATTTTGCCTGTGGGATTTAGGGGGAGAGTGAAAGACATTCAGAAGGTTTGCAGCATGCAGAAGAGGTAACTGTGTCCACCCTTGGGACAAGTGTGACAAATCCTATGAGTTACGGAAACTGCACTGCTGCCTGTTTCCTAAATATCCCCCAGTCCAAAACAGTGCACTCTTTCTGTCTCGCATGCAGAAACCGTGTTTGTGTCTTTCTGTGACTCTCCCAACAGGAGCTGGTGACCTGACTGGGGATGCTATGGGCTATGTGACAGGCGTGCTGGCCGTGCTGATACACGCTGCCTACCTGGTGCTCATTCAGAAGACCAGTGTAGATAGTGAATATGGACCCCTGACAGCGCAGTATGCCATCGCTGTTTCAGCCACTCCTTTTCTCATCATTTGCTCCTTTGCCAGCATGGATTCCATCAATGTCTGGTCTTTCCCAGGGTGGAAGGACCCTGCCATGGTATGCATCTTTATTGCTTGCGTCCTGATTAGCTGTGCCATGAACTTTACCACCCTTCACTGCACTTACATTAACTCAGCTGTGACCACCAGCTTCGTAGGGGTGGTGAAGAGCATAGCAACCATCACGGTGGGCATGGTGGCATTCAATGATGTGGAGCCCACAAAGTTATTTATAGCTGGTGTTGTGGTCAACACCTTGGGGTCTGTCATTTACTGTGTGGCCAAGTACATTGAGACCAGGCGGCAGAGCAATTATGAGGACCTGGAGAAAGAAGCTAGAGAAGAGGAGGGGGAAAGGCAGGCTGGGGACCAAGCACTATTTGCCATGGAGGCAATTTCCCAGGAGAAGGGGACTGAGGAAGCAGCAGTGGAAAGATCAGCCATGGGGGACAGCCAGAGTGGAGAGAAAGAGAAGGATGGCACTGAGAAACCTGCCAAGGGACCGGCGGTCCAGGGAAAAGCCACCAGCACACAAGAAGTGAACAGGAGCTTGCTGAAGGATGCCTATCTTGGAGTATGGAGGTTGGTGAGGGGTGCTAATTATATAAAGAAGGATTATTTGATAGAAAATGAAGAACTACCAAACCCTTAAAAAGCAGGTTTGAAAACCTATTGCTTGAGGACAGACACCTGGTTCTCTGTACAGGGGGAAAGGCAGAGCATACATTTCCACATCAGTACTGATGGATAAATCCACATCACGTAGGATGACTTTACCTCATTGTCAAAAAGCAGAAGGTCAGAGTTTGCTCATGCTTTGAGCTTGCTTTCAGCTGCTTTCAGTACATCAATTTAGACCCACCACAGTTAAAGGTGCTGAGTCCTCTGCTGTGGACACAGAGAGGGTTGGGTAATGGGAAGTCATGGGGTGCTTGAGCAGCAGCCTGGGCTACAGGGGACATCAGTACCACTGAGCTGGTCGGCAGTGCCAGTGGCACAGCATTGGCCTTGTAGCTTAGCTCGTGTCTGGAGCCTTGTGACTTTAAGACCATTGGGAGGCTCTGTTGATGTGCTTCCGTTTCTCTATCTGTCCAGTTTAGGTACTCTATAGAAATATATGCCTACAATATATAAGATCCTCTTAACTGTACTTCTGTGTGCTCCTCTGTGTCAATAGAATTGCAACAGAGCTAGAGGTTGTGCCACTTCAATTATATTGGTGTAAAATCACCCTCTTAACTGAAGAACTGAAACTCTCCCTGATTCGGCGGCCAGGCTGTGCCTTGGACCTGGTTTACATTGGGTGGTTTGTGTCTTCAGTAGAATTACTTTTGTCTTGTGCTGGTGTACCTGAAAGCAGAATCAGATCTGAACTTCTGAGAAACTTTGGTTAGCAAAAGGTTGTTTTTCTATGAGCTTTAACCACATATGGCATTGGGAATATTAGCTCGACCCAAATAAAAGAGTTGGGAAAGGTTGGTATGTATTGATTTGATTTGAGAGGGCTGTAAAAAATTAGGGATACAGTCTGTGCCTTGTGCTATCCCCTCCTTGTACCCTAAAGCTGGGTGAATCAGAGCCTGAACTGGAACATATGCATCCTCTCCATCTCCCTCTCTAAGGAGTACAGGCTGATAGCAGAACTGGGGACTCCATCTCTCTGGGATTCCCAGGGGTGCTTTTGCAGGACAGTTTTGCTGTATCCTGGTGATGTGCTGGGACACAGTTTTGTGTGTATCAGCCCCCACTGTCCCTGTGCTGTGGTGTCCAGTGGAAGAAAATGTGGGCAGGCAGGCAGGAGCTGCAATGTGCTCCTGGCACATCCCGCAGCTGAGCACTCGTGGGCCAGGGTGCTTGGTGTACTCGGCAGCGAGACGTCCTGGCTTTGGTGGAAGCTGCTCCCCTGTGCCCAGACCATCCCCGCTCGGGTGCTCCTGTGGGAAGCAGGAAGCAGGTGCTCCAGCAAAGCCTCTACTGGATGTGCTAATGTTTTGTACCACATACATTTAACGGCAAACACTGGGGAAACAGATGTTTGAGTATTTCTTAGCCTGGGGATACCCTTCCGGTAGGTTCGAGTCTTTGGGTCAAGCCTTTGATCAGAACTAGGCAGAGAAGAGATTTGACTCTGAGTCTTCCTCAGGTGCCCGAGCCATCAGCCCATCTTGACCACAGGCTGAAGCAAGCTGTTATCATCTCCCGAAAAAATGAACCAAGTGTTTTTTTGTTGTTATTGCTATTGTTGTTGTAATTATTATTAATTTATTAAGCCACTGAACTGAAAATCAATTATTCCCACAGCCCTAATTAATCAGTGCCTAGCCCAATACTTTCTCAAGCCAGGGCAGCATTAGCCTCACAGCGCGTTCAGCACTGAAATCTGAAATGAGCAATTTAGCCAGCAGGGAATATCTGCAAAACTGATCTCTGGGGGAGCTTTAGATTCTTGTCAATAAATGCAGGCAGAAACATGGGTGCGACAGTATGTTTTCTGAGTGAGTGCGTAAGTTGGGTGACCTGTTATCACCCCATGAGTTTTGAAAGAGATGGCTATAAAGACATTCAGGCTAAAAGCCTGTAGCTGCTGAGCTGGGGGATGGGGCATGGAGATTTGTACATCACACATTATGTATAGCTAGTGTTTAAGAGTCGAGAGATACTGGCTATATGCCAAAACACGTTTACTTTCTGTTCAAGCTCCATATGGCACCTTTTCCAATAAAAGCACTATTTATTGTTTATAGGCTAATGTAATAGGGGTTTTGTTAGTTTTTCAAATGCATCCTAGACTAAAGAAGTTTGTGCCTATGACTTATAGTTCCATATTACTGAACTCATTACAATATTGAACTGCATTGTAATCATACTGAAGAGAAACTCACATTTCTGGTCTGTCCTCACTGTGCTCAGTGTTTTCTGTCCACAAGAAATGCGGATCTTTTTACCACCTGGATGCCAGTCTTAGATCTTGTAGTGTACACTTGCTAGAGAAAGCTCTCCCCCTGGACTCTTGTTGCAGGACTTTTTCCTGGGGGAGTTCAATGTTTTGCCACTTAACTGTTGTTGAAGTATTAGTAGAAACTTCCGGAAATTCCAACAGCTTTGACTGTTAAAAAAGCTGCTGTTACGATGTTGTACATTTGCATGTATAGTTGAAATGTGATTATATTGTATTCTGTTTATACCTGTAAATTCCCTAAATTAAAATGGGAATTTGGCAAATGCAGTCCAATTTTTCAGTAGCAGAGACTGTCACACAATAAAATAAAAATACTGCCTCGAGCTGAGGTATTTTAATAGGATCAGCCGAAGACTGAAGAATGAGATGTGGGAATAAAATGCACTGCTTTCCAAAAGCCTTCTGGTTTTCTTATTGTTGCTACCCTGGGATGCTCATTTTTGGTTCATTTATGGTTATTCTTGAGCCTTTATATCACCCAAATTTCCTTAACGTGTGACCGCACACTATAAATACTGTCATAGACAGAGAGACTGAGGACGGACAAAGGAACACAGGAATCTGCTGTGGCTGAGTCCTCTGTACAGCTTGAAGTTTCTGTGGTTCTCAGCAATGATTTCTTTGGTTACGTATTTAAGATGTTTTAGTGTCACTAGCCTAACTGCTGTAACTTTAAATAAAAATAAGATGATGTTTGTTATTAATAGTTAGATTATAAGATCATTCCATTATTAGAGGACTTAATATTGATTTTATTTTACAATGTTAGGAATTTGTATTACCAGCTATGTCACGTGGCAACCCTAAGAGCTGACTTGAGCATCACTTTTTACCTGTTTGCTTCGGATGAAAGGTGTGTGATGCACCTGTGACTGAAACTGGGATGCACCAGACACCAGGGCTGGCGGTTATCGCAGAATTCATCTTAGAGTTCCACACAAATGTGCCTGCAGGACAGTTTAGAGAAAGAAACTGTCTGTGTTCCAGGATAATGAATGAACCTAATGCACAATGACTGCTTTGAGAATAAACATTAATTTCAGTGTCAACACATCATCCAGTAACACCTGCTCTAGCACTACTGCATACGCACGCACATGCACGCACACACGAGTATGCATGCAACAGGAAGACAAAAGGCAGACTGTCTGTCTTTTCTAAGATACATTATTTTCTCAAAGAAAATAAAGAGAGGCCAGATTATTCGGAGGCAGAGACAGTTAAAATCTCTAAGGATAATTTAAAAATTTGCATACATCACTGACAAACTGGTCTTGCATTTGCCATCACTTCCAGAGGGAAAGTGGACAGCAACCTACAAAAAAGCAGGTGACAGTGAAAGAGATTTTACAGTTTATTAAGCAACACTTTACAGCCCTGTGTATGTCTGGGGATAGTTTATCACCAGTGCTTAACAGCCTCACGTAATTTGATTGCATCTGTTTGCTCCAGGCAAGGGCTTCAGTAGGCAGAAAGGTGCAAAGCCCTTCAGCTCTCCTCTCTAAATTAACATTTGAACGTTTTGCTGCTTGTCATGGTTAAGGTTAACACCACAGATTCCTGTCCCCTTGCCCTCTCTACCTGTGTTCCATACAATTTCACGTATCACTTTGAGGTTTCTTTTGTGGGTTTTTAACGCGCAGCTGCTAAGTGCAGTGCAGGCAATCAACTCTGCTTCTCAATTAGCTGCTATATTCATGCTTCGGTAGGTTATTGGAGGTCATCAGGAGGCTTTTCACTTCAGCATGGCTCCTGTCGGGAACTGGTGAGCATGCACATGCCCTCCTCTCTCTTCCCTTGTTCCTGATGTATTTCCCAAATCTTGTTTCCAGTGTCCAGCCTGAAAACCTCTGCCAGTGGCGGAGGACTTGCCACAGAGGCTTCTGCTGTATTTTTTTTTTCCTTCTTTTTTCTAGAAGGGCAGGGAGGGGATGGACTGGCAGGATCTTGTGTGCCCAGATTGTTTCTTGTACTTTTGTGCGCTTTTCTGCACACCAGCTCCCTGCTTACCAACTCCCTATATAGTTCAGCCGTGGCTGCGTACCAGCTTCTTGTGGAGTGGGGCCAGGGCTGCGTACCAGCATCCTGCGGAGCTGGGCTGTGTGCAGGATGGATAGGCACGAGGGCGCTCGCTCTGCCAGCCCACCGGTACCCACACCTCCTGGTCGTGCACACCAGTGTGGGTATTTATTATATGCATAAAACTAGAAGGAGATTTTTTCACAGTAAAGAGCATTTTGAGTAATAGAGCTATAAACCTGAAAAGGGGTTGCCATCATTGTTGCTGTTGAGCCAGGCTCATTTTTATTTTTAGGTTTAATGCTAAGCATTGTGTTTGCATAGAGAGAGACTGCCTGAGATGAAAGCTGGGGTTAGAGAGCATGAAAACACTTGTCGAAAGGTACACGGGATTGGGATTAGAATGAATGGGAAAAAAATGAGAGTTGCAAATTAGGATGGATGGGGAAAATGGGAGAGTTTGCAGAAAAGGAAAATGTTCTTACATGGAAAGAAATAGTCACAGCATCAGAAACCCAGGGCCAAACAGTGCAATGAGTCTGCAGAGAATGCACCTGAACCTGGGGCCCTGGAAGAGCGATACACATGAAGGAGAGAGACAGAGTGAACAACCTGGCTGGGGGGAAGACGCATGGGACCTGCTCTTTGTCATCCCGTGATTTTTTCTCACTGGACAGATTGCTCTGGGCACATTAATTGTGTTGATAAGTTTGTCCTTTATCAAATAAAAACAAAGTCAGTTCTGTTCTCAGAATTACACCTGGTTTTTATTAGGTGCCATTGATTTTGTTCCTGACAAAACAAGGCAGATTTCAACAATTTTTTTTAACAGAATTCAGGATTTCTCTAAAAAAGAGTGGTGACTGGTAAGGTCACAGACTATTTCTTAACTGACACAGGGGCCAAATGAGAGAGTATAAAGAGCTGGAACTGGTCATGATAGTAAACCAGTCAGGTTTACTGTCTGCTGTAAGTACTGAGTATCATCATTAAATAAAAATCAGCTACAGGGCACTGTGTATATCACCATTTATGCCTGTGTATTGAATTGGCTTAATTCAGTGAATTTTCGGTCTTCAAAGTATCTCTGTAAATCTGTCCCTATGGTCTGTCCCATTCCAAACCATGTATTTTCCTTTCTGGCTGACACAGCACTAGCTGACCTGGGCTGTGAAGGGGAGAGAGGTTCCCTCTGTCCGTGCACCTTCTTGAGTAAGTGAACATTCAGTGGCACAGAAAAGGTCCAGCAACATGTTATTACAAATGTAAGAAAAGAAAAGCAACTAAATATGTCCTTATCACTGTTTTACAGGAAAAAAATTGCATTTCCTCAAGCATAGCAGCTGACAGGCCACTGGGTCTGAATATTCATTGAACACCACAAGGCAGATGCACATACAACACACCACAACTGACACTGCACAGTCACACAATTTTGGCCCTGGGACTTACAATATTTTCTGGAACAGAAGAGACTGGAATGCATTTGCTTGGCATCTTGGAAGAAATGGCTTAACTTAGGAAAGTTGAGGTGCAGGTCTCTGTGAAGAGCTCCTCTCCAAAGAAGCATCTCTGCCAAGCTAGCAGCACACTTCAGGATTCCTGAGGCAGGGTTGGACTTTCAAAATTGCTCAACTGTTTTGGTTTTTTGTTTGGTTTTTGGGGTTTTTTTTTATTAATAACAGTTAAGCATTAGAAGAATGTAATATCTGTAATATCTGGTCATATCCTGGGGTGCTTTTTTGGCACTGAACTCTTCTGAACCACTGGAATGTTGCAGTGGCTTGATCAAACCAAGGCTAACCATGCTGCATCCAGCTCTTTCATCCAACATGACCAGAGCAGGGTTTTTTTTGTGTTTGGAGGATCTATTTAACAGTGATTAAATATACTTCTATACACATAAAGCTCTTTTATAGAATCAGCTGCTCCAAGTATTCAACACTGCAGTTCAAGAAAGATACTAAGCAATAGCTAGCTACTGAAAAGCATCTTGGTTTCATGTGTATGTATCGCACAAAAGTTGTTTGCTCTGGTTTAGCATGTTTTCCTTTAACACACGGAAGATGAAAATGACAGCCAGAACCGGCTTTTCAACAGAAGATTTTGCAGTAGGAGTTCTGGTTATTTGCTATCAAAGCTTTAGACTTTCCTCAGTTTTATTTACTTCAGTGCCTTTCCTCAAAACTTGCAAATTTTGGTTTTGACTGAGCTTTGGTGTTGGTTTGGCACCATTCTTTTTTTATTCTCTTTCTGCAGACTTCACCTTTGCCTGTCCCCTGTGGCGAGTCAGGTAGGGCACAGCCTGGGCCTGGGCCTGGCACGTACCCTGTGAGTCCTCGTCAGGGGAATCAAAGCGGCAGCCAGCAGAGAGAAAGCATCAAATCCCACTCTCCTGGACAAAGGCAAGGACACACTGTTCTGTGATTGGGCTTCATTTATACTGATTTATACTCATAGTGAACAAGCACAGTAAGCAAGACCTTCAGAGCCAAGGAGGCTTCACTGCATCCCCGCATTCAAAGCATGGGTTCAAACTGGAGATTATTTCTTGGTGGAGCTCCTCTTGGTGCTATGTATAGGTCCAACTTGCTGGCACGGAAATTGGTGAACTTTGAAGACTCGGGCTGCTGTGTGAACGTAGATTCCCAGGTGGCAATGTAGAGCAGTCACTGCAACACCTTCCCGGCTGCTGTCACCCGTGCTCTCATTCAGTAGTCCTTGCCTTCGTACCAAAACGTTTAAGAATATGTCTATTTTGTGCCTTGACCAAGCCCTCATTCAGTAGGACACAAACCTGAATGAGAGCATTTTGCTACATTAGGGGACTCAGTAGTGGCTGCTGTTTCACTTCCCCAACCTGAGGAGACGGTTAGAGGTGGGTTTTGGGGTTACTTCACTGTCCCACCAAGCAGAGGTCTGTGCTTGAGGAGCTAACACTCACAATTCCAGCAATGCAAAGTCAAAGAAACACCTCCTCCACCCAAATCCATTTACTCGCATTGCTGTGGCAAGACGAACAATGGTAAAAGCACCTGCTGCACGAGAAGGGAGTTGCATGTGCCACTGGGTTGCGTAGCACAGCCGTGCCACTGGCCAAGGGGTCACCAGCAGCCAGGGCTGTACCAACACTCTCGAACCAGCACAGCTGTAACTGCAGAGGCTTCGGAGAGCAGCTCTTGCCACTAATGCTGCGTGGGTGAGCGTCAGTCAGGGGTTTGCCCCTTTCCCAGAGCATCTTGGAGCTGGCACGCTGCAGCTCGCTCAGAACCCTCCCCGCACAGGCTAACAGGTCAGCTCAGGTGTTCAGTAGCATTGTGGTGAGGGAGGGAAATGGTACAAATTTTACCTGTGGAATCCAGGCAAGCTATTACCAGAGTAGAAATAGTTCCTTTATTATGTTGGGGTTTTATTTCCCCCAGTCACATCTCTCTATATAGTTCTGAAAGGAAAAATGCAAATCCACGAATAGTTTTTTTAGAAGAAGAGATTTATTTCAGAAGCAAGTTCCTGCAGGCAATACAGCTCTGGCTGAGCTTGCAAAATAATTCAATGTATGGAACTGATTAGTTAGTGGCTGCCTTATTTTCATTGCCTCCGAAGTGGCTGGGAAAACGAAGATGTAAAGGTAAGGACTGTAATAAAGAATGAGCTCTGTAAAGCAGCTTTGCTACAGTGAACCTTCAAACCCATTTGAAAATGTCAGGGATTCAGCATTATTCTTGAGCTGACTTAACAAACAAATCTGGAATCTATACACTTGAGCCTTGGAATAAAAAATGGCATAAATTCAATCTCCTGCAAGATGAGGGGTGGCCAGCTGATTCCCATGGTGCAGGCGGCACTGATATGCCCCTGCTATCAGCGCACTCTGCTGCAGTGGGATATCTAATTTAGGTAAGTGCATTTCCAGCATTAGGGTGCATGAAGTCTGACTGTGGGTGTCTGCCAGAAGAGACACACAAGATCAATTTTGCAGATTCACGCAGAAAACTGCTCTCATTTTAACTAAAATGCTAAGCTTGAGTAATAATATAAGAGTATTATAAACTATTAAGAAAGAAGGAAAGCCAAGGGAAGCAAAAAACCTAGAGTCCCATGAACACATTTCCAAAGATTTACAGTGCTGTTGCTCTGCATTTTTCAGTGAGAATAATGAATAAATTGAGTACTAAAGTGATGGACATAGATAATTTGGATTGCTTTAAATCCAATGTCACTGTCTGATTCAGATGTAGGTGCAGGTAGCCCATGAGGTGCTTCAGCAGGAGCTACCGGGGTCTGAGCCATCGGCATCCCAGTGCACCACAGCACTTTCAGGAACACACAGCTGGCTGGAGCAGCCCCCCATCCGTGGCACACAGGGACCTGGAAGGCTGGAAATAAACACAAGTGCTGCCTCTTTCCGTCCGAGGATGCCTTTGTGTATCTGGCTGAAATGTAAAACTTCACAACCATTTCACATTCAGGGTCCTGTTTGCTGCCCTCTTTCCCTCAGGGGCAAATCTCTCCCTACCCACATATTTTTGTGACAATGCCTAAACTGGCATTCACATTGCAGTATTGCCAGAAAAGCAAAGCAAGCTAGGAGTGTTGGGTTGTGGGTTTTTTTGGACCACAGCCTTCAGGCTAATTTAGTCATCTTTGTTCCTGCTAACTTGCTTTCTTAAAGACTGGTGAGGGTTTGGGTGAACTGCTCTGTGCACTTTTGGCTTGTCTGATACGTGAAATATAGATTAAATGATCCACCAAAGCTGGTGCTTTTGTTACAACATTTGTGACAGGAGCTGCTGTGTTCCAGGGCTGGTGTGTACATTTAAATGAAGTCCATTAGACTTGGGCTATAGCCAAGTGTTTCATTGCGGGGCTCTTTTCAACTGTAAACAGAACTGCGCGCCCTCTGAAATTGTGCGGTCGCTTGCTTTTGCAGGAGGAGGTATGAGTATTTGGGGGTTTCATCCATTGATTTGTACTGTGGGTTAATTCTGTAGATTTGGTGAGATCAATGTGCTTCAGTAAAAGTAAAGAGCCTTTTCTCTTCTGTTACGTTGGCATGGTCCCATAATGCCAATGAAATTGATCGGGAAGAAGTTGGATCAGGACAAATAGGTCCCTCATGAGCTGTAAGCATCTCTCCCGGTCAGGAAACAATTGACATAAAGCTGCAGAGCTGTCTGCTGTGGCGGCAGAGAGAAGCACAAAAAAGCTCCTGTGAAGGCAGTGTGATTTGCTGTACCTGTCACAGGGGCTGCTGAGGTGTTGATATCTGTCTTGTTACAATTTCCCGTGTTGTGGAGCAGGTTCCTGTGGGAATTGTTCTCCACCTGCATTTAGGGATGTTGAATGGAGAGCTTTTTACTGGCTATTTTTTCTCTTGATGCTAAACAGTTTGCTGTCATTTTGTCATTAGTTAAGGTTTTCACCCCGTTCCCTGTGTCCAGCCACAGACTACTCTGGGAGATGCTTGTCTCTTGATTTCAGATGCAGTCTGAAAATTGTGGATCTGCTACTTGGCAAAATTCAGGACAAGGAATGTTTGATACAGGAAATGGGGAGTGGATGAGCTCTTTGGGGGCTAAAAAGTTCCTCCAGCAATGGCAGATCCACTTGAGGATATAACTGCCCTTCTCCTCCTTCCAACTGCCCAGTGACAGGCTCTCTCCATCTCAGCCACAGGCTTCCTTGTAGCAAGTCCTGAATAAACAGTGTATGGAGCTGCGGGACTGAAACCTTCACTGCATAATGGGGAGGGAAAAACTATAACTTAGAAAAGAATATCCATTTCTTAAATTTTAATTTATTTTTTTATTAAATATTTAATAAAGTGAGAAATTGCTTACGCACTAAAATTAGCTTCTCTATTTGTACTACAGCTGTGCCTAGACATCCTGATGTATGTCTACAGTGCTAGATATACCCTGTGAATTCCTGGACAGTGTTACACACTAGTAGAAGCAATGTGAGTATTAGACCCTCAGCTGCGACCAACCCTGAACTGCTGAGCTTTCCATGTTATCTGACATGCCATCTAGCTACACTTTTCACTTCTGTCTGTTACCACTCCCGCATGGTGATCAACAATAAATAAAACACACAGGTAAAAGGATGCAGAAAGGAGCTGTCCTGCCTTGGCAGGAGGAAGATTATGATCATATTTCTGTAATTCTAGAAATGTTTGTGATTACAGAAATTACAGAAATCTATGATTTCCATTAGATCCTAGCTCAGTTAAGCTGTTCTGCATTAGCAATCAGCAAGTTCAGCAGACTATGGGTAGCATGGTTTTGTACAATATTTGCTTCGGTTGTCCAAATGGTCCTTTGGGTGACCACATGTAGCTGTCAACTCTGTCTCAAACAGCAAGGGGCTAAAATCACTAAGTAACACAGTCCATGAACCGACTTTAAGGGCTGCTTCTTTTACTTTTTTGATCCCTACTAAGAAGTCCAGTGGTACAAAACTGTTAATTGTTTGAATTAATTTCGACTTGGTTTGGTACCTTCAAAGTGAAGAACTGGACATTGGAAAGCTGACAGACTAAAGGCAGAACATTAATATTGGCATTAATTGGCTTTAAGAAGGAACATCTCAAATTAAAATAACTTAGTTGAAGATCTGAAATGGTTAATCTTTAGTTTAGCTAAAAGTTACATTCTTCTGTTATTTACTGTTCTGCTGCATTTCACACTGTCAAATCTTGCACCATTGGCAGGGCAGGGCTGGTCTTGCACCATTGGCCCTTCGGCAGTATCTACGCTGCAAGTGGTACAGAGTGACTGTGCCCATGTTATATGACTATGCAGTGCCACCAAAGGCAGACTGGCCTTGTCTGCATTTGGCCCTGAGTTTTCTCTGGGTCTCATTGCCCTCAGGCAAAACTATCTTTCTATTTTCATTGTGGCTTTTTTTTCAAGTAGAATTAGGTGATATAATGTGAAGACTGTGCTGTAGCTCTGGGTTCAAAACAAATAGAAATGCCCTCCACCCAGGAGGCAGTAGAATGGTGGCACTTGATGCCAAAGTATGTACTGAGAGCTAAAAGTTTACTTTATGACATAGGTATGTGGAAGAGACCTCCACAGAGGGTTAGTAAATATGGAAAACTACACATAGATCAGGAAGTCCTCTGAGATGGAAATATGTTGTCTGGAGAGTATTCAGAGGAGGATGTACCATGCACAGCCGCCTCTTCTGATCCCAAGTACCTGTTTATGGTGCTGCTGAGGATGGGATACCAGGGAAAATGGACCTTTGGTGTGATCCAGTATGGACATTTGTACGTTCTCTCTAATGCCTTCTCTAGGAACAAAACCTGTAAAGGTTTCCTCAAGGTATCCTCCATCTTCAAAGGTCTTATAAAACCTGTTCTTCAGCAACTTACTTACTCCCTCTGCCTCTGACCCTTATTTTAAGAAATGTGCTTACCTACTGTTAATTTCTTTGTTGCATTCTGGCTTGGATTTTATCCTCTGCTATGCCAAAATAAAAACCACTCCTGCATGCTGACTCAGCATGGTTAGAAGTAAACAAAGATCCTTGCAAAGACCATTGAGTTCTGGTGAATTTGTTCACCAGCACTCACTGCTTTCAAGTGTATGCCCTGCTGGAATCCCCCACCTCCTCAGCTATCAAGCACTGCAGTAGTTACAAGCAGACATATAATAAGGACGATGGGCTGTGCCCACTTACACCATCTTCCTAAGAGAATACCCTGTAAGTGAATGATGTACCTGCTCCAACCCCCTCAAGGAGCTACTAGACATCCCCCAGTTTACAAGCACAACATGGAGCTGTGTCAATAGATAGTCATCAACACCTCCATTTTACTAGTCTCACCCATCATGTCTACAATACACTTGCCCAGAATTGGACTGGTGACTTGCTGTGCAACACTGAGCAGTAGCTTGCAGCTGTAGGAGGTAACAGTCCTATATGCTTCCCCTTTGTGTATCCCCATTTGTTTTGTGCTCTTACATCATTTGCAGGCACCAGCTGTTTGCATTGCATGATGGAAGAGATGTACTTGGGCTTCAGGATAATTTGTGACACAAAGAATACTCAGAAGTTGCTCAAAGTCATAATCTGGATGATGGATCTAGCTGGATCTTATGTGTGGCAGCAAAGGACAGTTTTAAAACAGCAAAATCCTATAACAAATTTTACATACATGAGCTTTTAATGACAATACAGCCCAGAGCCAGGTGCTTCCAATAGTCTGTAAGTCCTGATGCCCAGACTTTTGAAGGCCTAGCCTTGATCTAGCCAGGCTTAAGGCTGTACTAAATCAAAACTTCCTTAATTGTCCTTCTGCTCTGGTTTTCCCTAGTGATGAGCCTACATTTGGTGACTCAAGGATAGTTTGGTCTCTGGTAAGACACACAGAGCCCAGTACCAGTCTACAAGTACTCTGTTTTCAGAAATTTCCCAGCTGATGAGGCCTGTTTGCTGACCCAGTGATGGAAAACTTGCCTGTGCCATGTGCTGCAGATGCATGTTCAGGCACCACATTTACGCTGTGGTTGCTCAGCCCAGGAGTATGTCGTTCAGATAAGCCATGGCTGCGTGTGTGCAGAAGGTAAGCAGAGGCATGGCTCTAGGCTGAAAGATACTCCTGGGCTCTGCAGTCAACTATGGCTGACTGAAATCTGTAACTGCATCTCTGAAATAATCCCAAGAGTGCAATAGCAAAATGCATCCATTGATTTTTATATTTAACATTTTAATCTGAAGACTAACACTTGATCTGATTTGAAATGACTGAATTCAATGACAATTGGATTCACATGGCTGGAAGGTCTGTTAAAGCACCACAAGCTGAACACATGCAGGGCTGAACTTTCCAAAGGCACAAAACAAACAGTGTTACAAAGACATGTGGCCGTAGATGGCAAAACTTGATTTTCATTGCTCTTTCCCCTGTGTAGCTCTCCACCCCTACATTAAGGTGACCAGCCCCTCCCAGGGGCCAAAGGTATGTATGTATGCTGAGTAGGTGAGCCACAGACTTTCCTGAGCTATGTGTAGCCAACAGGCCTGCAAAAAGCAGGATGGGGGCAGTTGTGTGTTGCACCTAAGACCTGATCTCAGGAGCTGAACCCTGCACCCTCTGGCTGCACCAGCCAGCTCAGAGCTCAAGAGTTGTCTCCTGTGCCTCACAGATTGCTGACAGTCACAGCCACCACAGTGATGTTGTAACTGCTGTGGCAAGGAGACCAGAGCACACCCAAGAACAAGCCAACATGTGCTACTTTGGTGCAGGATCGTAGGTTGCTTCAGCAGCTGAGCAAATACCTGTTCCCACTGGTAATCTTAATTCTAGTCCCTTTCCTGAAGCCAAGGATCTCAGATGGTTCAGCTCCTCATCCATCTCTCCATGGCTGCCCAGATTAGATACGCCACTACAGTCCTCACCAAAGAGCAAGGTGATGGTGGGACCTGGTCTGGGTCTTACTGGCCAAGGTTGGATGTAGAGGTGGAAACTGATAGTACATCTGAAGTGCTTTAGGTGGTTGGTGGTCTGACTGAAGCGGTTTCATGTTTGGCCAGTGGCAGAAGATCAATGACTATGGACTTCAGAGACAGCAAGCAGCTGAGGAGTATTTCTGTAAACACCTGGACATGTGTGTGTGTTTCTCCTTGGGCATGTAGCTGGTTTTTTTTCCTCGTGCTTTTGCAGTAAATGCACAAAGGTTTAATTTTGTAAAACAACTGACACAACACCAAGTGGATTACACCAACTTTATGCAGTGGAAGGGCTCAGGAATACAGTCTTGTGGACTGATAATATTTAGAATTTGCATCCCAGAAGTACCTGGAGGACACAGACAAAACCAGGTCCCTATTGTGATAGGCACAGCTTATACAAAAGAGAGTCTCTGCCCAAAGACTTTGCAATCAAAATAAAATGTGGAGTGATTCTCTGCAATTGAATGTGCTACTAGAAGATAAAATCGCATCAAGTGCATAATAAAATTGCTCACAGTTCACAAACCTGTCAGGGCAGATAGATAGCATTGCCTCATCTAATATGGGTTTCCATCCGTGGGTGACCTCTTATTAGTAAAATGCATTATGCAATATTCCTTAACAATTCATAATAGCGTGTATCTGAAGAGAGGAAGATGAAGTAATGCAGAGAGCTCACAGGTGTAGAAGTGAGATAAAGAAGATGCAGCAAGTCCTCCTGTAATGCAGCTGCCCAGGTGCTCTTCTCCTCTTTACAGAAAAGACCTCTGAGCTCACGGTGTCTGCAGTGCAAGGCTCAGCTGAGCTGTCTCTTGGGATCATACTGCCTGGTGTTCTGTAGCAGTGACCTGAGCATATATATTGCAGATGAAAAATGTTGCTGCTACCTCTGGCAACACTTTTCACTCTTTGGTAGAAGAAAAAGATTTCTGCTTCTGACTGTAAACCCAAGTAAGACAGAGTGAAGTGCAGGGTCTTTTTCTTAACAGTTTCTTGCTTCAGAGAAACACTCCTGCCTGTTGAGTTACTGGTCACATAGTCTTGGGCGTGTATGAGCATCACTTACTTTAGAAGACGGAGTGTGAGTGGTAAACAGCTTTTTTTTATGTGCTTCATGTTTAGTTAATGGGAATTTCACAGACGACTCCAGTGGGACCAAACAGACTGATAACAAGCGGTCATTTAAAAAATCCTGCTGAATTTTTTCCTGTGATTGAAGATGTTTAATGCATTTCACTGGTAAGTATTAGTCTATGCCATACTTCTGTCCTATGAGTCTCTTGTGTTTTCGAGGCTCCCTACTAAGTATGTTTCGAAGATGGTATTTCTGTGGTAGCATAACAAAGAAAGAGCAGTTACAAGGTGTAGAAGACACAGGTTAGTCCTCATTAGCCGTGCAAGAATTACCAAATGGCAAACTTCAAGCTTTAGACAAATTACTATGGGCACCAAGTGAACAAAAGAACTGAAATGCCTTGCCAAAAGTCACCTTCAGATGCACGGCCTCATTTAACATTTCCTATCTTAGCAGGTCCTGGTTGGTAGCATGAGTCTCCAACTTCCACACTTTGGCACCCATCCCTGCCCCGAGGCATCTGCAGGTCTGCATCCCTCCTCGGGGCAGAGGACTCCACAGGGAACAGGGAGCCTCGAAACCAGGCACTGCCATTCCCAAAGTCTTCTGCAGGGCTTTGGAGTTCTCATTCCTCCTCTGTAAAATGGCTTGTGACACTCCTGGATTGCTCTGCTCTGGGGATTAGTTACAAGTTACTCTCAATAACTCCTTATTGTTCCTGGGGAGATTATCTAAGGTACGGATTGCCTCAAGTGCAGGGACATCTGGTAGCTCTGTGTGACAGCATGGGAATACTTGGGCTGATTTATATGGGTGTAACACCATGTGAACAGAGCTGCACTGCTCCTGAGCTGCCCAACTCACACACATGCCTGCCCCTAAAAGCTCTGTTGAGCAGCTTTCTGTACTTCTGTAATGTTTTTTTCTTTTTTTTCTTTTTCTTTTCTTTTCTTTTCTTTTTCTTTTTCTTTTCCTTTTTCTTTTTCTTTCCCTTTTTCTTTTCCATTTTCTTTCCGTTTTTCTTTCAGTTTTTCTTTCCGTTTTTCTTTTCCTTTTTCTTTTCCTTTTATTTTTTTTCTTCTGACCGGGCCATCTACTACTCCCTGATAACAGAGAGCATGCTATGGGACCTATAGAAGTAGCTAACCAGACATCTGTGACAGTGTACCTGCTATCCTTGTCACAGACAGCTGCTTCTATAGCAAGGATGTATGCCTCCAGAAGCAAGTCAAAACTGATGCGAGCACCATATGCTGTAGATGGAGAGTGATGGGGTAGTGACCATCAGAAAGTTGCAAGAGAATGGGGAAAACCAAGTCTGTCTTCCCCAGAGTCTCCCTATATGTTCCTCAGTCTAGGGCTGTCCATGGGAGGAAAAAAACCCTTGGTTGGGTCAGACTTCAGGCTGCTATTTCCCTGTCCTTAGAGCCAGAGCGTTTGGGAATTTGAAGTTCGGAGCTGGAGCCCTCATGGGAGGGCTTGCATTTGGTGAGAGGCGGCACATGGTTGCCCTATGCTTGGAAAAGCAGCAGTATTGCTGTCACAGCCAAGCATGGCAAATTATTTTCTTCGGATCATGCTGTCACTGCCATGTTGTACAGCAAATGCAGCTCCTGGTTTCCCCCATCCCTTCCCAAAGTAAGAAGCACGGCAAAGGTTTAAAATATGTTGAACAGCAAGTAGCTTTTCCACTAAATCCAGTATTTGTTGCAATACAATGCATCACATTACAGTGCTATGCTCCAACCTCAAATTTTCCTATGGCCTCCACAGCTTTTCCAGTCTCTGATCCTTCCTGAGTGTTTATGTGAGGCCACTTGTGATTTCTCAAACAATGTGTCTCTGCAAAAGAATAGGCTCCAACAAATCAAAAAAAGTTTCTGCATTCTAAAAATAAAAAGAAATTTTAAAAAGGCTATAAAAAACTGAGTCGTTGACTGGATCCGGATGATCTACATGAAAGAGAGAACAATATTCAATTTGTCTAAAACCCCAAGTTCTTCTTAAAAGGCACTATAAAAAACTGTTCAGAGGCATAATGTAAATTAGAAAGCCACCAACACAGTTCATACTTGAATGAAACTAATTCACACAGGACGCCGCAAATACGGCATAACTATAGCACCGCTATTATTTTTTTATACCACCAAAGCCTTTCTTTCCTTTGAAGATGGGTAATTGTAAGGAGTACAGTACTTTTGACTTCCTATGTAGAGTTATTCTCCCCAGTGCCTCTATGTTGCACAGTGTATTAGCTACAAATGATTAAAGCTGGCCTTCTGCCCCTTTGGTTGTTTTTCAAAGACCGTCAGTGTCTCCGGCAGGCTGAAGTTACACAGCAGAAGGTACTGCATACAAACATAAAAGCACACTATTGATCTTCAAAGAGAAAACAAATTGAGGAGTCTTGATGGATCTCTTGATTATTTGGGTTTCTCTGAAAAAGGGATTGCTTTTATTTAAATAAATGAAAAAAAGGAAGTAAACTCAAAGCAAAATACAAATTACTGATACTATTATCTCTACAGGATTACTACCAGGTCCACATCCTCATTCTACCTGTGGTGTTCATACCTTCTAAAAATCTGAGTCATACCTTGAATTACGAGCCATTGATTCAAAGTAAGATCAAATTGTTTGCAGTGATCTGAAAGCATTCCAAAGAGCCTGGGCAGTATCAGCTTGATCTTCCAGGGCACTTGTCCTTCCAGGAACAGAGCCCACATTTTCTAGCAGTTCCATTGGGAAAAAGATGCAAGCACCGTAATTCAGTGTTTCTGATGCACCAGCACAGTAAGTAAGCGGACTGTGGACACATGCCCAAGTGCTAGTGTATGGGTCACACTGTTTCCAGGCCTCAAATGCACTTTTGTGGCGTTGCTGTAGCAGGAGGGGAAGCACTCATTGCAGAAGAGTCATCCTTCCCATCACAGCATGTGAGGCATTACTGCTTCCCTGGCTTCACACCTCCTGGTCTGGCGCTAGAGGCTCCTCCACTGTAAGAGCAGCCGGATACGGAGGGCTGCTGCCAGCATCCCTTTTGAGTATGTTGGTAACAAAATGTTCCTGCTCATTTTGAGGACTCGTGCCTGTGTGTGACCACACAGGAAATAAGGAGATGGTCCTGAATTTGTATGAAACATGTTAATTATAGACCACAGCCAAGAATGGGAGCTTCACTCATAAGTAACAGAAAATCTAAAGAACTGGAAGCAAAATTTGGCTTTGTCTGCACTATTATTTGATCTGGCTGAAATTTCATTCTATTCTAACAGTATTTTGGATCCCACAGAAGTGTGATTGTGATTAGCCTCTCGGGGACTTCACTGAGCTTCTGTTCCCTCATTTATAAACATAAAACTATTATTTCTAAGGATATCTAGGGTCATTTTGGTCCAGTCTTTATTATAATCCCCTTCACTAATTTACGAATCTTTTAAAAATGGCCAGGTTTGGGCCCCTTGCTTCTATTGAAAGGCTTTTCCAGAGCTTTAACTCTCCAGTAATGAGAAACTTTGTTCTCCTTTCTAGCCTATTTTTTCTCTCTGTGATTACATGCCCTGTTTCCAAATCATGGATAGCAATTTATAGTGTAGCGTATCCACCCCCCTGAGCCATTTTGGCTATGTCCTCCTACTCATCGTGCTCTACATCATCTTCACTGGTAACAGCTGAAGCAAACATTCGCTACCGTCCTTGGATTATTCCTGAATTTATGCCTGGCTGTTCAAGTCCTTCTACTCTCTCGAACTGTAGTACTGTGCGAGTTTTTCTTATACGGACCCTATGAGTTCTGCTCTTCTCTGGGGCAGCTTTTGCTGTGAAATGTCCCTATCTCCTGTGGTTCTTGTTCCTCTGTAGAAAGAAAATCTAAGACCTTGTTGAAGGTATTTCTTTCACGGCTGGAGGTTGGGCTGTGTGGACCTGGGGTATTTAAATGGTGAAAAAGACAGATAAATAGGTTCGGATTTGGCAACATCTGAGTCTTGACAGGAGATACACTTCAATTATGTCGCAGCCTGACTGGGAACCAGGAATCCAGGTTTTCCCCCCCTAAATCTCCCTAAGGGCTTTATCGGTACGCCCGTTGTGAGCAGGTCTGACCCGCAGCGGCAGTCCTGGCCCCCCAGCCGGTGTGGGGCTGCCGGCCTCTCCCGCAGGGCCCCCCCGTTCGTGCCGCGGCCACGGCCGGCGACATCGACGTTTATGAGTACGACAGGTAACGGCGCGGCCAGCGCGGGCACGGCCCGGGCCCGCCACCGCCGCCAGGGGGCGCCAGGCGCCACGGCGCCCCTGGGGCCGGTACCCTGCCCCGCCGGGTGGCAGAGGGACCCGCGCCGGGCCGCCGGGGGACAGCCCCGCTTCTGGGTGGAACGGTCTTTTTCACGAAATCCATGTGTCTTAGAAAAGCGAAGGAATAAGGGAACCTACCGATTCAGGTTCAAAGAAAAACGTCTTGTGGCAGAGAGTTGACAGCGGCGTGTGGGACAGGCGGTGGCTCTCTGCCAGGGCATCCTCGGCGAGCCAAATAGTGACACATTTTGTGGTCATGCTAAAGTATCACCACAACTTTGCAAAATTTGATCAAGGATAACATTCTCCAAACAGGCACCAAGTACTTACAGCAAGCAAAAAATACATTGAAACCTTCTTGGGGAAAAAAAATGAGGAATGGAACTCCTGACCATCTCCCACTCACCTGCAGGAGCTTGGCAAGTGCTGGGCTGTGGGGACCACCGGACAGGCATTTTGGGGTGTCACAGCTGGGGCGCATGGGGGAGAAGTGGGGTCCAGAAGTCCAATGGGTTTCAGTGCTCTAACTCACTCTGAAATAATCAGCGCACACAAAATATTGCCATGGAAAAAGCCGTCACCCTACCTAAAAGCTTGTCAGCGGCTGGGCAGTGCTTCTTGATCTCACAGACAGTTTATTTACTGGTGGGTTTAGACAGGCCAGTCCAGCTGCCAACTGCACTGGTGTAAAACTTCCCTTAAATGTGTGTGTGTGTGTGGGGGGGGGTGCTGACAGGACCGGAGGCAGCTTCTCAACTAGGGACCAAAAAGGAGAGGGAAAAAGGTTTGCAAGGAGTTCATGTAGTCCTGTATGCCAGTTCTGGAAGCTGTTGGAATCCAGGTGTATATTAGATGTGTGTTCTTCTGAAGTTTTTCAGGTTTTCCTATAAACCACTGATATGGCAGTAACCAAGTCCTGAAACTTTCCAGAGCCTTCTCCGTGTGCTGTGTCACACTTACTTAGCAGACTTCCTCATAAATAGACATCTTCAAGAAGTCCTGGGTGATATGATGTACCTTTGCACTGTGGGCAAGGTTTGTAGCTGAGTCATTACTAAACTGACTAGCAGAACAGGGAAAAGTATAAAAACTTGTGTGCGGAGAAGCCCTTCTTTCAGTCCCATGGTGTTATCTGTTCTGCAAGTGCACACATAGTCCTGCTAGTTCTGAATTTCTAGATACAAAGAAAAATGCATTTCAAAGATACTGTGCCAGAGACACAACTGTTCCGTGGTTAGGACTGTTTAAAGTATTGTAGCAAGATGCTGGGCTAGCTAGTCTTGCAGGAAGGGTGTAGGTAGGGCAGGTGAGTTGTGTGTCCTGAGTCTGCAACCGTGCTTTGAGCTTTGGTGTTTGTCCTGGAATAGTTTCTAGCAAGTCTGTACTGGTTTTGGCTAGGATAGGGCTGACTTTCTTTATAGCAGCTGGTACAGTGCTGTGTTTCGGATTTATGACCAGTGTTGATAACAGAGATGTTTTAGTTGATCACCGAGCAGCGTCAAGGTCTCCTCTGTTTCACACCACCTGATCAGCGAGCAGGCTGCGGGTGCACAAGAGACTGGGAGGGGACACAACCAGGACAGATGACCCAACTGTCCAAAGGGATATCCCATACCATCTGACATTGTGCTCAGCAGTAAAAGCTTATGGGGAGGAGGAGGAAGGGGGGGACATTCATGGTTATGGCACTGGTCTTCCCAGAAAACCGTTACACTGATGGAGCCCTGCTTTCCTTGAGATGGCTGAACACCTGCCTGCTGATGGGAAGTAGTCAGTGAATTCCTTATTTTGCTTTGCTTGTTTGCACATCTTTGCTTTCCATATTAAACTATCTTTATCTGGGCTCACAAGTTTTCTCACTTTTACCCTTCTAATCCTCCCCTCCATCCCACTGTGGGGTGCTGAGTATGGTTGGGTGGTGCTGATCTGCCAGCCAGGGTTAGCCCACAACAAGGTCTCACAAGAACAAAACTTCAGACTGAACACAGGGAAAATTAAAAAGGAAAAGAAAAAGCATATTGAAACAAATGTGTTGAGGAAAATGATATAGGGCATGTCTTGGCTGCATGGCTTTCTGCTTTTGAAATACTGAAACACAGAGTGTTTGAGAAACAAATCTTCCCTTTACCTTCACTTCCCCTGAGGTCCAAGACAGTCCTTGTTCTGTATGTGGCAGTGTGACCAGAGGCCCTCGGCTCAGCACCGGGGCCGAGCCAGCAAGTGCTCACACACTCCTGCTCCCCCTCACCCGCCAGGAGGTGACTCTCTGAGTATGAATATGTGTCTTCAGCCTCCAGTTTTTGCTGGCCTGCTTGTGGATGGATGAACAGCTGGATGAACAGCTGGATGAGCGTGTCCAAGGTTTCTCTCGGCTATGCTAATGAGATATTTCCTGTAGAGGAAAATTCCTGGCAATGTTGGACGCCTCACAGATAAAATTACCCAGCTAGCTGAACCAGCTAAAACTATTTAGTTAGATACACTAATTTCGATGACTGGAAATCACACAAGATTATAAGCAGTCCTTGAGATCAGATGCAAAATCATGAGATAGCCTTTCCAAAGAGGTCTCATTTGGAAATGGATATAAATGTACAGATAAAAGTGAGCCTGAGCAGTGTGTGCTTACTTACAGAGCCAAGACGGCTCCACATTTATGCAGTACCCTCAGTTATGCATCACAATCATGCTCCTTTGCAGCAGCCTGTCTGGTTTAGCCTTCTGTAACATCACTGTATATTGTAATGTACTCATCTGAGAGACATCCACTCGATTAACATTTTTAGATATTGAAATAGCATGCCGATTTCACCTTCTGCAAGGTTTTGGAGCTGTAGATGTGGTCATTACACACTGGAAGGTTTACGTTAAATCTGTTACTCTGTCATTTTTGTGCTTTTTGTATTACTGAAAACATGCAGAGGACGTGAGATGGGTCTGAACTGTTCTCCAAAGCTCTTACAACCTAACACAGAAATGAAGTAGCTGAGGAAAAAGGGACTGAACAGTGGGGTTCAGCATAAGTCAGTGTAACCAAATTCTCACTCATCTGCTCTCCTTGAAACTCTGTGACAGATGAGAGTTTGGGTCTCTACTTCCTCCTGCACTGCTGGCAACAGCTTTAAAATGTCTGAAAGCTGCAGTGGCTTTAATCCATCCATTTTGTGATTTTAACTTCTTATTCTGTTTGAGAAGAGGTTTTCATTCAATGGGCAACGCCCCCGACTGGCCTTCTCACCTCGTGGGTCACCTCAAACGTCCTTGGTTTCTTTAATGGACAAAGGGCCTAGACACCATCCCTCCATCTGAGAAAGCAAGGGCTTTGCAAAGGTAGGGACACCTCGTCTTGGGGCGTTCACAGACCTGGAGCCAGGCTGCCGGGTGCTGCCCTGGCCTCCCCACTTGGTGTGATACATTTCTGGCAAGCAGCTTTTGTGGTTTAAAGAATGAATCAAAGGATTTCCCCTGCAGCTCCTGGTGTTTCTGGTAAGAAGTTGCAAAGTGTCTTGGCAGCAAAATGCTTCCTTCAGTTTTCTCCTGTTTCCTTCAGTTTCACTTGTGCTCCAGCTGAACAATAACTGCCCAAGGCAGAAGCTGAGTCCCTGCATGTATTGCACTAGGCAGACAAAAGCTGAGAGAGGTTTGGGGAGCTTTCTAAATAATAAGCATGGAGTAATAGAGGCAGAAATAGAAAACAGGAAAATAATTTGTTTTACCTGAAGTCCTAGTGAAGTGTGCTGCAAGGCTGAGGATTAAATGCTAAATCTCTGTCCTGGATCTGAACTGCTAACGGTGTTCTATCTCTAACTGAAGCTACTTGTCCATGTTGGTTTCTGTGCTTGTTGCTGTGAGATTTCCATTTTTCATGGCTAAAATTCAGACTACCTAGTTCAGGTGCTAAGTTTAACTGAATTTCAGCCGTGTACACTGGTTTTTTTACCACTAGGAGCACTGGAGAGGGCACTGGATGGCGGAGTAGCAAAGATTACCTTGGTGAGACTGTTAGGACAGGGTCCTTCCCAGCTCAGTCAGTGTGTAGCCTCATGTGCTGTCCTGCAAAAGAGACAAAAACAAGTAGTAATCAAATCAGACTGAAACAAATCTAGCCGTCTGCCCTGTGTCATGGTGACCAGAAATTAGAAGATAAGCAAATTTACAAACCTAGTGTCAATGAGGTTGCTTGTTTTGGTCTTTATGTGTATTTCCCAGGAACTCTGATGACCTCACTATAGCAGATAGCTTTCTGATAAATGCTAACAAAGTTATGAGGAACAGACCTGCCTTCTTACTAATTAAAAACATAACAGTAAAAAGCTAGGGAAAACAAGCCACAACTGGTCCATCCACTTAATGGATTTTGATTGTTGCCATTTACTGGAATCGGGCTTGGGATCAGTCAGGAACCTTGAAGATGCACGTTTCATCTCTGTCGGTCACTTACAATGCTGACTTTTAAGGGAGCTGGTAGTAACATGACCTCGTTACTGCAGCAACTACAGATGATAGGTGGGATGGTTTTGCTCTTACAGGATGGACTTCAAAACAATCACAGGTATTAAGAAGACACCTAGTAACAGGAGACTCTGCTTTGCTGAATGCCACAGAAACCTCAGGAAATGATCCAGTGTTAGAGACTGCTCCAGGTATTCAGAACAAAATCTTCAGTTCCCATTTTCTATCTTAATTGCATCTTCCATCAAATGTAGGACTGAACCCCCTTTCATGGAATAAAGTGCAGTTTCTCTTCCAAAAGCTCCAGCCCTTGGCAGGAGTGTGCAGCACTCGATGCAATCACTGATCATCTCAGGTGCTGACCACCCCGCTGTTTTTTAGACTCTCCAACCCTGACAGAAGCAATGTATTTCTCTCCCTCTCTCATTTTCTTGTGATGTTGAGAAGCAAGGTAGCAATTTGGCAGTGGCGTCTAAACGTCCTGCTTGCTCGGTTGGCCAGGATGTACACTGGATCTGAGAGAAGCACTAAAATGTCAAGATTTTGCTGAGATTTCCTTTGGGGTTAACTAGGAAAGGAAAACTGGTGTTAACCTTAACAGACTTGAGGAAACGTAGCATGGCACAAGCAACAAGGTGAAACATCTACTGCTGTAACAATGTACCATGTAGCGGAATGAAGCTGGGTTAATTATTATTGATAACATACAGCTGTGAGCTGGCTTCAGGGGCGGTGGGTTGGCTGATGTGGATAAGGTGCAGCTGTGGCTGGTTCCTGCTGAGTAGTTAAATAGCTCTAAGGGGGTATAGAAGAGGAGTAGCCAACAAAGAGAGACCTGGAAGAAGCAGAGGAAGGAAAGAGAGTCCCTGGAGGTAGGAGAGACAAGAAGCAGAGGAACTGGCCTGAAGAGTATGAAGAAACAGCACGGACAGTAGAATCTGACTGATGGAAAAATCCTTGTTGCAGCCTACTAGTTTGTGTTGCAACAGTGCCAGGGTAATGGAAACAATAGGTTTGTTTCAGCAATCAGACCTAAGGCCAGCTGCAATGTAATATTGCACAGCTGTTCTGCTCTAGAGGAAGGTTGTGGGTTGGCTGCTCTGTGTTATTTAATCTTGGGTCAGCTTATTTTTATTAATGGTATTGATGTAATCTTGGAAAACGGGAGTATTTTCTTACTCCATAAGCATACTCTGCATTTTGAAAAATAAAAGGTTTTGAGAAGCATGCTTAGATTGAACTTGTGTTGATTATAGAAAGATTTCTATTAAAGGTAATGGTGTAAGCGGGGTAGAATTGGTCCCTTCTGAGAGACCTGTTTATAAGAAATTTATTAGTTGGCCTCATGGAAGTAAGTCTTTCCTCCTTGCCACGCAAATCAATTGTGTTTACTAACTGGGTAAAAGGTGATAGTCTTGCCACATCTCAGTGTGCTGGACTGGAATGTGTTTAGAGACCTGGGACTGCTTGTTTTGACAAGGACTGTGAGGCTGGGTAGCTCTAGTTTATCAAAACCACAGGTATCAGGAGTACAATTGTCTCAAAAGATCATGATGAAATATTTCTGATGTCAATGGGAAATTAAGAATGCTGCCATAGATAGGAAGGACACAAATGGAAGTAAACTAATGTTTAACTAGTTGAGTAAGGTACACTGACGGTGTTGTGGGCTATCTATCAATAGATATATACTGTAGATGGCTGGGAGGTTTTTTTAGATTCATGCTCACATGCACATTTTAAAAGCCATGGAATCAGTTTGCTGACAAACCTCTGCTTCTTCAGCAGTAGAGGAGCATAAAGGCCAGCTCACTGCTGGTACCCAGAGGCTCAGCAGAGCAGGTGGCATTGCTTCAGGCCCTTTCTTAGCAGCTGCAATAATGTCCCTTAGCAAGCAGGAGAATGAAAGGAGAAGTCAGGTTCCTTATTGCTACCCCTACTGTTCTCTAGAAGTATCGTTGCTTGTAATCCTTACAGAAACAATTTGAGTGGCAGCTTCAGGCAGAGGCTAAACTTGTAGCTATAATTAATTTGGAGCCCTTTGCCAAATGCTTTCATTGTTGCATGTTGGGAATCCTAGTAGATAAGCACTGAGATGCAGGCGCTCCTATTTCCAGGTGGCAACAAGCTCCTGCCAAGAAGCAGCGAGCAGAAAGCCCCTGACATTGTCCTGGGGCAGGCGCGGGGCTTTTCTGCTCATCCTCAGCATGATTAAATTCCTGATTCAGTAGAGCAGAAAAAGCGCCTTGAACAGCTTTTGCTGTTTTCCTTTGCTCTTTGGCAATGCACACCATCTTTACTGCAACGAAGTGCACGCCTGACACTAGTTTTGCTGACTGTCCCTTCCTGGGGGCATCTCTACTGTCAGGCAGCTTTTTGGCTACAGCTTAAGAATGTGAGGCCCAGCAGACAGGGTGTAGGGGGAAAAGAAAACAGCATTGAGCAGCAGAGCAGATAGCGGTGGAAAAACACAGGTAGCAAAAAAATATGGTGGGGTCTAAAATTTCTGACCATGACAGCTCTATGAAATTTACTAAAATTTGTATTATGTCCTTATGGAGCTGGGTAAATAATAAACATTTGTTTCCATCATTCTGTGAGATATACAACATCAATCTTGCATACCAGGGAAAAGTTTACCCCAAGAGGTTTTTAAGATTTATCTTTAAAACCTATTTAATCATAAAAATTAAATACTTTTGTTTTCTGTTAGGATGCATACAATCTATGGTAGCTGCTTAAAGAGTAAAATGCCTTGGTGACCACAAAGGACCACTTACATCTTTTGATCTCTTTCTGTCACACTGAAAAAGGCCAGGTACTTCTTGGAGTTCCCTGCTGTTCTCAGTAGGGTGTCCTGCTGACCATTTTCCTCCACTCCCAGCTTGCAATGATGTGATCATTGAGAATTTAAGACACCCAAAGCAATCTTCTGCCCTGATGCTGGGCCACGCTGCTGTCAGCATGCCAACTTACTTTGGACAGCTGGAAGATGTTTCCTAATGCTGGTTTTTGGAAGGCAGATCTGATAATGCATGTTAACAGCACAGGCTGCTGCTGCTAAATCCAGTACCTGGGTGAGCTACTGTGAAATGAGACTGGTTTCTGGCACTCTGGGAGTCACCGCAGCAATTTCGGATACTAGCAGACAGTATTTGCTGAAGCTGCTGTCAAAGATGAGGAGCAGTGCTAGCTTTCTACTTGGATGAGTAACTCCTTGTAAATTTGTCAAGGTAACAAGTAAAGCAGTGGGATCTAGGAGGCTACCTGGCAAGTGTTACAGAACTTGGACTGTTCCCTCTCTGCAGGTTTCTCAGCCTGCAGAGAACTTAGTGCTGTGAATAGCAGCAGCAAGCACCATACATTCAGAGCAGGAACAGCGTGACTGGAACACTGCTGTAATGCTGGCCATTGCCCACCCACCAGAACAAATGCAAGAGCTGAGGGCTGAAGCAGCGCTACTGGAATGTGTGTCTCCTCTCACGAGCCAGGGTTTTCATAGCTATGTGGTGCTAAGGAACAAGTTCTCTTCTTAAAGCCTAACTTAGTCCAGGAAAATGTCTCAGAGAAACTGATTCTGGAGGTTTTAGAAAATGGAAGTCTGTACTTGTTCTTTTTTTTTTATTTGTAGAGAAGGGGGAAAAGCCAGTGAGAAGTACAAATTACCAAAAATCTTCATGGTTTCTAGGTGACATTAAACATGAAAATTACTTCCTACACTTACTGCTATGTGATCCTGGGATGATGAAGCTTGAAACCAACATGCAAAACCAAAGCAGAAAAATCTTGACTTGTTGCTGTGTCTTCCTTTTGTGGAGAACATTATTTTGAATGGACAATGGGAGATAGATGAACATGTTTAAATCTTTGACTTTGCAAGAATGAATCACTTCAGACATAGATGCTGCAATTGTTCAAAAATATGGCGCTTGGAATAACTGTTTTTTAACACCACTATATAGATGAGCCAACATTTCTTATTTAAAGGGGGGGAAAAAAGGATTAATCATTATTAAGACTTGACAGCTTATGAGCATCATTATACCATTCAGCCCGTTCCAGGCAAGAAACGTCACCCATCTGTTAGCATTATTGTTGAAGAAAGACAAGCTTGTTTGAAAGACCTACAGGCACTGGAGAATTTTCACAGCCCTTGGTAAATAGTCAATTTTCCTTGTTTTAAAATTTTCAAACCATGCTGCTGTTCTATTTAAATTTCCACTTGCTTCACATTCCAATCATTTTTTCTTGTTAAGCCTGTATTTGCAGGTTAGATCTGCACTCTCTTCTGAAACTTTGATAGATTTTGTCAGTCCAAAATTCGGGAATCAGTTCCTCTTTAGGAACTGCAAAAGTGTAAGATTAACTTAAAATTTAATTTGAAATCAGTAGAAATTGAGCATGTTTCTGTGCAGTCATTTATTAACAATGCAATCTGAAGTATTTCCTTGCACAGGATGTTTTCATACAGTGCATTTTCTAGACCCCGAGGATGTTTTTCAGAGCTCTTGCTGTACCTACCTTAATATACATAGAAAGAGCTGTGCTATCTGATTAACATTTTACTCTTTCCAGAGCCCACCTCTCCTTCCAGCTACTGAACTACAGGTGCGTTGCAAATTACTGGACCATCACAGATGCTAATGCACTGCTGGCATCTCCAGAATGCACCCTCTTACACTCTACCCACAGTGGGCCACTCCAAGAACTCTGATCCCACTTTTGCAGAGAACATGCTCATCTCAGCCTTGTCCAGCCACCCACGCTCCTTTCGTGGTCCTCTGGTGAGGTGATGAGAGTGCCCTGTGAAGTCCAGGCAATCCAGCTGCTTGCATCCAAGAGCCACGCCATTTGGTTTTCCTCCCCGAACCATTTGATCATTTCCCTGTGCTTCCTGTTACAGGCTCCCCTGTAACTGCACCAGGCTGGCAGCATGCGCCCCTCACCTGGCTAACTTCAGGCGCTGGCCAGGCCCTCTGGCTGCAGCCCCCATCGCACCAGCACACACCGCATTCCTGCCTGCCCTATCCAGACTTCCTCATCTGCTTCTTCTCACGGTGCCGTAGTTTTTCCAGGGATGCTCTAAGTCAGACTGCGGGGATCCTGCATTCAGCTGCCTGTTTCAGTCTCTCCTTCAAGAACCCTGTCACTCGAAGTTGTAGGCAGCAAAACCACACTTACGAATTATAGTTCCTTTGCCAAAACTGTGCATGCCCACACCTCTAGCTAGGTTTCCTGTTTTTCAAGCCCAAAAGAGCACTGCTTCAGCCTTTTATAGTAGTATTTGCCTTCTATCTTCTTTTGTAAACTGGATGCAGTTTTTTTCCAGTAGTGGTCACAGCAGCTCTGCAAACATGGGTAAAATTTTTGTTTTCATTGCCACAGTAGTCAAGAAATAGACATCCTTTTGTCCTCAACATTCCGCTACTTATTTCTATTAATCTCCCACATAATTTTCAAAATCATTGACTTCAAGGCTATAAGTAGCCTTATGTTTTAGTATGGTCTGTAGTCTTTGCTTCCACATTTATTACCTTGCTTTTGGCCATGTTAAGACTACTAAATGTGACTAATCAAAGTTTAATAAAGTGTAATAAAGACTTGGAACAGCTCTCTTATTGCTTGGAACTTCCATGTAATTAAGAGTTGCCTCTTGTCTGAAATCTTTTAGGTAGAATTACAGTTTTACATGGAAGTGTTTTGCGCCTGGCTGACTGTTTGCCTTGCTGAAGGTACCATGTCTGATCAGTTTCATTTATTTAATATAATTAAAAGATTTTAAGGAACAATACAAGTAACTTTGAGGATATTAAAAAAGCCATCAACAATTTACTGTATTATATCGACAGAAATTGGCACAGTTTTTTCTGCCTCATCAATTCCAGAACTTGACTAGCTAACCCAAAAAAATCTTTTGCATATAAGAAATTTCTTAGCTTCATTTACTTTTTACCCCCAGCTTTTTTTCTGCTGTGATTATCCTGAGAACACTTTGAAGGTGTATCTTATAAAAATGAAGGACTGTTTCCATAATCCAGTATCAGTTCTTGAATTTTATCCACATTCAGACCACAAGGAAGCAACACTGAAAGCACTGTAAACTTCCACTACAAATATTTTTGGTGCAAAAATTAACTACTGTTTCAAAGCATAAATTTATCATGATAATACAACTGTGATTGCAAGAATCTCTGTCTTGTTCCCTGATCACACGTAATGTTAACTAGGAAGGCAATGCCTTTTCAAATACAAGAGAGGAAAATACTATACAGCTGAATTTTAACTGGAAAAAAAAAAAAAAAGGTAGAGATGCAGAGAAAGGTGATTATAATGACAAAAGAACTGAATGAAGTGAGATTCTATGGTTTAGTTACCAAATTTTCAAATTTTGATCAGCAATAACTTGATTATGGTATGTTGTGTCCTTACATGTGTTAACCATTAGTACAAGGGTTGTTTATCTAAAAAAAAAAGAAGCAGCAGCCAACAGCAGCTGGCAAATAAGGCCAGGAGAAATACAAACCAAAAACCAAGGCATAGCTTCCTCTTCTAGGAAGGTTGATTGGCAGCAGCATCAAACTATTTAGGGAGCTGGAGTATCCTCATCCTTCCATAGGGAAGATACACACTAAACACAAGTGATTGGTCTTAGGGCAGCAGTAACTTGATAAAATTTAATAGACTACAGAAAAAAGTAAATAATTGTTTTCTACCTATGAGTTAGAGGCCCTACATTGCAGAAGATAATTAGGAGATTATGCACAAAGAGGTTAGTTAAGAAATCTTCAGGAAATACTAAAAAAGATTTTGGATTACTTAAATGAGGCTGGTAGTAGTAGAATTTTTGACCTCTTCCATCTCCAATTATTTTCTTCTTTCACACTGACCTATAACGCTCTTCTGTGAACCTCCTGATGCACAAAGGCATTGATACAATATTGCTACATGATCTGTGTTTTTATTATAAAAGCAGTTGAAGACATTTTTTTACATCTGATAAGGAGTCATCAGCATGAAACATTTTACTGTCATTTCTGGTTTTAAAGTCTATGACTACAATTGAAATATTTCAGAGGACAAATAGTCACAGAAAATGCCGAGGTCACGCAACAAAAACATTACCTGAGCAAAAAGATATTGGTAAAGGTCTTCCTTCAAAAATACACCTAACCATGTATCTAGTTTGGATGGTATGAGTTTTAAACACCATAGAAAAGTTTTTGGGTTTTGGTGTTTTGGTTTTTTTTTTTTTTTTGCTTCTCTTCTTCAAAACCAAACAAATTATGACTGTGATATTTTTTGGTGTACAAAAATAAGGCCCATTAGGTGGAAAAGTGACAGATAGGCTTTGAAAAGCAAAATATCATGTACCCTAGTAGGTAATTTCTCAAATATCCTGCAATTTTACTACTCTAAATAAATATCACATGGTAAGGAGAAAAAGTGAACTTGTATCAGAAGTCCTGGTCAGGACATCAGATAATAAAAGAAAGCCCACGGGTCTACTTTCTGGGTCTGCCGCAGCAAGTGGGATGCGTCTGGAGAAGCAATGGTGTGCCTGGGGCAGACTTCCCTGTCTGACCTGGTCACGCCAGCCTGCTGTTAAAGTAGTCGGAGAGGAACAGAGACTTGCAGGACATGAGTCATACAGATGCTGTGCTGTGAGTGTCTAAGGCTGGGTGAGACATGGCCCATCTAGTAAGATTACAGGCATTTCTCTGAATCCCTTTGTGCCATATTTTCCCCCTGTTTAAAATACATCTAATGCTTGCTGCCTTCTCTTATGTCTGCTGAGCTTGTAAGCACACCTGCTTAAAGAATTGTTGCTGGTCGCGTATCTGCGTTGCACAGTATGGAAGGGACCCTGCACCTCAGACAAGTCTTTCAAGATAAATAAACAAGAGCTTCATTAAGTAGAATATTTAGGAAACAGAAAAAAACCCCAACATACTAGAATGCTCTTCCACAGCTCTAACCACTACAAGTAGCAGGACTGAGACCTAGGAAAGATCGCATTATGTCAAGAGACATGAAATACCCCAGCAAAATGTCATATTGTTGCTTTTTATTTGCTAAAAATAACTGCTCTCAAACATTGCTAATTTGTTTTGGTAGGAATTACAATGTCAAAGTCATGATGGCATACCATGTAAAAATATATGTATTTTTAAAAAGAAGATAGTTTCATAATCGTCATCTTTTACCTGAGAGGCTTATGATGAAAGTCAAAATCACTCATATTACGCCTGGAAACTGTTATAAATAACACCTTGTGGACAAGCTTATCAACTGTGATGGCTCCAAAAACTTCAATATATTAAGATGTATTTGGTCTGCTAAGTCCATCACTCTCTTTGGCAAAGTAAACAAGATTTTGCATTTTAAACTATTTCAGAAAATCTTTGTTCAGTCTTCCATTTCTACATGCAGTCCCCATTGTTCCTTGAACTGCAGGAGATACATTTCTCGGTCCTCTGATGATTTGTCAGGTACCTCTTTCTCATACAATCTGGACAAAATTCCCTCTTTTTCAGGATCATCACACTTGAATATCCCTTTACACACCTGATCTTCAACACTGGACAATGCAGGAATATAGAGTCTTCCAGTATGAGGATCCCAATCTACTACTATGGTCTGTTCACTCTCTTTCTCCATGAGGACCTGTGCTTTTTTTTCCAGTTGAGGATAGGATGTCTGCCCAGATTCTTCCGTATCCAAGTCCACCAAGTTGATATGGGTCTCACCTGGCAGTTCACCTGCTGCATCAACCATCTTCAAATTAAGTTCCTCCATTTTCTGTCCCAAACAAGGGTCTGCTGCCCTCACATCTAGTTGGGGGCAATATGGCTGTCCTGTTTTTATATTAACCAAGTCCCCCAAAGCAATCTGTGGCTCACCTAGTGGTCCCCTGGGAGCAGAAGCCTTCTCTTCTAGTTTCTGAATGGGACTGAAATCTTCAGCCCTTACATCATGTTCATACTCTACAGTCCCTGCATTCTTCTGCCTTGAAGTATTCATTGTTCCAGGCTGGCCACAAGATGGCCAGTTCCCAGTTTGGTCCCATTCCACTAAAATAGTCTCTTTGTGTGAAATATCAAGCAAGTGTTTTGTTTCCAGCACTTCTTTTGAAGGCAAATCCTTCCCTTTGGTGCCATCGTAAACAGTGTAATACCGGGGACTTTTCTTTTCAGATAGATGATTGGATTCCTGAGATGGCTTGTATTCATCCACGTTAACTGTGATAAGGTTAACCACTACTTGTTCACATGGTATGAAAACCTTTTCCTTGCATCTGTCAGTGTAGTGCCATACCTGAAAAGCAAAAAATATTTTTATTTGAATGAAGTATAATAAAAATATCATTGTGCTGCTTCTTATACTGTCATATGTTTTTAAAAGATAAGGCTAGGCTAGACCTTATTAGGAGGTTATTTCAATTTAGGGAAGGAGGAAGTTCATCATATGAACATCTATGTTAATACGTGTTAATATGTTCCACTTTTTTTATTCTTGCCAAAATAAAACTATATTATGACCAACCCTAATATCCCTTTTCTCATCTTCTCCATGTCAAAATAATGGTTAGAGCAATTCTATCAAATTCTGATTTTGTTTCCACCAGCATAAACCCAAGTGACTTCGGAGAAAATGAGTTGTCCTTGGGTCACACATTACAGAATCTATTCCACTTTTCAACCAGCAAAGAGGAAGTACAGTCAAAACCACATCCCACAAGCACAGAGGCAGGTACCATGTTAAGGCACAGCTCACAGAGAATTAAATAATACCAGGTTTCCTTTCAGAGGGGAAGCTACACATCAGGTTGAAGTGCAGCGTATGGAGCCTGCACTGTGCCTTCTGTCACAGGCTGCTTTTGAGACTGTGATCAATCATCTAGTTAAACAACAGGAATCTTCCTGAAATGAGTAAGATTTCTAACAGGAATAAATACTGTATAAGCAGTCACTAAAGGGAAGTGCAATAGAAAAACAACCAGAAGCTGCACTTCAGTGCTTTCAAGCTTTAATGGAAGACTAAGACCACTACTCGATGTACCAGATAGTCTGAAAGCTCCTCCAGGTCAGAAGTGCTGGACCAAAACGAACTGCTTGTCCCACCTCCCCCTGACCACATGGGGTACCCATGTGGAATAGTCTGTAGGCTGGGAAAGCCAGAGAGTATCATTAAAATACCAGGTCTTTAATTACCTGTTACCTTAACATCCACTGAATCCAGAGGTGGAGGAATAAAATTCAAGTTTCAAGGTGGTCATAAAAAAGTGCAGTAGACATTACCCACCCACCCCCAGCATACAAACTACATATTTATTAGAGAAAAAAATTCCTGGAGTCGGAGTTTAGTCTGCTATCGAGTGGGAGTTTTTCACACAGTAGCCCTTTACGTTCTTGGACTGTAAAGAGCTCTGTCCTGCTAGCTCTCCAAAGGAGACCAAGCTACCTCCCCCTACCATGCTCTGCATCCCAGGATAAAGGATAAAGAATAAAGAATAAGAAAGACGGAGAAGGACTTTTTACAAGGGCGTATAGTGACAAGAGGCAATGGTTTTAACCTGAAAGAGGGTAGATTTAGATTGGATATAAGGAAAAAATTCTTTACTTCTTTACCACAAGGGTGGTAAGGCACCAGGGAACAGGCTGCCCAGAGAAGTTGGGGATGCCCCCTCGTTGCAAGTGTTCAAATTCAGGCTAGATGGGGCTTTGAGCAATCTGATCTAGCCAGATGCCCTGCCCATGGCGGGGTAGTTGGACTAGATGATCTTTAAAGGTCCTTTCCAACCCAAACCACTCTGCAATTCCACAAGCCTGTGATAAAGCTGCTGCCTCGTCAAGTGTAGGAGGTGTCTCCATGCACATCTGCACACACTGCAGCAGTTGCTGTTCTACTCCTTCTGAACCCACAGTCCCCCTGTGAACATTTCTCTTACTGCCTCTGTGCTGCTCTAGATTTCTTCAGAAAGATCAGCAGGTTGAAGCCAACTCCCTTATACCATCCCAGGGTGTCAGATCCGATTAACAACAAAGTGTTCATCCCTGTAAGTGCGCGTTTACGGCTGACCAACTTGTTTTGAGGCAGCTGTGAGAAAGCTCTGCTGGGCTCATGAGCTGGAAACCAGTAACATTTCTTAGATTTTATGTGTTCTTTCTAAAAACTAACAAACTTTGCGGCTCCAAGAAACTTGCAAACATTTTTTATGTAGAAAGTGTATTGGGGCTGCCTAAGTAAGAATGTGTTTGTTCATACATTTTTGGGTGTTAGCAAATCATGTAGTATTTGAAAGTATTCTTGAAATCCAGGTTAAATTATACGCATGATGCACACGTGCTAAATCCTTCCACAGTCACAATTAAGTGGAAAAATCTGGTAATACCCAGTAATAGTACAAGAAAACATCATGGGGTTTTGGTACTGCTTAATTATCTTCCCTTCCTGTTTCCGAATTCAACCAATTAATAATTTTTATTCACTGAATCTCTGCAGTGCTTCTTCCCATATAAATTTAGGGAGTAGTGACCTCCTAACAGAGCTTGCCTCAGTGCCCCTCAGACCTTGCTTATGGCAATGACCCTTCCCAAATGAACAGCTCTGTTCTGATCCTCATTAGCTCTGGTCATCTCAGATGTGCTCACCTTTTCAGACAGTTTCTAACTTGAATTATTACCCTGCTTTTCTGGCATTTAATAACCCTCAATGTGATGTTCTTATCTTGATCTGAGTGGCAACTAGAGCTTTCATTTGCAGCTAGCCATGGTTTCCTCCCAGCTGACTTGGAGCCCTGGAAAATGCACAGCTCTGCTGTGAGTGCCAAGGTCAGCAGTGACCTCCTGCGACAGAGAACACTTACCAGGTTTGTTGGATGTTTCTGTTTGATGACATGAATATACCTGTGCACAAAGTAGCATGTCACTGAAATAAAAAGGACAGCCAGCATGATAGGCAGAACGTATCCAAATATGATCGTTATAGTCTCATCTGCTGTTTTATCTGTTAACAAAACAGAAGTTTTCATTGTACTGAGCAACTTTTTACTGTATTTGGATAGTAATGTGTGCATTTACCACACTGCTTTTTGGATATGGGATGCAAACATTTTAGATAAACAAGGAATTTGCAGGAAATTAAAAAAAAAAAAAAAAGACATTTGAGCTACAGGAGAAATTTTTATTATCATCTAAATTATAAATTAAATTCTAAAAAGAATTAGCAACCCACCCCTGCTCAGGTTCTCCTGTTGCTAACTTCAGACTGACCCAGCTCTACCACTACCAAATCCCATTCAAGGTAAAAAAATACTCTCCATTTACTAAGGCTCAAAGAATGCAGAACCTGTTCCTCAAAAATACTGATGCACCTTACAGTCACTAGATCCCAGCTATGTTTTATTAAAGGCAAAGATTTTTTTCATTGGTACAAATGCACAGAGAAGGGAAAAACAATGCTAGCTTTCACTCTTAGAATGGATACATAAAAAGACTACAAACTCCATCACCGTGATTTTTTATACCTTGCATCTTCTTATTGTAATTTGCCAGCTTACACATACCTTTCAAGGTAGCAATGCAATATTCTTTGGAGAACCCACTGTGCAAAAGTGGTGTGGTTACATGTATCTGTGCACTGACACAATAAGCTGTTCCAGGTTCTAACCAGGGCACAACCAAAGTATTGTTGCTGATGGAGAAGAACCACTGGAAGACATAAAAAAAGATAATTTTTTTCCTCTTTTAACTTCTTGGTTACAGAGAGGCGAAGATGAAGACAGGCTGAGAGAGCTGGGCTTGTTCAGCCTGGAGAAGAGAAGGCTCTGGGGGGACCTTATAGCAGCCTGCCAGTGCCTAAAGGGGGGCTACAGGAAAGCTGGGGAGGGACCTTTTACAAGGGCATGTAGTGATAGGACAAGGGGGACAGCTTTAGAGCTGAAAGAGGGTAGATTTAGATTAACTATAAGGAAGAAATTCTTCAATGTGAGGCTGGTGAGGCGCTGGAAGGGGTTGAGCAGAAGCTGTGGATGCCTCATCCCTGGAAGTGTCCAAGGCCAGGCTGGATGGGGCTTTGAGCGACCTGGTCTAGTGGAAGGTGTCCCTGCCCATGGCAGGGGAGGTGGAACTAGATGATCGTTAAGGTCCCTTCCAACCCAAACCATTCTGTGATTCTAAGATCTTATATACAACTTTTGTCACAAGCAAAGAAATTCTCTGGAAAGAATAATACTGTAAGAACTGCCAGCTGCATCCTTTTATCTCTGAAGGCAATCAAAACTCAAGTTATTTATTAGGTCACACCCTCTCTGACTGATCTTCCGTTCAGTCACTCTTCTACAACTACTGAACAATTTCATGCTTTATATGAAGTAGGACCACATGCCACCACGAGCCCACATTCTCATGCTGATGTTGCAACAGAGCTAAAGCATCACTCCAGCTCTGTCCTGACACATAGACCAATGAAAGGCACACAGCACAGTTCCACAAAATCATTCTAATTGGGATGTTTGATAAAGATAGGAGCCTAAAGATAGGTGCTATGTAGACCTCGGAGTCCAAAGTAAAGTAATTGTTATATGTCAAACAATATGGAAAAAAAACCCCAACAAAACAAAACCAAAACCAAAACTTCCAATTGCTAATCTTGACATTTTAATACTCCTTTTGACAGAAGCTGACCTTTTTGGTGTAAAGGTTCTCTTTTCAGAGAATTCAGAGATTTGCCAGACAGTGATTGTGCCTGGAGGATGGGTATAGAAGAACGAATGTTTTTGTTACTGATCACTGAACTCTTCCTCCTCTACTTTGTTTATGCTGGGAACTACTACTTGCTAATAAAATGTAAATCCACAGAAACAGACAAATTAAGATGTTCAGATGTGGCGACAAAGGATGCGCTTTGTCACGATTTGAGTATTGCCAGTACACTCACTGGCTGGGGAGCAGCCCTGCAGAAGAGGACTGGGGACAGGCAGCAAGCTCAACATGAGCCAGCAACGTGCCCCCACAGCAAAGGAAGCCAACAGCATCCCAGGAGAAGAGGGAGTGGATGGAGGGGACGGATCATCCCCCTCCACTCAGTGCTAATCATACCATGTCTAGAATGCTGTGACCAGTTTTGTTGACCCCAGTACAGAAAGGTCTGGCAAACTGGAGTGGGTTTAGTTGAAGATCACCAAGATGACTGGGGCTGGAGCACGTGCCCTGTGAGGGGAGGCTGAGGGCCCAGAGTTTGTTCCACCTGGGGAAGAGGAGGTGGCTTCAGGGGGACCTAACAGCAGCCACGGAGGTTGTCAAGAGGACAGAACCAGGCTCTTCACAGTACTGAATGGTGGGACAATGCCAGACAATGGACTTACGTTCAGAAAGAGAGGTTCAGATGGATATAAAGAAATACTTTTTTCCCTAAGAGGAAAGTCAAGGAGCGGAGCAGGTGTGCAGTCTCTGTCCTTGGAGGTGTTCAGGATGCAACTGAACAAACTCAAGAGCAATCTGGTCTGAGCTCACAGCTGATCCTGCTTTGAACAGGACTCTGGACTAGAGATCTCCTGAGCTCCCTTCCAACGTGAATGATCCTACAATTCCTATAAAGCTATGAATCCTATTTCAATCCTTGCTGTAACAGACAAAGTGCATTCATTTCAAGAAGCACAGATTTAGTAGGTGCAGTTCTAGAGCCTTGTCAAAACTTACCCGCTTCTTTGTTTTTTTGTTAAGGACAGATACATCATATTGCAGGCCAGGATACACTTGAAGCAGAGATACGGATTCTCCCTCAGGACTTCTCTTCCATTTCTCAGGAGCCGTAAGAATGATTGAAATAGATTTCTCAGTAGAAGATACACTTACCATGGGTGGATCAATTTTAGCTGGAAAATAAACATGTACAAAATGCAGAAAAATACAGCACAGACACACTGATTTGACCATGCAGTTTCTTAAAGAAGATGATATTAAATTTTTGTAATGGTTCAGAGAGTCTAAGTAGGACTTCGAACAATTCACTTATATTGGTAGAAAATTATTTTATCAGATAACTAGGAGGATCTTTACAGGGATAAGGCAAACACTGACTGGGAATTTTGCTTAGGAATTCCTGTGACTGCAGAATAAACAACTTTGAAACTCAATTTGTTGAAACAAGCCAAATTACCAGTATGTTCTCAGATTATCATATGTGTGTATATATATACATCTCAGATAAGAGATATTGTGCTCTAGAGTATGATTACTGCTTGGTTTAATAAAGCCTTTTCAAAATCAGAGCTCTTTATACTGTGAATGGGCCACAGCTTTTACTTGCCTTGAGTAAAGCTTTACCATAGCATAAGAGTATTCAGTGTATATATATGACCATATATATAACACACATATACCCCAATTCTAACATGTTTATTTCAGTAACTTCTGCCAAAAGCATAAACGTGAAACAACTGCAAAAAAAATCTAACCTTACGCTAAAATTAAAATACCGTAGGCTACGCAGGCACATGAGTCTGAGCACACAGTATTAATTAAGGCCACTGAACATCTGGCTGTTTGATTAGCTTTCCTTACTGTCTGTAAGAGGGTTGAACCGTGTGGTCTCCACCCAGTCAGAGCACATCCCGTTTAGGAAGGCTTTAACGCTTGCATAGTATTGTTCTTCGTAGTCAGAAGTCTCACTGGAGAGGTCACACCATGTTCTGTTGATATTCCTGCATTCTGGCTTTCTAATCCATTTGCCAATGCCGTATCTATATTGAAAAAGAAAGGAGCGGTACAAAAGCTATTGCCATGACATTAGTCACTTGATAATATAGTACAGAAACTGGTGTTACGGCTGATAAAACATCTTGCTTGTTTCACAGAAATCTGCAATTTCAAGGAATTCCCAACTTCACCTGAGATAAAACACAAGATTTCCACAAGTTTAAATCAGAGTCAGCCCTGTCCAGAAGAGGCCATATGGAACTAACCGGGATGTTACTGATATCAGTCCAAGTCCAGTTTTGCTTGCACTGACCAGAGATTTCTCAACTTCAGTCTCCACAGCTTTTGTTTAAACTCTAAACACACGATAACAGAGTCAGGATAATTATTTATACAGAGACAAAGAGTTCTGTCAGAATGGTCAGTGGCTCATCCTGGGGTACGGAGACAGATGATGCTCAGGGACTCCAAGATGAGTGGGCAGGAGACCACTCACTACTGACAGGTACTCCTTTTTCTAGTTTTACAGCCAGACTCCACTGGAATACAACAAACTTCAAAAACCTTACAGTTGAAAAAAGGGGCATATACCTGCTACCAACAATGCCTCGGTACTAACCAGCTCTTATAAACTAGTAGAAGAAATCCAGATTTCCTTGGAAAATTCCTGCCTGAATTTGTTCAGAAGCTCCTGCTCCTCAAATTCATGTTATTAAGAATTTCCCTTTGGCTGCTAATTAGTAAGGGTGTGTGGAGCTTCTGAGTGACTGCAGGACAAGTATCACTCACCAGCATTTTCCACCTAGCTCAAGGTCTTTCTCTCCTAGGTAGGTAGAGGCTTGTATGAGTATTTTTGCATTCATTGTGAAAGATGCCCATACCTATGACTACAGACTCTTCTGCAGATCAGCTGACCCTGCACAGTCAGCACAGATAGCGCTCTCTGAGCATTTTACCTTCTACATAATTATCATTCATTCCATAATTACTGAGCACTCTCCCCTGTTCCAGGAGTTGGACTATGTTAGCACAGACAGCAAGATATGAGCAAAGGAGGTTGCAGTCTCTGACTGCAGAAGTAATTTCTTGCTTTTCTTAGTAGCCAGTTCAAGCTACAGGAAACTTCTAGAAATCTACATTTGGTTTAGTGTCATGAAAACATTACTAGATCGAGGGAAGCATAAATATTAGAGGTGAAGTTTGGGAACATTACATCATCCACGACAACAGTGCTACACCTATTTGTAAGCTGAACTTCCAGCATCGTCCTTCAGAATGACCCAGTGCTCTCTCAGTGGGAATGAAGGAGTTGGATTCTGGTCCTTATTCAGATTCCTCGATGTCTTACAAAGGTGCAGACCTTGAAAATATAAGGGTCTGATTCCAATCAGATTACTTTGTTTTCTACAATACTTGACAACTTTAGTGGATTTTCTCCTAGACTAGAGAGGCTTGCAGGATCAGAAGAAACCTGTGGGCATTAGGTGTGTTAGAAAAGACCAACGAAACACTGGGTGCTGTTAATATTCTATGAAATACTGTATCTCCAGATCTGTTTCAATGTGTACAGATGTCTAATGTGTACAGATGTTAATCCACAACACAGCCCTTCTTTGTTCTTCTGTCTCATTTCTCAGGAACATCCCTGAAAGCTTCCATGTGGCATCCTACACTTCTTTCATAGGAAGAAAGTCTCCTTATACTTTAACTGGATCTGAAGTAAGCAGTACCAGAAGTGGAAAAACATATTGTTTAACCCACATTTTAATTCTTCTTTCTTGACCTTTTAGCAGTTCTATCTCGCATAAAGTGTTTTTTTCAATTATTATTTAAAATGCTAAAATAAAAAATCAGTGGGGGATAAAATAAACAAGTCAACTTACACTGAATACTTCACCTTGTAGAATACTCCATCTCCTGTGCCTTCTGGTGCTGACCAGTGGAGGACATTCTTCAAGTTTATAGATTCAAAGTGGACGTTCCTAGGGCTGGGCAAAGAACAATACAACTCTCCTGAGAAAGAAAATAAGAAAGGAACAGTATACACTAAGAATCTGCAAATACATATGCTTCCAAGTTAACCAAAAAGATACTTATTTTTAAGTAAGCCATAAAATTCTACATACTGCCTTTCTCACTCCATTAAAAGCACAAGGTTGTTGGCCATGGAAATTAATTTTTTTCAAAAGTGTCCCTAGCTAATGCAGTCCCAAATTCCATCTGTATGAGTGTGTTTTTTCTTTAGCAAAAATGGCTTTGCCATGTATGACAGACATTGGCATAGAAAAATCCAGGGACTGGAAGCTAAAACTAGAAAAGTTCAGCCTAGAAGAGATATGCATTTTTAAAATTGTAAAGGTAGTTAAGTATCAGAACAATTTAACACTGGAAATTGTAAAAAACATCCTTGATGCTTCAATAGAATATTTTTGCAGCTGAGTGAACTTTTAAAAAAGAAACCAGGCATTTTTAAAAAGGCATGTGGAGTCCACTGCAAACACAGCTTTACAAACCTAAGTATGACTTTGCACTGCAGAATCAGACTGGATGCTCACAAGAGCCCCAGCATCATTCGATAATTCGTGTTGATTCTCCAGAAAGTCAAAAGTGGACACTCTCTGTTAGGTCACTCACGTAAATTGCTTTTTATTGCACCAGCTTTTGCAATGAATAAACAAGCAAGTCTGGGACTCTCAAGGAACCAGTTTCACATCTTCGTGATGTAATGGAGATGCTCACATCATTAAATTGCTGCCCAAATGCAGCCCGATGGGCCCAGGGGCAGAGTCCCAAACTCCAATTTGTGACTCAATCCCCAGCACCTCCTGCCATGAGAACTGCTCCCATGGGAGTCAGTCCGAGACCAGCCCTGAAGCTGCATCTGCTGGGAAGGAGCTTCTCGTTGCAAGTGGCCACAAGAGCATAATGGGGAACAGAAAAAGTGACTCTGAGGTTCTTCAGGACTTTTCAAAACCCTTTGAGCTCTTCCTCCAGGGATGCAATTCTTGTTCTTAAGATAACAAAAAGAAACAAAGAAAGGGGGAAATAAAGCATGTTAACACAAACAGTGGGAACCTGTCTGAATGAATAGTCCTTGACCTTTGTTACTTCTGCAAGCATCTTAGGGGTTTTTTGTAGTATATTTCACTGTTACAAGAGTAATAATGTTCATCCTCCTGTATAAGGAACATACAGTTGCTTTTGTAAGTAAAAGTCACCACCATTTTCCTGATCAACTTGCTGACTTCTAGCTGTCTCTGAGCCAAACAAAAGCTTTTCTCTTCAATACATTTATTGACACCATCTCCTTGCAATTCTGTAGAGACCAATTACTTTAAACTGTCAGTGGAAACTCCGGGTTTTCCAAGCCTCTAGGTGTATGTTAATGTTCAAAACACTCTGGTGTGTGCCTTCACCTGTATCTTCAGATCATAAAGCTGTTTATGGAGGGTATTTCTAATGTTGCTCTCTTTTATCTCTAGCACTTAGCTAGGGTTCAGTAGCTTTCGAATTTTTTCTAGTCTGAGGACAAATTTCATCAGGTATAGTCCTTTGGGCAAGCTTATTTATTTACAAAAGTATGTAGAAAGTCTCACATCCTTGAACACTCGGACACAGAAGTGCCCAGTGACATCCTGTAAGAGCTCAAACTACAGACCCAATTATAATGACATAAAAGAAGTTTCAGGATGCCAGGGGATGTAAAAGCAGCAGAAAGAGACCTCCAGGAATCTGCCTTGCTCTAACATTTGCTTCTAAGTGGGAGATACAGAATCTAGAAAAATAAAAGGTTTTGATTTTCCCCAAAATAAATGTTCTCTGCAACTGCTTTAGGTGAAACTGATTCAAACGTAAAGATGAAACTGCCCAAGAGAGCCAAGAAGAGTTTAAAATGTGTAACATCTATCCAGTAAAATAAAGAAGCTCCCAAACCACTAATGTGCATGCTGCTAAGTAGAACAAACCAAAACCTGCACCATATGGACTACAAGAAATCATCCATGCATTAAGTTTCATTCATTGTACCACATCTCAGCACCGAAGTGTATGAGACTACAGGAAACCCATCAATTGCATAATCAATGACCAAATAAGTGGGTTTTTTTTTAAAAATACAATCAGAAGTCACCCAAGCCCTAAGAAAGGCAACCAGGCAATCCATGTAGAAAGGGAGGGAGAGACTAAGGCACAAACAAACTTTCTGCTGCAATTCCCAAGTAGGAGGAAATACAATGTAGGTATTTTCTTAGATTGCTGTAAATCAAAGCCATAAAAGGCTTCTCACTTAAAAACAATGAGGAAAAACTAAAAAGGCCAACAAGGAGAGACTTAAGAATAAATTAAGAGTCTGAAGGAGAATACAGCATATACTGCACAGTCCAAAATCCTCCAGAGGAAAGATTTTAAAAATTCTCCCCTTAAACAGCAGCAGATGAGGAGGAGGTTTGTCCCTGGTAACTTGCGCTCTGAGCTAGGCATCTACTTTGCAATGCTCATAAACAGCAAAGGAAAATAAACTCTTCCATAGGCTGGTTCATCTCTCTAGTCAGAACGGACCATACTGGGTGCATCTCTCTCCTTCCAGTAGAGACGGTGGCCAAGCCCATCAGCCTTGATCTCTGCTTCCTCAGCAGTTAAACTTCTCAGAGATGCACCTTGTCTTGTCCAGGGAGTGGTGGGGAACACTGTAAGGCTTCACATGAGGAGGATAATCTGTCCTCTATCTACCGTGAACAAGGAGGAAAAGGAACAGAATTCAGTTTCAACAAGGAGGCACTGGGAGCAACCCCTTGTGGGAAGAGAAGCAATATGTAAAGATGGGTCACCCTGGAAGGCTCCTGGATGTTTTGAAGGGCAAATTAGAAAAACATCTGCCAGAAATGACACTACTTTAGCCGATTCTATCTAGGGGTAATGGGCCAGACTGGGTGATCTCTTAAGGTCACTTCCAGCCCCATTTTGATAGGTTTTCTTATACTATCTGATATTACTACACACTGTGTAGTAATAAATTTGGCAGGGGTACTGCTGAATCCAGTACAGAACAGCTAAACACATCCTTGGCAGCTAATAGCTCATTTTTCACACATTTTTCTTTAAAAGTTTTTAAAATGTGTACTGCTTATTAGGCTAATACATAGTCACCAAACTGAAGTGGACAGAGGCAGCCAACTCATCACAAAGGAAATTAGTTCCATCGGGTTTCTAAATAGTTTTTGTTTCTATGCACTTTTTTACATTTGTCCATCATTGCATAAAAACACTTACATTCCTCAAGCACATTTTAAAGTAGCAAGAGTCATAGCATCATGGAATGGTTTGGGTTGGAATGGATCTTAAGGATCATCTAGTTCCAACCCCCCGCCATGGGCAGGGACACCTTCCACTAGACCAGGTTGCTCAAAGCCCCATCCAGCCTGGCCTTGGACACTTCCAGGGATGGGGCATCCACAGCTTCTCTGGGCAACCTGTTCCTATCCTCACCACCCTCACACTGAACAATTTCTTCCTTATAGCTAATCTACATCTTTCAGTTATAAGCCATTCCCCCTTGCCCTGTCACTACATGCCCTTGTATTTATCCGATACATTAAAATATTTTTAAACTAGTTAACATGTAAAGGTGATTTTTTGTCCTTTTTTTTTTTTTTTTTAATTTCTCTCCTCCCACTGTGGTTTCTGCTGTGGTAAATGCAGTTTTGAAACAGAAGCACTGACTGCAGCAGATGAGCCAATCTCAGCACGCAGAACCCACAGGCTGTATCTTTACAAGATCAGAAGCATCACACACTGCCAGCATGCTCCCACCTGCCCCAGCTCAGTGTGATTTGGAAGGCAGAGGGACCGAGACCGTTAACTTTCCATTAGCTGCAAAAGCAGAAATTTGATTTCTATTTCTGGTCTTGCCCCTTCAGTAAAGGCTTCTGTTTGCCCTTACAACAAATTGTGTAGGTTTTTTATGCCTCAATTCAGGATCTTTAAAACAAGAATAAGACTGCCATACTCCCCTGTTTCTCCAGGAAGAGTTAAGAATAAACTCCTTCATGTCTTTTCAGTGCTCAACAGTATCAGGAGGCATGCTGATCTATACGTGTATTATCTATTCTATATTATAGAAAATAGATCATACACAGAGCTTGTTCGTTCCATGGTGATCAGTCAGGAAAGGACTCAAGTATACACACCAACTGAATATTTCAATATCTTGTATTTAAATACAATATACTCTGTTATATTCTGATTTTGTTCCCATTAAACAGAATTAAAAGCATAGGTGTTGCACTGAGTATTTTCAGTTCATATTCGCCAATGTGAGAGCAGAAAGCAGTTGCACATCTTGCTTTGCTAGGTTTATTCTACCTCACTGATAGTATGCAATGGCTGTCATCACTTCCCAGCATCACGAAGTCAGTTTATTTCTTGCATGGAAAAATCTGGAGCTGTTATTGCTGTCTTTGGAAACACGGTAAATCAAACCTTGAGTAATATCATTCTTTACATATTCATGACTCTGCACACCTGGACTGGAAATAAATATTAATATATTAGTAGTAATACAGGCTTGCAAACTTCACCACCACAAGGAAGAGCCAAGTCCTGATCTTAGAATAAGCTATTGCAAGACTTTCCAAAATAGACATGACTTAGCCTGAAAACACCTTCACATATGAGCAAAAAAACCCCACTGACGTCAGTGAGATTATTGACATGAGTAAAAGACTGCATGACAGGTGCCTCATCTTCTCTTTATGAAAGTGTCTGCTGGGTTTAAAATCCTGGTCAGTTTTAGCTGCATAGAGCTCCCTGCCAGTTATGCACCTTGCTCAAGTCGGCACTGTTCAGAGCTCAGTTTTGGTTATAGCCATACGTACCTATCTATACACACATGCATACACACACATATATAAACACAAGTATAAATACACATAATTTCCATGTTACAACTATTGCCCATTCAGTGTATCTGCTTTCTATCGGCTAGGAGGCACCACCTATCTCAGTGACAAACAGCTGTGCTTAACGTCGATGCTACAGAACAAATACAGCCGCAGCCACCCATGCCCTCTCGCTATAAACAGGTTTGTTACCTCTTCACTTGAGTGGGGTAACCTAGAAGCTGCAAAGCATAAAAATACATAAATATATAAAAACGTAGGTATTTTTTCTGTACACTGGCTGAAGTTCTGGGGTGGAGAGGAGGCAGAGGACCCACCGAAAGCTGACCTCTGGGCTCAGAAATGCCTGCTGTGTAAGTGCTGTTGTTGACTGTACTGCTCTCAAGCAGAGCCATGATCTGTGGTATTTTACCGTGTCACGGCTACAAGGGTGAAAACACCAAACTATCCAATAAAATAAAACAACAAAGAAGGTCACAGGGCTTCTACAGAAAACCATAAGATATAATTTAAGACAGTGAGTGATGTGGAAAGACCTAAGACAGAAAGGCCAGCTTTACTGCAACACAGCTTTTCCCAACAGCCACAGCAGTAAAAGCCAGGGACCCCTTCCCTACCGTCGTCCCAGAATTTAAAAGATAAACTCCTTTTCTGACAGTGACAGAGACCTTAGCTTCAACTGCTGTTGTATTTTCTTATACCAAAGTGTGTATGGAAGTGACTCTGATGGAACTGGCTCCTTTGTGCTGGGCACTGAACTTAAGAGCAACGCTGCAGGCGTGCCCCATGCCTCACCATCTGCAGCTGCCACTTCAAGGCCACGGATCTAATCCAAACACACACCTCAGAGAGAGGGCGATCTCTGAAACAGGCTGAGTCCTCGATTCACCTTTTCCTACTGGGAGCTTAGACCCGCCAGTGAAGCACCAAGAAATTTAGGAGCAATCCAGAACACCAAACATTTGTTTCTGGTGATGCTGTAAGCCACTGCCCTTTCTTTAGTCTTTCTGTTCAGGTTTGGGTGACTTCCACCAAACTCCTGTGAAATCTTGCTTGCTCCTTCTGTGCTGCCGCTCTTCATTTTTAAAGGAATTTTTGCTCTCTCTTCTTCCTCCAGCTCATCTGTTTCACTGGTTATGTTGTGCTCAGGGAAAAACATTCCCTCAAACACATGCCTAAGCATAACATCAAAATAGTCATACTCAGAACAAATGTCCATTCAGCATCATGTTTGGTGGCACTCACTAGCAGAGGGTTGGGGCTGCCTTTTCTGACACAGCTGCAGCCTCAAGCAAGCAGCACTGGCTGTGCAGGGATGCGAGGGAGTACACCAAGGGCTAAACAGGGGCACCATGCCAGCACTGGAGATCAGAAGTTATGGAGAGGAAGAGAAACCCAGCAAAGCCAGAACACATGCCAGCAGATGCTATTACCTGCTATTAGTCACCTTAGTAACAATTTAAACAAACAAGTAAACTTTTTTTTTTTTTAATTGAATGGGCTTGAAAGTTTCTCTCTGTGCCAATTCCTTCAGATTCAGACTCAATGGGCTGGATAACGAGGAAGGGGAGGAGGAGGAGGAGGAGAGGCAGGCAGGAGTCATCACATCTTAGCTGCCTTTCTCCTGGTGGGTTGCTGGAGCTGTGGGACCGCTGGCTGTGAAGCTGGGCTAGCGAAACCCTTAGACTTGAGCAGCGCCACGGGAATGCGGGGAGCAGCACCGCGGTGATTTCCTCCAAGTCACAACAGCGCCCAGAGCTGACCGCCAAGCTCAGCCCTGCCCTCAGGAGCAGAGCCCAGCACCGCCTGCGCGGGGGGCACCCGGCAGAGAAAGACGCAATGCGATGTGACGAAAGGGACATGTAAGACTACATAACAAACAGGTGGTAGAGCAGATGGAAAGGCATGACAGAAGAGGTGGGGAAACGCGGGGAGAAGGATGAGACTGGGGCACGCGGGGTTTGTTTTTGCAGGAACAGGCACGCTTGCCGTTGCAGACAGTTGAACCTGAGGAGCTCCGCTCATGCAGGGAAAAAACATGAGCGGAGCTACAGATGGCAGAGATGCAGAAGCGGGACTGAAGCTGCGGCTTGTCCTGACATGTTCTCCTCCATGTGATGCCTTGCATTTACTTATCCAAACAATGTCCTAACTTATAAAAACACCTCCACAGAGAATATCAGTCAAAGAACATTTCAGCCAGTCCAGGAAGACCTAACTTCACAAAGGAGAAAGTCTTCCCAGTCTGTTGAAGGCTTGCTAGGAGACAGCTGGAGAGGGCCATGGCAGCTGACATCCATTCCTTTTTTAACTTGTATGACAGAAATGAAATAAAGTGCATTCTCTTCCCACTGTGTAGAATGTTTGCAACTGCAAGCGCAGAGCTCACACTACCTAACCATGCCCTGCTGCAAAAACCTTTCCTTGATGCGCTCCAGCAGGAGAAAGTGATTGTAAGTATGTTTTCTATTAACTCCAAGTGATCAATACTGGCCTGAACCAAGGTGAGTGGAATTCAAGGTGTGCTTGCCTAATATTACTCGCAACCCCTTCAAGGCTTTCTGAGTCATGCTCCATCAGAGGTGTTTTGTATTTACTGTTTGTTGTTTCTATTTTTAATTAACCAATTGAATCATTTTTGTTAAGTTTGAAATGCAAAAACATTTTTTGTCAAAAAGAACTGACTGTAAAAGCCCACTGTTGACACAGTTCCATAACACAATAGCTGTTTTTTAAAACTGATGTTTTGAAGTTATATAAAATATTTAAAATAGCCTGACTATCCAGTGTGTAATTTTGAGGATTTTCTTTTCTCCCTAGAACATGTTTAGCATTAACCATTTATTACTACTTAGATCAACCACAACCCAACAGCCAAGAAAATGAAAGCTTAATTAGAATACCTCTGACATCTTAGATTTGTTTTACAAAATACCCAAGGTTAAGTAAGCTTTCTGTTTGAAATATTAACAATCATGCTGTGTGACAGTTATCAGCCGAGTCCTGACACACCACATTTTGGAACTCTCCTAATCCATCTTTGTATAAAATACCTATTTTTTTTACACAGAAACTGAGCAAAAATTAGTTTTGGCTTTCATCACTTAATGCTGGCTAATATCTCTATTAGGCAACAACAGTCCAATTAGAATTGACAGCATTATATTTACTGCCTAGCAGGTGTCACTCCTTGCTCTCTGACCTACTGATGGCTTGTCTAGAGAAGGGATTTTGCTTTTCTTGGGAGTCCAAACTAATTTAATTAGTGAAACCCCTGATTCTGAATCTACATTTTCCCTCGGGCAGGAAATCGAGTGTGATGTCAATGGAGGATAAGCACTTGATTTCTGAGGGAAAGGCAGTCCTCTGAGGAGTCATGGTGCAACTCAGACACCTCCTGCATCTGAGATCCGAGAGGAAGGACCAGCACTCCTAGCAGGTTTGCAAAGCCTCATCTCTCGCAGGCAACTGGGCTGCCACGGTCACACAGCCACCCCTGTCTGAATGACTGTAAGGGGCCTCTTTCCAGTCCCCAGCCAGTGCTTGCAAACAGAAAGAGGCAATTTCAAGGTGACCCTGTTGGACAGCCAGCACAGCCCTAGTTTTGATCTCTTGCATGGCGCTGGAAACCGGGTGGCAACACCCCAGCAGACGTGAGGCAGCCTGCTGAGCATATCTGCTGTCTGAAGCACTCACAGAATTGTTTTTCCCTGTTGTGCCCCACATTTACATTTCTCCCCACAGATGAGCAAGGACATAAGCACCTCTGGGAAGCAACTGCTTGTAGAGAACTCACAAGAAATGAAGATTTCCTGGGGCGCCCACCCATTTCTGTTGTTCTCCTGTTAGGTATGGGCTGGTGTGTTTTGAGGCACTGTATGACTGTTCAGCGTGTCCCATAGTAATTTCAGATAAGAACAAGTCAGTATCTAATTATAGGTATGGTAGTATTTTTAGTATCTTTCCTGTTATCAGAAACCATTTCTTTGTGAAAACCACCAGTCATGGTTTTTAGACTCATTTACCTGCCTATAGATTTAAAGTGATTTTGCTGTACAAAGGAAGTTATTCAGCATAACACCTTTTACATGTAAGATAGGAAACACTGCCTCGGAAATAGTGTTAAAGGTGGAAACGTGCCCAGCTGGACCCTGGGACAGTGCAGTGCTGCTGATGTTCATGGGAACTCCCAACACATTTTGACAAGTTGCCCATCGCCCAAGCTAGTGGAGAAGCTCACTCTTGGCCATGTTTGAGCTACTGCAACTTGATTTAGACACGGAGAGTCAAACAAGTCTATTTCTGTGCCTGTCTGCTACCTTCCTACAGTGGGAAAAAGCCCTGTCAGCAATTACACGTGCCTCAGCCTTCTCAGGGCACAGTGTTTTCAGTGCTTCTGAGCCACATCCTGTACATTACGATTTTGACTACAGTACCCCCTAAGAGCAGGATATTGATGTACTTTCAGAAAAGGTAAGGAAAGCCAAGAGAAGTAAAGTCTTTTGCAAACCAGATGCAGTAATAGAGACTAGTTCACCTGCTCCCTCCAGCCTTTGAGAAATTAGTATAAAATAAATTAACTCCTTTCATCCAAGGGCCGTAATACCTACTTGCGTGTGTTCTTACGCATGGAGTGTGATTAAGCTCAAATATATAAATCTTGGTAACAGCATGCAAGATCCTTTTACCTCCTAAAGCAACATTCTTCTTCTCTTCTCTTTGGACACATTCCTGTTCTCATCACAGAAACAGGAGTGGAAAATGGAAGGCTGAATAATAGCTAAGCCATGAAGTGAGATTTAACTCATGGTGCTGGGGTATAAAGGAGGGAGGAAGAGACTACAGTCTTCCTCCTGTCCCTTCATTGACCCTAAAATACTCTTGTAGTAGTCAAGCAGACAAGAAAAGTCATCTGTTTTCCACAGGAATGAAAAAGGCTTTATTTAATCTCTTCATATGTGAACTACCCCATACCTCCAGTCCCACAAGTTGTTTCTTATTCTTTCTGACTTGCCTAATTTTACTGTACTGTTTTCAAGATAGCATGAGCAGTGGATAAAAAACTGCAAGTTTCTGGTACACCAAGTATAAAGCACAAACAGATCTGTACTTCATTTAAACACAGCTCTCCAGTAAAACCTCATTTTTGTCTAGAGACGAGCCTGGCTTCCAGAACTCAGGCTCAGAAGCTAAGCTTCTTAAAATATGGGAGCTCATTTGGCTCATAAAGGGTGATCTTGTCTCTCTCTCAGCTATTAATCCTGGAGTTGTAATCAACCACTTCTTGGAGAGAAATCAATCAGCAGAAATCAATCTGTACAAGCCACAACTATAAAAACAAACATAAACTGGAACCACACATGCACAAATGGCTTGAGTAATCCTAACCACCTTCTTCTCTTGGAATTAAGACTATAAAGGCCATTAGAGAACAACAGCCATGGAAGGGTAAGGTTATGCGTGACAATGGTGAACCTGAATGTCTGCATGGGGAATTGCAATGCACATCTAAGTTTTGGACCTTAATCACAGATCCCAGCAGTACTGGTAATGTCTCTACAGAATTAACTACCTCCTTTAACCAAATCCATTCCTAACTGACAGGCATTAAGAATTTGTAAAGTTGTGGAAATCATAAGCAAAGCCAAGCACTAGGGCAGAGATGGCAGCATTGTCTGAAACAGCCTGGCATGAGACTGGAAGTTGGAGATGAGAAGACAAGGATGAGCCTTTCAACTATATGAATATGACACTCCTTCACATACTGCAGTTCTCCTTATGCCAATATCCCTTTTTATTTATTTCTATGTTACATGTATTCTTCTTTCGCACTGGCAGAGCACCAGGAAACAGCACATAAAAGCACTGAGCTCAGCCCTCCCATATACTTCCACTCTTTACTACTGAAGATTAATACCCTCTCCGGTAAATGCACAGATTACCACCACCACAAATGCAGTTCAATCCTGCCGAGCATATAGACATATACCAGGTAATACAAACTACTGCATGCATAAAATTGTCAAGTTTTCTGAGGGTTCAAAAATCTTTATATTTTACAGTATTTTTCCCCACTGCTTTCCCCACCTCTACTGTTGCATGAACATGTTTTTTCTTCTTTGAATCATTTAGCTAACCAAAGACAACAATTGCCTTTGAGTTCTTCCTGTGTCTGGGTAACATACAACCATCACTTCAAATGCAATCTATAAACTTCCCAGTACATAGCACAGATTATATCCACAGGGTGATTAACCTGGTTATTAAGTGCACATTGCATGTCTTACACACTAAATAATCTGATGCTCCAGTACGCTATTCAATACTTTAGCTGATACTTACTGGCTGTGTCTACACAACTGATCAGCCTCTTCTCAGATCATAAATGTACCTTAAATACACAGATCATAAATGTACCTTAAATACACAAACATCTCAGCACTGCTCAGCTCAGAGCCAAGCATTTCACTTGTGTCCGTCACAAATTATGGCTGCTGCTCAAAGACCATGCCTTCATGCAGGAATAAAAGTGGTTGGTCAGGCTTTGTTTCTATCAAAATAAGCTGAGCAAGTCACTTCTGCTCCTCAGCTTTTTGGGGGAGTGAATTGCAAACAGCAGTCTCTTCCCTTCTCTTGAACCCAGAGCAGCACCCACACACAGGGTCTTCAAGTTTTTAGAGCACTGCATGTATACTGACCTGAGGAAGTCCTCTCAAGGATTCACTGTGGGAATGCAAGGAGGAAAGGAAGTGGATTATTAGCACTGGAATACTGCCTACCTTCTGGATGGTTTTAACATGTCTGGGCATCAATGTGGTCCCTGAACTCCAGCTCAATGGTTTAACTGCAAAGCCCATACCATGACCCCTTTCATCCTCTTATTCTGTATTTTCCAGAACAACATCTTGATCAAAAGGGATATTTTGATCCTTTCAGGGCTCTAGTAACTGTGAAAGAAAACATACTGAAAGTTGTTTAAAGGGAGGTCTGAAGCTGTTTCTCAAAATACAGATCTACTTATTAGTAAAAATATGATACAGTAGAAGATGAAACGCAAGTAATTGAATCAGGTGTGTCAAAGCAGACCAAGCAACTCTTGCAACTATTACAAAACCTTAGAAGGGGAAAACTTTCGAGGTCCCATCATAAGAAATGTAGATGGTATAGCCACGTACCAACTCCAGTGAAATCTAAGACTGTGTCTACGTTAGTGAGTAATACAACCAAATATGAGCAAGTCTGTTACATGAAAATGTTGGTACTGAGAAAATCTTGACTACACTACACATTTCAGGTTTTCTCTTTCTAACACTGGACTAGCTCTACTTGCATTAGATATGCTGATGAAGCACAACTTCCAGAGCAGCTTCATCCAGAAGAAATCTAGTTCCAAGTCTGCGTCACAATACAGGCAAAAACACAGTAAGTGAAATGATTGAGAGATTTGCTCCAAAATCACATGCCTTATCTGTAAGGTAACAGTAAATAGGCCCTAAATATAGTAATAACAAACATGCCTGACATAAATCAAAACGTTTCTGGTTTTGCAGTCCAGCATTCAGGCTCTTTTCCCTTTCTTAAGATAAGTATATATTGTAGCATCCATTGCATTTTCTTCTGTACAGATCTACAAGACAGAGACTGAACTCTACAGGCCAGAAATTTAAAGGTTTCTCTAACGGCAGAAGAATGTAGTAGGGAAACCACCACGAAGAGCATGGGGAAGGATTTAAGATGGAGCTTGGTAAATTTATTTTCTACTTCAAAAATTCAGGATGTTCCTTCCTATCCTTATAAATTTCTTGCAAAAATTAAAATACTCTCCCATGTGCTAAAGAGGAGCATGCTACATTTCTTGATTCTGTTGATTAAACAATGAATTGCCAATTTTTTTTCCATTTTGCATTGTCTGTACTTTTTCATTTGCTCTAGAGTACAGATTTTTAAACAGTGGGTGAAACATTAGTTTATAAAAATCCCACAGAAGTGCAACAACAAGTGAAATTTTTGTCCTGTGCAAAACCAGGTAATGCGCAGATAGCCTGTTAGGTGGGCACAGATCATTAGACAGCAGTGCCCTAGAATAAAATGCAGACAGAGACCGCTGAAACAACAGATGTAATCCAGTAAGGATAAAATTGTACCCACTAACACCACAGTGAAAAGAAAAGGTGTTTTGCTCGATGTTTTGCAAAGGTCCAGCTCTAAGTTAGTATTTATGTGCTGCTGCCACAGAGTTCAGAAAAGAGTCCAACAAAAGATCCCAAAGGGATGGGCACAGCACAGATCCTGTAAGGTGCAAGAATTTGAGTCTGTGAAGTCCTGCTGTAAAACTGCTTTCCACGGCACCTGCGCCCTGGTATAATCTGTTCCTATTCCAGCACCAGACCAAGCCTTCAGGGCAACTGCAGTACCTTCTGAACTGCATCTGCTTGCGACTGGCAACCCAGGCTGCTTCTGTTGGAAGCAAGTACCCAAAAGGGGCTCCTCTACCTATCACTTCAGAGAAACAGCAGGAGCATTGCTACTGCAGTTCTGCACCTCATGTAATTTTTCCATTGTTAGTAATATACTGCTAGGCTGAATTAGACCAACTTTTACTGTCTCATGCTGCAAGAGGTGAAAATGGAAGCTCTAAGCCTTCAGTGAAAGGCACAGCTCTCCCTTCCGTGCTGTCAACAAAAACTTAAAATTATGTCTAGCTTTTAGGTTTTATCCTCAGGATATGTGCAAAGAGATTCCCTTCTCCCTTCAACAACCATTAGACAAAACCAACATCACCCTCTTGACATTTTTCTAAACCTTCTTTGGAATCAAAAAATTAAACCCAGTTGTAATCAAATTTTAAATGTTTTAAAAAAAGGGCAACTGAATGCCAGTTATACAGATTTTCCAAACACTTGCACGGACGATCAGCAGATTTAGAGAAAATGAAAACGACGAGGTCAGTTATCTGAAAAGAAGCTGGCATTGGTCTGAAAGCCACTCAAAATCCCTGGTGCATAACGGAATAGTTTGTCACAGGAGTTAGCTGGGACACAGTACCTGGTGCTACTCAGGAGCACTGAGGGTATGAAGAACACTCCTTACTACCATGTCCAGCTGTCACAGGATCTGGAAGTTTTGCTGTGGATTTAAATGGGAGCAGACTCTGTCCTTATGCATGTAGTTTTGGAGGCAGTATTTGCAGCAGAGAACAGCGTGAAGGCAGAGTAGGTCCCTCAGAAGATCTGCTAATCTCTGCAACGCCTTGCCTGGTTTTATACTCGAGGGAAATACGTGTGATGCTTTCAGCAGCAGCAGGGCGCCCACCACGCACACACAGCGCGCAGCTCCGCTGTACAAGCTCGCTCCCCCGGTGACCCCTCGGCCGAGCCGCGCACCGCTCCCTGCGGAGCTGCTCCCACGGCCGCCCCCGCTGACAGCTTCGCTGCTCCCGGTCTGCTCGGGTGTGCGGCTGTCACCGGAGCAGTGCTCCGGTCCAGGTGGGAGAAGGGAATCAGAGGCGCTCAGGACACCGGCACGTGAGCTGAGGATCCGTCAAAACCCATCCTGCCTTTTGTTATCATGTCTCTCTCGACTGCTCGGGCAGGACTCCCGGGGATGGCGACTGTCAAGCAAAAAGCAAACACCGAAGGTATGTGGGGAATTACATACAGTAATACAGTGAAGACTATCTCAAGAGCATGCTATCAACTTCCAGCTGAAAGTAAATCAACACACAGCTTTGTAAAACCTAACTCCAGCGTAACTATGGAGTAACGAAAAAGACGAAGCAACTTCACAGAAATACCCAGCCCTCTCCTTCCAGCTCAGTACCGGCATCAAATCAAGGCGCTCCCGCCTAACACGAACGGCACACAGCACCCAGCCCGGGCCCGACCGGCGGCGCCGTGGTCGCTACGGCACGGCACGGCACGGCACGGCACGGCACGGCACGGCACGGCACGGCACGGCACGGCACGGCACGCCTCGGCGCTACGAGCCCGCGGGGCCGCGCTGCTCCGCCTGCCCCGGCCGGCCGCCGTGCCAGGCTCAGCGGGCGCGGAGAGGCGGCGCGGGGGCCCGGCTGCCGCCCCCGCCCGGGCAGGGACGCGCATCCCCCGCGGGCGGGGGGCCGGGACCGGCGGGCAGCGCCGCCACCTACCTGTGTGCGCCGCGGGGGGCGGCGGCAGGAGCAGCGGCAGCACCAGCAGCCAGGCCGCCCCCCGCCGCGGCTGGCCGGCGTCCATGGGGGTCACATCTCCGGGCCCGGGGCACCCCGCTCCCCTGCGCCGCCGCCGCACGGCAGGGAGGGGCCGGCGGCGGGCGGGCGGTGCAGGGCGGGGGAGGAGGAGCCGGGCGGGCAGCGCCGCGCTGGTGGGGGGGGGCGGGGCGGTGCGGGGGCTGCGCGGGCGCGGGGCGGTGCGGGGGCTGCGCGGGCGCGGCGTATCGCCGAGCGGAGGGGGGTGTCTTCTGCTGCGCCGCTCGGTGCTGTCACTGCTGAGTGACGCTCCCCCGAAGCCACCCCGAGCCGTGGGGGGGCGCTGTCGCGCCCCTTTTTTTGCAGAGGCAGCTGAAGGCGGACGGGCTGGGTCTCCGCGCGTTCGGGTGCCGGGCTTTCCCCATCACTTGGCATTAGGTAGCGCGTTTGGACGCGGGAGGAGGCTGCGGAGCCTCCATCCCTGCAGGTCCTCAGACCTCAGCCGGTCGCAGAGCTGAGCGCCCTGCTCCGCCGGCCCTGGAGGGTCTGCGGGGAGCGCTCGCATCGCAGCAGCTCTGGGATGGTGAGAAATAAGACGTTTTTGCTGCACACGGAGCTCTCGCCGAGCTTGTACGGAGCTGCTCAGTGCAACTGTCCGAGCAGGAGGTGGGGAGCCTGGGAGGGAGCGCACTGTGCTCCTGGGGTGCTAGAGGCTGGATCCTTAGGGGGCTCTAGCAGCGGGAAGTGCTGTGACACGAGCCCTTGCAGGTAGACCCCTGCCGGCTCCTTTCCCACCAACTGACCTGGATCCAGTCTCTTCCCAGTTGTTTTGTTCCCTTCCAGCTTCTAGCCTCCATCCTGGCACCCTTTTGCCCGGTTTTGGTTTCTCAGTCTTATCGCCGTTTCCTTCCCTGCCGTTTCCCTCTCAGGCTTTTCAGGGAGATCATGCAAGCAAGAGCTGATACCCGACTGCTAGGTATCGATCCACTTTGAACTGATGGCCACCATGGCTTGTGTTGACCAGTAAAATGAGAGACTGTGTCTGGAAATTAATGTCTTGCTTGTTTTTCTAATCCTAATTTGCAGAGGAAGATTAGAAACTAAAACCTACATATGGTAAATATATGGTGCCTGTTACTATAGTGGAGCTCCTGATGGACCTCTCTCCCTGGCCACTGCTTCCATGTGTTCCACGCTGGTTTCTGTCCTGATTAGCTGTCTCTGTCACTGCACAGCTCCTCCCTGCAACTCCTACGGGTTTGCCCATTGTGCCATCTGCCCTAGAAATGGGGTGCTTGGTGCCCTTGTCCGGATACAAAGGCCCATGCTGAGGGTGTGCTGAGAAAATGAGGTTTCTAGCCTCAGTTCTGACTCCATGGACAAAACACAGCTTC